>NC_139330.1:37625000-38135000 GCF_056507025.1 Lutjanus erythropterus
TTGTTGGTGGTCACTTAAGATAAGCTTGTCTGGGAATATGGGAGTCTCCATATCTCATAGTAAGACATCGAAACAAATGCTGTGAATGAAAATGTTCTGCATACACTCCCTCCTCATTGGGAATGATAAAAGAACGGCTTTGGTGCTCAGAAAAATAAACACTCACTCCACTTAAATGTCTGAAAGTACTGAATATTTTTCTTATTATCCAAAAATCCCATGAAAATGCCAAAGCCAACAATGTATTTGGCAATACTTGAAAACTCCCCAACTCTGTCTCTAGCTCCCAGCCAAAAGGCCGTTGGTTCCTACTGAAAACAAAACTCAAAGTCTTCATCAGAGCCTTATCATTAAGTTTTATAACCGGATCATTCACATGCAAGTGTGTTTATTCACCAAGCATTCACCCCAAGCAGGCTAATGAGCAACATGTCCAATAGTCAGTGAGCACTGGCCGGCAGGCAGAGCCTGACACACAAACTGCTGTCAGAGCCTGACACGCAAACACACAGGCACTCACTGGAAAGGCCAGTAATTTCTGTTTTTCCTTTCCCCCCCCTCCTCCTTGTGCATTCACAAAGTAACTTGAAAATACATCACTCATTACTCCTACAGTCATATATGATAAATCCACTTTCAAGTGAAAAGTTTGAAACAAACTCTGAGCTCTCCTCCTGCCAGTAAAGGAGCTGGCATCACAGCAGAATCCATGTGACTCTAGTGCCTTAGTCCCTAACAGGTGGACCGCAATCAAGTCCCAGACATCATCCTATATGGACCTGGACCTATAACCAATAAATTATTAATAGATTTTAAATTTTGACGGGACGCTCCTATTTTAACTGGTGCAACTTTTCTAGTCTATCTGGTGCTGGTTTAGCTGATCAGGAAACACAAAGAACCAATTGCAGAAAAGCTGCATGTGGAGGAGACTGTTGTTAATGACAGAGTTTATTACAAAAGTCGAAACTAACATGATGGTTAATGACATCGACACCAACCAGATGCACTTATAAAATTAAACAGCTGTATAAGGAGGCCTATACGTAAAACAGGAGAGTCTGTGTTTCTCTGTGAGAAACTTTCAGATCTTCTCACAGCAGAGTGAACAGGTGAGGGAGGAGAGGAGGGCAGACTGATCACTAATCAATCACGGATGCCGTCATCCTCTCGGACTGATTAAAAAAATAAAAATGCCAAAATAGATCACAAACCAAACCTGGGTGTCCACACAAATAAAGTCTTTGTGTGAAACACTGCAGAGTGTAACATTGTGCTGTTTACAGACAGTCTGCAGAGAGGTTCGTGTCTAGAAGGGAACCCTAGATCCGCTAAAGATTGCGTAAATTTGATTATTTCAGTAGAAATAACGGAAACAAATATCGCGAGAGTTGTGCAAATAAAGACAGAAACCGTAAAAGGTACACAGCTCCAAAAATAGAAAATCATGTCGTGCTGCAGATGTTTTTAATGTGGTGGGCCTCCATAAATAAAACACTATTCACTGAACCACAGAGAGTCACTGATCACTGACCTGCTGTGATGGAAAAAAAACTCAGATTCTTTACTTAGGTATTTTTACATTGTGGTATTAGTGTTTTTACTTAATTACAATTTAAATATTCTGCATGTTATTGTTTTCTTTTTTGAAAAATCAACATTTTATTGCTGTTGTTGTAACTTTAATGGTATTCATATTGGTATTTTTGGATGAATAAATACAGACCTGCAAACTCATAAGAGGAGAAAAAGGTGGCATGTTGGTAAACCTGTCCCCTGGGGGTCTGGGAGCGTCCTGCTCCAGAAGAAAAATGTCGTGATTTTAACATGTTAACAAAACATTCTGGTGACTGTTTTAGTTAAGAGTTAGTTCCATGTTTGTGGTTTCTGCAGACATTACTACCTTTACTTTTACCTTTGTACTTGGAGAAAAAGTAGAAAGTTAAGTAAAAACAGTAAAAGTAAATCTACAGTAAAAGTTACTTTACTGAATATTTTTACTTTAGCAATTTAGTTGTTCATTTAACAGACCTGTCTTATCTTCTCTTTTGTATATTTCCATTGTTCTTAAATAAAGCAAAAGTAATGTAATAGAAAAAAATGCAGAACACAATATTTCTTATCTGATTACTCAATTAATCAGCAGAATAATCAATAGATTATGCTTTAATTTTACTGGTCCGGCCCACTTGAGATCAAATTGGGCTGTATGTGACCCCTGAACCAAAATGAGTTTGACACTCCTGATGTAGATGTTGATACAACTACTACACTACTTCAGTATATTTCACTCTAAATCATAATACAAGTTAGACATTATGATGTTCCGGACCTTTGCTTTAGGAAATTTTATCTAACTGGACCTCTTTGAATTTTAGTTGAATACCCCTGCTCTAGTGTTTCTTCTCCAGAAGCTCCAGTCTGTCCCTGGCTCTTAGCAGCTGTCTGTTGGCTCTGTGCCTCAGCATCACCCTGGTCCCCTTCACACAACACTAGGGGTGGTGGAAAAAAATTGATTATTTATTAATTGGGATTATGTTATGGATGAGTATGAATCGATTATTAAATTTTCAAAAATCGCTTATTTTTTGGATTATTTTATTTTGTAAAAATGTTATCCCGCGGTCAATGGAATTTGAACGTCACGCAAGCGCACCCAGTTCCAATTCGCAAGTGCGTGCAGCTGCCAGAGCAAGTGAGCCGTACAAGCAGGTGTGTAAAATGGACGAGAAACAACCAGCAACGAGCAACCAACTAAGGCTGCAATGGATCGCAGTTGATCCGTGTCCCGTATGGATCGCCCTCTACGGTTCGGCACACATGTGATCTGCGGACCACATGTGAGCATCATAGTTTTACTGTCACTGTTACTTTTGTATAAGTTATAATACCTGAAATCTCAATGCAGAGTTGCAGTGAACAGACAGGACAGTTGCTGCTGTGTGCAGCGCATCTCTGTGAAGAGCAACTGATTTAAAAGCCGTCACATCGCCTTGAGTGAAATCCAGACCATAACTTTTTTCACTGATGTAACTGTGCTATCACCAAAGAAACAGATCATAAAACTGTGATGTTCATTGAAACTTTGGTGATATCAGCTGTCTTAACTTCTACACAGCTCCTCTCTGCTCACCGGTGCAGCTCTGTCTCGCCCCGTCTGTGACACAGTGTGTCTGCTGATTGATCATGACTTCTAACCAATCAGATGTGCTGTGCTGTAGGCGGGACATTGAGCCAGACTACAGAGCGTAGTTGTGTATTATACTGTACAGTGTATAATGATCTAATATATGTATAGTATATACATAGTACACTGTATAAGTTTGAAGTTTTTAATATTATTACCATTATCATTACTATTATCATTATTATTACATTACATAACTATGATGATAATTACAGACAGACAAAGATCAAAGACAAATGCATTTTTAAAGTAATTTAACCCTAATCCCACCACTTTTTTCTTTTTTGCACTGCACAGGAAGTGCTTTGAGTTGTTACTCAACAAAAGAGTTAAGTAATTCAGCAACTGACTGTTTTTTTAATGGTGCAATAACTCTGTGGTGTATTTTGGGTTACTGTTGTTAAATGGAAAATCAATAATCGCTAATCGAGAATCGTTAATAATCGAAAATCGGTTGGTAATCGAATCGGGACCTCAATAGTCGTAATTTAATCGGATCGGGAAATCAGACGACCCCTACACAACACTTGGCAAAAGCCCCATGATAGACAATAGAATATATTCAGTTCATATTTTCAACAAATTTTGTGTTTATTTGCGTATGTATATTAACTTTGTATGTAATATACTTACACAAAAAATATATTCGCTTTCTATGTAACAGTCTCATAATCATTCTGAATTACATGCCAGCCATGGGTGGCATACTAGCAAATAACCCATAGAGGGCATTAAACTAATACATATATATATATATATATATATATATATATATATATATATATATATATATATACACAACATGCCAAAGAAATGTGGATCTACAGTGCCTTGCAAAAGTATTCACCCCCCTTGGCATTTTTCGTGTTAGTAACCGAAAAATTGTTAGTAACCTAGATTAATGGATTGTTTGAGGGTTTGCATCATTTCATTTACATGCCTTTCATTTCATGCCTACAACTTTGAAGATGTGCTTAATTTTTTTATTGAGAAGCAAACAACAAATAGGACAAAATAACGGAAAACTTCAATGTGCATAACTATCCACCCCCTAAAGTCAGTATTGTATAGCCACCTTTTGCAGCAATTATAGCTGCAAGTCACTTTGGATATGTCTTGAGCTTGCCACAACTAGCCACACAGATTTTTGCCCATTCCTCAAGGCAAAACTGCTCCAGCTCCTTCAAGTTGGATGGTTTCTGCTGGTGAACAGCAATCTTCAAGTCTGACCACAGATTCTCAATTGGACAAAGGTCTGGGCTTTGACTAGGCCATTCCAACACATTTAAATGTTTCCCCTTAAACCACTCGAGTGTTGCTGTAGCAGTATGCTTAGGGTCATTGTCCTGCTGGAAAGTGAACCTCCGTCCCTGTCTCAAATCACTGACAGACTGAAACTGGTTTTGCTCAAGAATATCCCTGTATTTAGCACCATCCATATTTCCCTCAATTCTGACCAGTCTCCCAGTCCCTGCTGCTGAAAAACATTCCCACAGCATGATGCTGCCACCACCATGTGTCACTGTGGGGATGGTGTTCTTGGGATGATAAGATGTGTTGGGTTAGTGCCAGACATAGTGTTTTCCTTGGTGGCCAAAAAGTTCAATTTTAGTCTAATCTGACCAGAGCACCTTCCTCCATACATATGGGGAGTCTCCCACATGCCTTTTGGCAAACTCAACACGTTCTTTCTTATTTTTATGTTTAAGTAATGGATTTTTTCTGGCCACTCTTCCATAAAGCCCAGCTCTGTGGAGTGTACGGCTTATTGTGGTCCCATGGACAGATACTCCAGTCTCTGCTGTGGAACTCTGCAGCTCTTTTAGAGTTACCTTTGGTTTCTGTGTTGCCTCTCTGGCTAATGCCCTCCTTGCCCGGTCCATGAGTTTTGGTGGCGGGCCCTCTCTTGGCAGGTTTGTTGTGGTGCCATGTTCTTTCCATTTGATGATGATGGATTTGATGGTGCTCCGGGGATCATCAGATAGATTTTGATATTTTTTTATAACCCCATCCTGACTTGTACTTCTCAACAGCGTTGTCCCTGACTTGTTGGAGAGCTCCTTGGTCTTCATGGTGTTTTTTGTTGTGTTCTAGGTAATCCTTGAATTCCCTTTCAATGAATTTTTTACACCGTGGGTCATTTAATAAGCTAGTATTAAGCTTCCATGTTGTTTTTTTAACTTCCGTATCCAGATGTAGGGATAAATATACACCTGCGTGGTCTGAAATGTCTTTGACCCCTATTTCACATTTAATAACTCTGTCTGTCTGAGTTGAACATGAAAAAATAATCAACTCTAGAATATACACTATGAGGATGGGAGAGAAATGTAAATTGTCTTTCTGTAGGATGAGTTTCCCTCCAGATATCTATCATACCTGCTTCGACAAGGAGTTTTTTGACAGTGATCGTCTCAGAATTTATTCTCTTTGTTGCATTAGTGGAGTCAAGGAGGGGGAGGTGGGGGGGGTGCAATTGTATATTCCAGTCCCTACCACAGATAAAACCCCTGAGGTCTCTTCAATGATTATATTAAATATTTTCTTAACAAATATTATATCATCACCTGGGGGTCTATACACATTCAGAAATGTCACTGGTTTATGATTAATGTGTCCTTTTACTAGAATATATCATCCCTCTGTATCTTTTATCTGTTTTGCGAGGTGGAATGTTACTTTATTTGAAATTAATATTGCAACCCCTCTCCTTTGTCCATGTTTGTAAGATGAATAATATGTATTCTTAAATCCAAAGAGTTTTAACTTCTCGTGTTCCTTATCACAAAGATGAGTCTCCTGCCAAAAGATTATTTGCTGTTTTTCTCTTTTCATTTTAGTTATTAACTTATTCCTTTTGATTGGATTTTTCAGTCCATTAACATTTAAAGTAATTAAACTGTACTCCTGATAAAACATCCTATCCCTTAGTTCTAATATACACATCGTGCTCCTCTCTTGACCTGATAACATAAATATAAAACATCTGTGCAACACAGTAAAACATCTGAACAAAAGAGATCTCCAATAATGAAGTATAAAGATAACTTCGGAATGGGGAGGGGAAACCTGGTGAAGGGCCCCTCCAAGTGCTTACTGACATCATTATATGGGTGTTATCAGAACACACGGTTAGTGGCTGTTAGTGTAATGTCAATCACCCAGATTAACAGTCCTGGGAATATTTTAGTAATATTTAAAACTAAGAACATGTATTCTTATAACCTTATTACAAATACACAAGGAAGGCCACCTGTACGACTATTTTTAAAGATTGTCCGGTTCTTTTCTACATACTGTTTCTTTTTTTTCTTTTTTTAATTGTCTCTGATTTTCTACTCACGGGTGCACCTCAGGCTATGTTCTGCTCAAGTGCAAGAGTATGTTGAAATCTCCAGAGCTTCTCTCGGGCTCGATCGATGTCTGCAGCTCTGCTTCGACGTTTTGCGGGCCCGCGGGTCTCCCAGATGTTCTCTCCCAGTTTCTTGCGAGGTGTCACAGCTTTGCCTTCCTGGGGTGCGCCGACACGTGTTGTGTCCTTATTGGCTTCTTCATCAGCTGTCAGTATCCCCTTCCTCAGCATGTCCTCTGTTGCCTCCTTTGCGTCGTTATATGTTATGGGTCCTTCTTCATAAAAGACTCGGAGTGTTGCGGGAGCCGGTGTCTGAAATCTTAGTCCCTTTTCTTTTAACATCTTCCTCAGCGGAGCATATTCCCTTCTTTTTTTTCATAATTTCTACCGGATAATCATGGTCGAAAAAAAATCTTTTTCCATTGAGATGTACCTCTTTTTTCCTCCATGCAGTATTCAGCACCAGTTCCTTGGTTCTGTAGACAATGAAGCAGGCGATCATGGATCTTGGGGTGGCTTGAGGTGATGGTTTGGGTCCCAGTGATCTATGACAGCGTTGTATTTTAAGATCCATGTCTGGGAGCTGTAACTTGGATTTGATAAATTTTTCCAGAAACTCACATGTATTGTCCTCATCCTCCCCTCCGGAGATTCAGAAGATGCGAAGGTTGTTCTTACGGGAGTGTGCTTCTAAGTCTGTTAATTTGGACTGGATGCGCTCTTGTTCCTGAAAAGTTTGGAGAAGCACGTCTTTTGCATTGGCG
Source organism: Lutjanus erythropterus (assembly GCF_056507025.1). Lineage (NCBI taxonomy): Eukaryota > Metazoa > Chordata > Actinopteri > Lutjaniformes > Lutjanidae > Lutjanus > Lutjanus erythropterus. The sequence goes on from NC_139330.1 coordinate 37,632,304, forward strand.
TTCCACTCTTCAACCTCAGCCACCCGTTTCTCTACTTCATCCATCCTGGTCTCCGCATTTTTCAGTTCTGTTCCAATCTCACTCAGTTTCTGGTTGATTTCTTCCTTAAAGTTCCCAAGCTCTTCCTTTATATCTTGTTTGACTGTCTTGCAGAAAGCGTTTAATTCTTTCTTCATGTCCGTATGTCCTGCCTTTATTTCAGTATGGATAGCGCTAATGCTAGCCTGCAGGGCATCCATAGCCGCGTGCTCATTAGCTTCACCTGCGCTGACAACTTCATCTGCTCCTCCTGTTGCCATGTTCTCGATTTTTTTGCCGTTTTGGTTTACCGTGAGCTTAGTCTTCCTTAGTTTGTATTTCCCGATAAGAATTATAGTGGAATAAGCATGAAGAATTCTCGAAACTGGGGGGAAATGTCGGACCTATCTGGGAGCTCTGGGATTACACCACTGCTCGCTTCGCCGCCATACCCGGAAGTCCCATGGTGTTTTTTTTTTTTTAGTGGTGCCTCTTGCTTAGTGGTGTTGTAGCCTCTGGGGCCGTTCAGAAAAGGTGTATATATACTGACAGATCATGTGACACTTAGATTGCACACAGGTGGACTTGTTTTCACTAATTATGTGACTTCTGAAGGTAATTTGTTGCACCAGAGCTTTTGAGGGGCTTCATAGCAAGGGGGGTGAATACCTATGCACACACCAATTTTCAGTTTTCCATTAAAAAAAAAACAATAATACATATATATTTTTTTAATCATTTCACTTCACCAACTTAGACTATTTTGTGCAGATCCATTACATACAATTCTGATTAAAAACATTTAATTTACAGGTTGTAATGTAACAACAAAAAGCCAAGGGGGGGTGAATATTTTTGCAAGGCACTGTATAATAAAGCAGTTGGAACATGAAATAAATGGATATCAAATCCTGAACAAATGCTAATAAACATAATGAAAAGATAATACATTTTTAAAAATTGTAAAAAGAAAAACATCCATGCCCCAAAATATGAGACCAGCTTCACATACTATCACTGAATTCAATTAATTTCAAGAAGGAAATTATTGTACACAAAACAATTAGCAAAAAGTCCATATACATGTGTCCAGAAAAAGCTTATAACAAAGCAACAACTTGTCATATTGTAAGTGCTTCCCTCCTCCATTATGAACAGTTGTGGTTAAAAAGAGTCAAATTTTGAATAGCAAGCTTACTTTTGAATCATCTTGTACTAACGTGTGTTCTTTACTTAGGTTCTAATGGGCCGAGTGCCAGACAGGGGAGGTCGACCCTGTGAGATCGAGCCTCCTCCTCCAGAGATGCCCTCCTGGCAGAAGCGTCAGGATGCTCCCCAAGGTGGAGGACACTATGGTGGGCATGGAGGTGGCAGGGGGGGCTATGATCACTACTCCCAAGGTGGACGTGGAGGTTATGAGAGAGGAAGCGGAGGAGGACATGGAGACAGGGGAGGCAGAGGAGGTGGTGCCAGAGGGGGAAAGGTGCAAGGAGGCTGGGGAGATGGTGGTGGAGGAGGTAGAGGTGGTTACAATCAGGGCCACTATCAAGATGCAAGAGGTCATCAGGGGGGAGGAGGTAGAGGTGGGTACGTAGGAGGAGGGAACAACCAAGGAGGCTTCCAGGACCTTGGCTACCATGGAGGAGGAGGCGGTTACCATGACAATTACCACCAAGATGGAAGCTGGCATCAGGAGAGGGGAAGTGGTCGAGGAGGTCGGGGGGGCAGAGGAAGAGGAGGTCGAGGAGGAGGTGGAGGACAAGGACAAGGACAAGGAGGCGGCTGGGGAGGGAGAGGGGGACAGAATTTTAACCAAGGGGGACAGTTTGAACAGTTCTTCCAACATGGTGGGCAGCACTACAGCCCAGCTGGATTTAATCAAGGCAGACACTACACTAGTTGAAGATACTGTATGGGGCATCGCAGCAGAGTCCACTCACACCTCGACTGCTTATTATGCGTGGACACATTTGAAATGCCTTATCATCTTGATTTTTCAGCATGGTTAGAACTAATATGTTAATTGAGGGGCTGTGCCCGGTTGCATAAAAGCACTAAGATTTCCCTTAAATTTTTATGTACGATGCTTGAGGTGAAAACTATGCATAATGCATAAAATTGCCCCAAAGGTTTTCTTAAAGTGATTTAAAGGAAAATCTTTTAATTTCGAAGTAACTGACCTTAGCTGTGTAAGGATTCCCTTGTGCGATGCTGGAAGGTCATTAGTGACCATTTTCCTCAGAAAACTGTCCCTTAAAACAGCGTTCCCCAACCCTGATCCTCAGGGCCCACTGTCCTGCATGTTTTAGATGTTTCCCTGCTCCAACACACCTGATTCACATGATCAGCTCGTCATCAAGCCTCTGCAGAAGCCTGACAACAACCTGATCATTTAAATCAGGTGTGTTGGAGCAGGGAAACATCTAAAACATGCAGGACAGTGGGCCCTGAGGACCAGAGTTGGGGAACACTGCCTTAAAACATCAGACAATAGCTGGATTTATGGTGATTGTAGAGGGGAGGAGACAAGACGCATTTTCAGTACAGAGAAAACTGATTGGACAGTATGAGTGATGTGCATTTTCATGAGTAACTTAATATGTCAGACTGGCACTTTGCCAACATGCCAGGCAATGCCCCCATTTGAGGGCAAGAAAAACAGAAATTGCACACATAACAATGCAGTTTTACATTTACAATGCATTTTTAAATTTGTTTGTTTGTAAAATTCATGTCAAGTTAAACAAACCTTTTTTTTATAGACGTGTCTAATAATTAGTCTGTGAACTTGCCTGAACTGGAGTGTTTGCAATATCTTAATAAATGAAGGTTTAAGAAGTCAGCCATCATGCTCCTTCAGTCTTCTACCTATGAAGTGGACCAGTGACGCAGTGGCCAGACACTGCTAATATTGAATTACCAGATATTTTTAGGCTTCATGTTGTCTAAATAACAAAACCTGGAAATGGACTGTTTATCCAAGCTAGATTGAGAATTAGTTTGTCAGGAGTCTGGAACTACTGTTATGACTGAACTCCAGCAGTCTCCCACTCAATCTAACATTGAAAGATTTCCCCCAAAAGGGTGCGTGGCCTTGTTGACTTGGTCTGGATGACATATTGCCCCTCTGATGTATACCTCACCCCTCCAAAACTCATCTTTGTCTCCTTTCTTGCTGTCACAGTAATATTTTCATATTTCTTCATGACTTAAGTTTGTTTCACAACATAATTCTTTCATTAATTTTGTCAGTTGCCTCTTGTCACATATTCTGCTTGTGTGTATTTATTATGACTAGGTTACATTTACTTTGGACTCTGCTTTCCATATTCTTCAAGAGAACAACAATGATCTTCTTTTTCTTTTCTCTTTGGCATCTGTTTGGAAAAAGCCAGCTAACACAGGCTAACAAAGTGTGTTAGCTACGCTATCTAACAATGGACCATAAGGCTGTCTAGTAAAATAAAAGAATTATGTGAGTAGTATTCCAAGTGGCCTTGGTAACTGGAATGCTCATTCTGTATTATTAGAGTATCTGTGGTGAAAGTTTTAGTCTAAAAGCTAAGGCAATAATACAGCCTAAGGGGTTCTTTGGAACACTCCTAAGTCAACCTCTTAGCTTAGGGAGATATTCTGCTTGGGGGACAAACTTAAGTTTGAAACATGAGGTGGTTTATGCAACCGGGTCTGGGTCATATATATATTTACTACAGGCTGTTTTGGAATTATTGCTTTATTACAGAGGACACTTCTATTGAGTCCTTTTTCATACTGGTGTGTTAATGTTCTCTCTTCCTCCTCAATATGTGTATTCAAGCCAACAGCTCTGCTATAAATGGTTAGTCGATTAGTTGGACTCTGCTGTTTTGACCTTGTTTTGACACTTACTCAGCCTTACATTGGACATTTTTTCAAAAGACAGGAAAAGATTTCAGTGCTAGTGCAGTTACCGTGCATCTGACATTAGTGGTGCACCTCACTATTACGTGCAGGATTGTTGAAATCTTTAATAGTTTGATAGAATTTGAAGATTACTTGAAAATAGCTTCATCTTTCCAGTCTACGTTTTGTTTCAGTGAATTTGACTGGGATCTCCTTTGTTACTTATTTAAAAAATGTAATCTTGAACTGCTCATGGAAGACAAATATGGATGTTAGAAAGTTTGCATGAATGTGTGAATGAGCAATAAAATCTGAAATGAGAACATCACTTTTTCGTTCAGTGGTCTGATTACCTAAGTCAATGAACTGATTTGGCAAAATTTGATTTTTGCAGTGTGCTCATTTAAATGTTGACTGTACTGAAAGATCTGCACAGGCACAGAAAATCATGGAAAGGAATATCATGACTGGATATGGAAAGGGCATCCTAGCAAAACTCAGTTGTTAATAAGCAAAGATGGGCAAGATTATTTTAGAAATGTGTTTGTATCCAGGATTTTACTGCATGCACTTGGGAGCACTTCAAGAAACCATTGTTGGTAAACGCAGTTTGTTTGCAAGTGATTGCATTCTGTTTTTATTCATGTTTGACACAACATCCCAACTTCTTTGAAATCTGGGTTGTTTTATCAAGTCAAAAGGCATGGTGGGGGTTGTATTCACTGTAATCTGATTTAAGAATATACCAAATTACAAATTAATGTAAGCATACATTTACAAATGTAAATGAGTACTTCAATTAATACTCTACAATGATCAGCTTGTCATCAAGCCTCTGCAGAAGCCTGACAACAACCTGATCATTTGAATCAGGTGTGTTGGAGCAGGGAAACATCTAAAACATGCAGGACAGTGGGACCTGAGGACCAGGGTTGGGGAACACTGTTCTACAACATATAGCTAGAGTAATTACATGAAATCTCTGGCAGAATGCAACGGGAAACTTAAATAGCTGTACATGTTAGCATGTAACACAACAAGTTTAGGCTGAAAAATGAACTTATTGACATAGCTTAACAGCACTAAAATGCTGAAATTCCTACAAAGAGCAATGCCACTTCTCTCATGGAGCACAACAGCAAAAGGGGAGAGGCAAGGCAGGATATAGGAGGGGAACCCCCAAAGCTGAACATAGGGGTACAGAGGCTGAGCATGAAACCTTCCACAAATCAACTATGAAGGACTAAGCATGTCAGGTAATAACAATTGAACAAATTTTGTGTAATTATAATACTTAATATTACAGAAGTACATTTGACTTTTATACAGACATTACTGTTGTATTTTGACCCTGTTACACATACAAGGATATTTAAATTGAATTTTATATTGGTCCATCCATCCATCCATCCATTGTCTTCTGCTCATCCGGCATGGGGACAGCAGTCTAAGCAAGGATGCCCAGACTTCCATCTCCCTGGACACTTCGTCCAGGACTTCCAGGAGGATCCATAGGTGTTGACAGGCCAGCCGAGTGACAAAGTAGGGCTGGGTGATATGACAAAATTTTCATATCACATTTTTTTTTTTAAAATATCGGTTTCACGGTATTTGACGGTATTTTTTTTTATGCAACAGCGTTCTTACCCACATTTTGTTCTAATGAGAACAGAATTGCTGCAGTTGATTGTCTTTAAATAGCCAATAGGACTGTATCATGTTTTTTTTTCCATGTCCAGACACCAGTAGGAATCTTCAAAGTCTGAGACTGTGGACCTCCTCTCAGATGAAGCTTGGAAAAAAGTGTCCCCCTTTCACTTGCTTAGTTTCACTCAATTCCTGAATATGCCTGTCACTCAAGAACAGACCTTTTTCATGGCAGCCATTTTAATATGAAATGGTAATAATTGTAATAAACACAGGTGTTACCAAATTTATTAGACCACCTGTCATAAAAATGAGAAAATATAAATATTTTTGAAATCTTTCAAAAACTTATATTATTACTTATATTATTGTTATTTATTTGGCAAATGAACTGAAACAACTAAATAGTCCTTTTTCACACATAATAATAAAAAAAACTTCATATTTTGTATAGCCTCCTTTGGCCTTGATAACAGCTTGCATTCTTGCTAGCATTGTTTTTATGTACTTATCCACAGTCTCTTTTGTTACTGAGTTCCAAATAGTTTCTAGCTGTTCCCACAGACTTGCTTTAGATGAAACTTCTGTGTGATCAATCTTTGAACGTACTAAATCCCAAATTTGCTCAATAGGATTCAAATCCGGACTGTGACTTGGCCAGTCCATCAGTTCCAGTACTTCAGATTAATTTTTCTTGGTCAAATAGTCTCTGCACAGCTTTGAAGTATGCTTGTGGTCATTGTCTTGTTGGTAATATGAACCCACGACCAATCAGATTCAGTCCAGAAGGGATTCCATGATGCACCAACATGTTGGGGTAGATGTTCTTGTTCATGATACTTTCCACTAATTTGTCCACGCTGTTTCCACAAATGGAACCTCATACCATAATGGAATCTCCACCATGTTTCACTGTGGGTGCAATGCATCTGGCATCAAAACATTTTCCAGCTTTTCTGCTGACATAAACACGATTATGCTGACTGAAGAGTTCAAACTTGGACTTGTCTGTCCAGAGTACCTTCTTCCAGTCATCAAACTGGCAAATCTAAGGTATTTCTGGATGTTTGCAGGCCTCAATAATGCCTTCTTAGCAGCTAGTCTTCTCTTTAAACCTTGTTCCATCAGTCGTCTGCTTATGGCCATTCTGGAGACTATCTCTGACTCTGATCTAAAAGCATTTATGTCTGCCTGAAGATCAGCAGTGGTCTTCCTTGAGTCTCTAGTACTTACGAAATGCACCAAGGAAGAGGCAGGAAACGAAAGTTAACTGAAGCAGATGTCAGACACCTCAAGATTTTAAGTACCAGTCTCTGCGGTTGACGTCAAAGCATTCTTGACCACAATGTGAGACACTTTGTCTTTCTCTATTTGTCTCAGAGACCATCCAGCAGACTCTTTCATTTTTAGTGAGCTCTCTGTGTTTTACCATTTTGAACAGGAATGAGGAATTTCAAACTGAATTCACCTTTTTATACCCAAAACTTCTCTCTGAGAAGTCAGAAATTAATCAAGCCTTCCATTCAACCATTAAAACTAATTTTTCTGCTCAGGAATGCAAGTCAATAACTATGATTTGACATCTTAATCAAGAAATAATAATGTGCTTTACTATATATTGTTCTTTTTTGTAAAACAGTAAATTTGAAAATTCATGGATAACAATAATTATTATATTTTATAATTAAAAATATTTCGGTTAAAGAGTAATTACCAATGCTGTTAATTTAGGGCAGCTGTGGCATAAACCTTACATTGGGTGGTGGTTGATGAATGTGTTATGCACTGTATGTAGGCTGTGTGTGTGTGTGTGTGTGTGTGTGTGTGTGTCTATGGGTGTATATAATTGTATGTTGAAGTATTCTAAATTACTGTTACTTTTTTTATGTGGACTCTTGGAAGATTAATGGCTAAAAAAGGTTCAAATAAAACCAAACTCAAACAAAGATATTAAGGTTCCATTCAATTTAGTGTAGCAGAGCCTTTCCAGTGAGCCCCCATGCACAATAGCAGCCCCTTGTGTATTTTGGAGTTAATTTTGGAATTTCAATCTCAGCTCCTAAAATAAGTCTGTGAGCATATTGAGAAATTAGTGTGTACACACACACACACACACACACACACACACACACACACACACACACACACACACACACACACACGTCTGCAGCTATACAATTTATGGGCTTCAAGGTCACAATACTACTCTCTCCATCTGTCACACACACACACACACAGGCCTTCAAACTCAACAGTATATCATACCTTTGTAACTGGCATTGGCTGAACCCACTAGCAGCACACAGGTACAAAAAGATATTTAGTAATGGCCTTTATTAAAACACAGGCTAAACAGGAACTTGAGCAGGCAAAGCAACACAGGTAGCAGTTTGTAACACAGGCAATGAGTTGAAACTAAGTCTTAGGTTCATGCTTGAACTGGGAGCTGTGATGTGAGCCCACAGACCCAAACAATTCTGTTCAGCAGCAGGTGATGGTACTAAGAGGGAGCAGGCAGGAGACAAGGTCAACAAGGCAGAGAGGGTCCAGAACTAGACAAGCAGTCAGACAAGGCAGATAAGCAGACGAGGGATGAGCAGGAGGAAGGTCAAGGACAGGTGAGGGATCGATGAGCTGACAGGTAAGCACACAAAGGTCGCCCACAGAGGAACGTGTGGTGTTACAATGGCAGTCTCTGACCCAGAGCCAGCTACAGGCAAGCAAGTGAAAACACCGAGCAGCCACAGACAGATAGGAACCAAGGACAGAGCAGGGACAGTCAGGGACAGAAGGCTGGTGCGTTTACTGTGAGACTGACGAATCAGACAGGTCAGAGGCAGGCAGATTCAGCAGCAGGAAAATCAGTCCAGAGATGAATGATGGAAAGTCTTGCACGAGAACAAAAAACAATCTGGCAATGAGTGAATGAACTGGAGAGACTTATATATTAGGCTGATTGGTGATAAGCTGCAGCTGTGACTCCAGGTGAGTGGAGTTGGGTGGCTGGCAGGTGGAGTGAGGCACAGGTGGGGTGAGTGGAAAACTACTGCAAGGAGAGAGCAAAGGAGCTGATTATGCAGATTATGACACTGTGCAGTACATTTATGTATATGAGTTACATTAGGCTGTTGAGCTTTGGAGTGTGAGTCTGGGTACTGTGTGTGTGTGTGTGTGTGCATCTTCGTAAGTGTGAAACTAAATGAGTCAGTGGTCCTCATAGCATGTTATTTTTGTATTTGCTCTGATTTATGTGGGTGTTAACTGCAGAAATGAAATGTGAGCTTGACTTTGATGTGGGAAACTTCAGAGTCCCTCAATAATGTCAATTACACATGCAATCCTTCATGTAGCAAATACATCTGCATCAAGGACGCAGGTGCAGGGAAAACAAAAATAAAGTCTGAAAAGGTTGGAGACTATGAGTTTATACATATACACACAGACACAAACAGACACCCTCATTCTCTCTCTTTCTTCTCTCTCCACCTCGTTTTTGATCTTGTTAAAATTTTGAAGAGTAATGGAGTAATTAAAAAACAATGGACACCGTACTAGTGATGGGAATTCCGGCTCTTTTTAGCGAGCTGGTTCTTTTGGCTCGGCTCCCTAAAAAGAGCTGGCTCTTTCGGCTCCCAAGTGGCTCCTCAGATTTTTTGTTTCTCAAATTAATTTATTACCAAAAATAATGTAAAATGAATTACTAATGTAAAAAACATACATTATATCAAATGTTTATTATTTATATGGCTTTATTTATATACTCAACATACTCAACATGGAGGAGAGTGCTACAATATTAAGCAGAGTGCTTAATTTAGACAACAAACACCACATATTATATTAATTACTAATTATCTGTGTAATTGTAATATTTAACACTGGATATATTAGTCTTCTGTTGTGCAATGAAGTTTTAATCTGTCACCAAGCAGATATTTTGTCTGATAATAATATTGATTATATATATGACTTGTATATGACTTGGTTTTACAAGGCAGATAAAAGAACAGATGTTACATGTATCCGAAGGGGGATCTCTTCTATTTTCTGTCATTAGAATGGAAAATCTTCTCCAGCAGCATGCCACTTGAATGGCCACCCAGAAGCAGACATATTCAGCGCTAACTGCCCGGGTTCAGCAGATAAGCATGGTCCCTAACCCGTCTCAGCTTTTAGGCCCCCTGCCAGCTCCAGATAAGGCTAGCCATTGGCCTGCTAGCTCCCTGTCAGCTCCATCTCCAGAAACTGCTAGCTGTGTGCCTGCTAGTCTCCTGCCAGCTCCAGATAAGGCTAGCCTTCGGCCTGCTAGCCCCCTGTCAGCTCCATCTCCAGGAACGGCTAGTTGTGTGCCTGCTACTCTCCTGCCAGCTCCTGAAAGAGCTAGCCTACAGCCTGCTATCCTCCTGTCAGCTGCCTCTCCGGTCTTGGTGGGCCTGCCATCTGCATCTCCTGTCCCGGTGGGGCCACTGCAGCCATCTCCTGTTCCGGCTGGGTTGTTGTCACCATCTCCTGTCCCGGTTGGGTCGCAACCATCACCTATTCCGGCTGGACTGCAGCCACTTCCTGTGCTGGTGGGGCCACTGCAGCTGCCTCCTGTTCCAGCTGGGTTGCCATCACCATCTCCTGTCCTGATTGGGTCGCAGCCATCTCCTGTTCCGGCTGGGCCACAGCCATTTCCTGTCCTCGTGGGGCTGCCACTGCCGCCGCCACCACTTCCTGTCCCAGTGGGGCCACCACAGCAATCTCCTGTTCCAGCTGGGTCGCCGCCACTTCCGGTCCTGGTTGGGTCACAGCCATCTCCTGCTCTGGCTGGGCCACCGCTGCCACAGCCATCGCCGGTTCCTGCTCCGGCTGGGCCACTGCTGCCGCAGCCATCACCTCCAGTTCCAGTTCCTGTTTCGACTTGGCCGCAGCCTTCACCAGTTCCTGCTCCGGCTGGGCTGCCGCCACAGCCTTCGCCAGTTCCTGCTCCGGCTGGGCCGCCGCCACAGCCTTCGCCAGTTCCTGCTCCGGCTGGGCTGCCGCCGCAGCCATCACCAGTTCCTGTTCCGGCTGGGCCATCTCCTGTTCCTGCTCCAGCTGGGCTACCGTCGCCACTGCAGCCTTCGCCAGTTCCTGTTTCAGCTGGGTCATTGCTGCCGCAGCCGTCGCCAGCTCCTGCTCCTGCTCCTGCTGGGCCGTCCTCACCATCATTGCTCCTGCTGGGCCACTGGCGCTGCAGCCTCCTCCAGTCCCTGACCAGGCCACAATCACTTCCTGCCCATCCTGAACTGCAGCTGCCTCCAGTCTCCCTGGTGTTATCTGCTTGCCTGAAGACTGCTTTGTCTCCCCGGTGCTGGTCGCCTGAGGGGTCTGGCCTTTGTCTTCGCCAGCGCCGCCAGCCACCAGAGGGGTCCTGCCTTTGCCGCTGGTCTCCTGCTCTTCCACCTGAGGGGTCTCGCCTTCACTGCCGGCCTCCAGAGGGTCTCCGCCTTTGCCTTTGCCTTCGCCGCCGGCCTCCAGAGGGTCTCCGCCTTTGCCTTCACCGTCGTTGCTGGCCTCCAGAGGGTCTTCGCCCTCATCACCGGCCTCCAGAGGGATCCCGTCGTCTTCGCCCTCGCCGCCTGCCACCAGAGGGATCCCGCCGTCTTCGCCCTCGGGCCATCCGCCTGAGGTCTCCGGCTCCGCCTCTGCCCTGCCCTCGGGCCGTCCGCCTGAGGTCTCCGGCTCCGCCTTTGCCCTGCCCTCGGGCCATCTGCGGCTCTGGCCGGTTTCTCTGTTTCTTTGTCAGTTCATTGTTGTCCATGCATGTCATCCTGCTGTCTCCTCTTTTGCCTTCTTGTGTTGGATCTTGTATCATTTTCCTGGACTGTTTTTGTGTTTTGCCCTTTTGTGGATTCTTTTGTTTCTTTGGACCCTAAGCTTTTGTTCCTCTGTTCACTTTATTAAATACATTTGAACTGGTTCTCCCTTGTGGTGTGCATTTTGGATCCTCCATCATGTTTACTTTGACACACACAATACAAATTGCATACATTTACACAGTTCTTTGTGATCTCTTTTTGATGACTAAGGAAAACTTTTTCTCCTCCATTCATTGAGACTCCCCTCAAACTGTTTGGAGTCCCCCTGGGGAGACCTGCCCCCCTCTTTGAAAACCTCTGGCCTTGATAAAAAAAAAATACAGCGGTATCACAGACTTAAGCTTAGTCCCAGACTAAAATGCTTGTCTAAGCTTGCTTAACTCACTGCAACTTGCAAAGACTTATCTTAAAATAGTCAAAGATTTAGCCTGTTCTAGATTAAACCATGCTGACTGCTACTCTAGGAAGGACTAAATATGGTTTAAGTCATGCTATGTCTTGTTTGTGAGGAAGCATGGACTACTTGGAAAATCAGATGGGACCAAACTATTTTTTTTTCCCATTGGAGGGCCGAAACTGATGTTGGGCCAGGGCCAAAGACACACAACTATTGCAGAGTATTATATTGCATAGGCAGAAATGTGCTGCAAAGTGTTACTCTGCCTGTCATGCTCAGATTACGAAAAATAGACATTATGGGTCCCACATATTTAAAGAGGTTTTTCAGGTAATTTCTTTCGGGCTTTTTCCCTTATTGGATAGAACAGGAGAAGATAGACAGGAAAAGGACAGAGACAGAGAGCATGCAGCAACAGACCAGGCCAGTGATCAAACCAAGTGCGTGGGATGCCCCTTTGCTGTGTTTGTTGAGAATTACCACCTATAACAGTGGCTAAGGCTCCAGAAAATTATGTTGGCAAAGTTAAGTTTGAAAAGTCCTTGAATCACATATATCATGTATATATTTGTACATGCAGGGAGTAAAAACAAGTTGATATATCGAGAATGGATACCCTGGATGGTGAAAAAAAGTAAAAAAAGAAAAAAAAAAAATTGAAAGGAAAGAAAGGGCTTGATGCTAAATGCATTACTAATAAAATAATTGCAGAACAAGCAGAAATGTTGTTAGTAATCATTGATTTTGATCATGACCTATCAAGGAAAGTTATGCAAGCCTCTTCAGCAACACAGTAAGAGAGTTCATCTCCCCAGTATTAAGATGATTTAAATTCCAGATAATGGGGCATATTGCCAAACAATATCAAAGAAAAGAAAGATGTGCTAGATAAGGAGGTAAATAATGGGAAAGATGTTTAAATTGTGGAGGACAACACAGTCCAGCTTTTATGGGTTACAGCAATGCATCATGGTCTATAAAGCCATCAAATGTCTGTAGCATCACTGTTCTGTGAAAACCATGTATCTCTAAAAATTTCAAAAAACAGCCTTTTTACCACTTCTTGGATTAAAAAGTTCAGTATTTGCCTCTGAGATGTATTATAGAAGCATGAATTTGGATAAAATTGAAATTAAGTACAAAATAAGTACAGTGCTTGATGTAAATGTGCTTAGTTACCATCTACCACTGATTACAACTCTGGCTCCCCAGTCAGTTAGGATGGCCCCTTTGTGGAATTTTGTGTAGGGTTCCATGGAGGTCAGGACCAGCTCTGCATTCTGTGTACTCCTGATGTTGCTTTCATGTGTTGGACTTTGGATTCATTTTCATGGACTTTGTGTTCCTCATTCTGCCCTGTGTGCATTCCTTTGGTTTTCTGAACTCTGGTTTTGATGTGACTTACATAAGCTTTTTGTTCTTTCATTTTGTTTATTACTAATTTGAAAAAAAAAAACATCAGTTCTGCGTCACATGTGGGTGATGCTCACTCACGCCCTCGAATTAATGATTTATTTTATTAAAAGGGAATCTGAGCAGCAATATCATGATAGTGGTCAGCTTGGGCCATGAATTTAAGATTTGGATCCATCCATCAGGAGAATGTTTCACAAACTGAAAGACTTCAACGATTTACAAAAACAAGTGGAATCTTTGGCTTCGGATGAAGGGGTGGGGCTTCCATGGTGGCACAGTGGGCACCCGCAATCTGATTGGCCACCCTGTGTGCCCCCCTAATGGTCATTGACACCGTTGCCACCGCAGCATGTTAAAACGGAAGCAAAGCTCAAACCTTGTGTCCTGAACTCATGAAAGCTTTTATTTTTGGAAAAAGACAAAGGAAGTGGCTCTGTGGCTCTGTTAATGAACTCGCGTATCATCATCAGTCATGGACTTTTCTGCAGTTTAACCATGCGATGCACCTGAGTGCACTGGAGATAAGGTAAGAACAAGTAACAATTTTTTTAAGACCGTCACGTTTTGCAAAATCTGTTACATTTGGGCCTAATTTGGTTCAGTTTGCATGGGAAACTGTTCTTAAGCAACACTACAGATGTTTTTAACTTAAAATAAGAGTTATATATTCGTGTAATGTGCAGGCCTATATTTAATTTTATACTGTACAAATAAAATGTTGCTTTTCATTGTGTTTGTGAGCGCGTTTTCAAGGTAGCTACAATATGAAACGGAGACAGGGAGATATCTCCAATTTCTTCAGGTAGAAGAAAATTACTGTAGGGAGCAGGGACAGTGCAGATGACCAGCAGGCTGAGTGTGAGACTGCTGATATTAAGAAGAGTCAAAGTCAATCTGAATGCAGCCAGGCAGCATATACTAAACAAAATTTCCAGGGAAAGACCAGCACTCATGGACCTCCAGGTGAAAATGCAGCTATTCATAAAATAGTTTCATCATCATTTTCAGGATTTTAACCCTTTAAATGCCAGTTTGTTACAAGATGCCACTGTTTTTAATGAAACATGCACAATAAATGAATTAAAATTAATATACTAAATGCAAAGTGGATTTTTTATGGTGGATTGTTACTGTCTAGTATATGTCAATAATTAACAACAATATTGTTTTTGATTCATTTTTATTTTTTGTGCAGTATTAGATTTAGAGTAAAGAATCTCCCCTATAGTCCATGTAAAATGACATTTGTTTTTTATCACTCTTATTACACTTAAGTTTTCACCTTCTTCCTCAGTTTACACAAATATATCATTCAATCTTTATATAAATGCAAGAAATAGACTACTGAATATAAAAACACTAAATTTGTCACAGACAAGAACATAAATAAATAAATAAATAAATAATAAATACCCAATCCAGGGTGTCGACCCCATCCTTCCAGAGGTTGTAATCCTTGATCAGCTGGGGTTTGCTCTTTTGGTCATTCACGACTGCTGGCTACTTACCTACTTACCCACACCTATACCTACATAGTTTTTCTGTGAGAGCACCTGCACAAAGTCACTATTCTCAAAATCTAAACAAACCAGACTTTGTTTTACTTTTCCCACACTGCTGCATCTTTGATGCGTGATGCTGTTATTACATGAAGGTGTGTGCATGTAAATGTGCTGCTGCAAAATGCAATGTTTTTATTATTTGACCAATCATGGGACTCTGAACTTAGATGAACTTGGGTTGAACTTGTGTTCAAAGCAAAAGTCAAACTCAAGCTCAGGTTACACTTCACATATGGGTTTACAGTGAGATATTTTTGTCCATATGTGTCTGTATTTTGGATGCACACACAAACTAATTTGTTAAACATACATATATACTACATGCTGACATCACAGAGACCACTTAGGTTGAATTCTTTATTTCAGCTGTTCTGCAGGAGCTCGCAGAATCAATTCAGTTCAAGGGTTGAAAGAGGGCTGTAATGAAAACTAAAGGCAAATATGGGAAAATGGTGTCATCTAGTGGTAAATTTTGTTTTTTTCATTTTTAATCCTCTTTCACACTGGACAGACAAAAACTTTTTAAGGTCTTTTAGGGGGGGTCAAAGAATGTGGTTTTAATGGAAGTCACTGGACACAAAAATGTGTCAAGGGAGCTGAAAGGGAGTAAATTTCTGACACAAAGTTTTTTAGACCTATTATAAAAGCTGATGGTGAATTTAAAAAATTGACCAAAACAGACATAGCCTAGTGAAATTTTATGCCATATGCATGAACGCAGCCAAAACAGTTGTAAAAACAAAACTCAAAAACACAAAAATGTGTATGAGGGTACACCGAGGGTTAATATTGTATCTTTGTTAAATATCTGCACTTACACTATATATATATTTTTTTTTTAAAAAAAGTCATGTATGTTTAATTAAAAATAGAATTAATGAGGTCTTTGACTGTGTCAATCGGTACTTTTAGATGCACAAATGGAGAGAACTGACCCTGGTGATGACCATGCCAAATCAGATGACAGCTGCAGCAGCTACAGGAACCTCCCAGTTCACCCTACTTTTGCTGCACTGCAAGGTCCCCAAGCTAGAATATTTATTAAAAATATTATTAACCAATCACAAATGTGAATTACTCTTTTGTACTGCTTGCCTGCTGAAATACAATTGTCCACATTTAAAAAGGTAAAACATGATAATCTAATTCAGGGTGTCAAACTCATTTTAGTTCAGGGGCCACATACAGCCCAATTTGATCTCAGGTGGGCCAGACCAGTAAAGTTAAAGCATAATCTATTGATTATTCTGCCAATTAATCGAGTAATCAGATAAGAAATATTACGTGTTCTGTATTTTTTTCTATTACATTACTTTTGCTTTATTTAAGAACAATGGTAATATTGTTGTAACCATTCAATATTGGACCCAAAAACGAGCACAACCTGGAGACAGTGAGAGGTTTAGACAGTTTATTATGTATTCCTTTTTGATGGCAGTCCGGAGACTTGGCAGAGAAAACAGGGTTCAGGCTGCAGAGGGCTGAGCAGGGCAGGAAAGGGAGCTGGCGGCAGAGGACTGAGACAAGGCTGGTTCTGGCAGAGCTGGCGTGGAGGATCTGAAGCACAGGAAAAGGTGTTACTGAAGTCCAGAAAAAAACATCCAAAAAACACACAGTAACAAAATCTTTAGCAGACAAGAGCCTAGATGTCTTTACCACATAGAAGACTGAACGATCTGGCAGAGTTTGGAAGTCTGAGCCGGGGGTTATATACTGCAGTGTCTTGATTAGTGGATTGGGTGCAGGTGAGCCAGATAGCAGCTGCAGAGGATCAGATAGATGAGCAAGAAGAGGGAAGCAAGGGTCAAGCCCAGCAACACAGACAGAGACAAACATGACACACTAGGGAGAGGGAAAACAGGAAACACAAGGAAAGGGGGAGACAAAACCCAAACTCTAACAAATATACAAAAGAGAAGATAAGACAAGTTTATTAAATGAACAACTATAAATTGCTTAAGTAAAAATACTCAGTAAAGTAACTTTACTTTTACTGTAGATTTACTTTTACTGTTTTTACTTTACTTTCTACTTTTTTTTCAAGTACAAAGGTAAAAGTAAAGGTAGTAATGTTTGCAGAAACCACAAACAGAAGATGGAACTAACTCTTTTAACTGAAACAGTCACCAGAATGTTTTGTTAACATGTTAAAATCACAACATTTTTCTTCTGGAGCAGGACGCTCCCAGACCCCCAGAGGACAGGGGACTGGTTTACCAACATGCCACCTTTTTCTCCTCTTATGAGTTTGCAGGTCTGTATTTAGTCATCAAAAAATAACAATAAGAATACCATTAAAGTACAACAACAGCAATAAAAATGTTGATTTTTCAAAAAAGGAAATAATGACATGCAAGATTTTTAAATTGTAATTAAGTATTTTTAAATTGTGGTATTAGTGCTTTTACTTAAGTAAAGAATGCAGTGTTTTACACAAAGACGTTATTTGTGTGGACACCCAGGTTTGGTTTGTGACCAACTTTGGCATTTTTATTTTTTTAATCAGTCTGAGAGGACGACAGTATCAGTGATTGATTAGTGATCAGTCTGTCCTCCTCTCCTCCCTCACCTGTTCACTCTGTTTTGAGAAGGTCTGAAAGTTTCTCACAGAGAAACACAGACTCTCCTGTTTTACGTATAGGCCTCCTTATACAGTTGTTTAATTTTATAAGTGCACCTGGTTGGTGTCGATGTCATTAACCATCACGTTAGTTTCAACTGTTGTAATAAAGTCCGTCATTAACAACAGTCTCCTCCACACGCAGCTTCTCTGCTGCTGTGAAAACTGAATCGCGGGTGGATTAATATGTAGGGAAAAACCCAGAATGCGAGTTAGATTTAGTCTTTTTGTCTTTATAAAACATCCTGCTGATGAAGAAAGTCAACAGATCAGATACAGACAGGGTCAGAGAATCACACTGACCTCCTCTGTGTGTCTGTACTGTATGTGTGTGTATGGAGGAGCTGCATTGACGCAGAGAGGAGAGATGCTGCAGCCGTGTGATAATAATGTAGTGAGGGAATGGGGGAGGGTCGCTGTCTCCCTGTGGGTGAGTGTGGGGAGGGATTCCCACATATCTAATTATTGATGACTCTCACCTGTGTTGAGGTGGGGCAGAGGAGCATGTTGGCTCAAATGTGAGCAGTGAATGGCTGGACAGTGCGTGACAGATACTGAACTCTTGTTTTGGCTGTGGCACCGTGGTGGGTGGGTGCTGTTTGCAATTTTTAGTGTTGCTGGCAGCAAAGACAGTTAAGTAGGGTAGCTGTTCCTGTGTTAGGAGCGGAGGCTGGGTGCCTCCTTTAGGTAGCGAGGAGCCGGGGAGTAGAAGGTGCCTTTGCAGAGTTGGACAGAACTGCAATCTTCCTGCTCCAACAAGTTGCCTCACACCACCTCACCGCTTCAAGCAAGTTGCCTGCCGTTATTGCCTTCACATCCTGGCTGCACTAAGCATTTTTGTCCCCATGTGTGCTTCCTGACTTTACAAGAGGATCCGTGCTTGCACCCCACGGGTGGGTGTCCTCACCAGGCCAGGCGAAATAAGTTTAAAAACTCTTTCCCATTCATAGGCAGTATTCGTGACTCTGTTAGCCCTCTGCCTCCCTCTGTCAGTTAAAGTGGGTCTGACTTGCCTACAGTTTGGAGCAGTCCTTGTTTGCTGTGCATCCTGATAATGTTATAGTCAGTGGTGGACAAAGTACTCAACCCCAGTACTTGAGTCAAAGTATAGATACTCCTGGTCAAATACTACAACTACAAGTGAAAGTTTATCAGTCAAAATTTTACTTGAGTTAAAGTACTAGAGTTCTTGCTTTTAAAAATACTTACGTATTCAGAAGTACAAACTACAAAGTACATTTTCTAATATCAATACATGCTGTATTGTTTTCTTGATGCATTTACAGAAGCTTGTAACTCTCTGAAACCACCTAATGATGCACTGACTTGCTTGTAGAACCACTCTACTACACAAAGCCTATAGAAACACTTATAAAAACTTCAGCATAGAAATACAATCAAAAACAAAAAGGACAGCTGTTGTCAATTTCTGATGTAACTGTATTAAAATCACATCATAAAATTAGATTGAAGATAACTGTAAGAAGTTCTCCAAGTCTGTTAAATAACAGATTTCTTTCTGTCTTCAGAGGCAGTATATACATGAATTATGTGGTATTTTTCACCCCGATAAAAACAATCCAACTTTAAAAGCTACCTGGACTAATGAATAATTAACACCTTGAGATTTAATTTTGTCTTTCTCCTGCCGTCACCATTACCGCTTTTTGTTTGAATGACAGAGGGAGAGTTTGCTTGTGCTTGTTACAGAGCGTGCCTGGATGACGTATTTCCTTCTTTTACATCAGTCCCATTTGAGAGGAGCTACTGTGATTGGTTTCCTTTTGTGAGGAACACAGCATGTGACCAATCACATTTTAGAAAAGAAAAAACACCAACAGCTGACTTCAAAGCTTAGTCGAAAAGTAACAACAACCTTCCTAGAAATGTAGTGAAGTCAAAAGTACAATATTTGTCTTTTAAATGTAGTGGACTGAAAGTCATAAATTTCCAAAAAAAACCAACAAATACTCAAGTAAAGTACAGATACTCAAAAAATGTGCCTAAGTACAGTACTAAGTAAATGTACTTCACTACTGTCCACCACTGGTTATAGTAGTGTGCAGAGTGCTATTTTGTTCTCTAGTGCTGTGTGTAGTGGTCCTTGTAAGGTGTGAGCAAAGTTATCCTAATTCACTTGCAGTGTCGCATGCTTAAGGGGTTGGGAGGGCTGTCTGAGTTTTTGTGACTGACTCTGTGGGACTTCCTAGGTGTGGGTGTCTTTTAGCTTTTATGAATTTATACTTTCAGTAAAGGTTCTTTTTACATTTACTTACCTGTCCTTGTGGTGTGAATGTTCTCTTGCCTCCGACACCAGACCAGACCGGGTGAACAAAGGTGGTGATAACATTACGCTACCCTTAATCTCCAACAGCTAAAATTTATTTCAATAAATTACATCAAAATTCAAATGTCGGCACTCATCGATACTCTGATCTTTAATAATCACATACAAATCACAGTGTGCTGTACAGTTGTTCAGATTTATGATTAATTGCGTTTGCGATTATATCGCGATATAATAAAATTGCGATTTTCAAATTGTAATGTGTGCAATTACAATGTGGCCACGTTAAAAAAAAAAGTGGTCATGTGATGCGAGAGAGTGAGCGAGAGAGAGAGACCACTGGACTGCATCAACTTTTTATGCTGCACCTTAACCTGTTGCGCAATGGCCTCTGGCTCGATGGAACAGACACAAACTGACTCAACTGAGACTTTAGTCTCAAAGAGGAACAACACATCAGCGGTGTGGAATTATTTCGGCTTTAAAAAGGAAGATGCTGCACAGCGTCAGGTGTTGTGCAGAACATGCTGTGCTACTGTTGCTACTTCGTGGGGCAACACTACAAATAGGTGTGCAACAGATCGCAGTTGACCCGTGTCCCATACAGATCGCCCTCTACGGTTCGGCATGCATGTGATCTGCGGACTACATGTAAGCATCATAGTTTTACCGTCACTGTTACTTTTGTATAAGTTATAAAACCCGAAATCTCCATGCAGAGTTGCAGTGAAAAGACAAGACAGATGCTGCTGTGTGCAGCGCATCTCTATGAAGAACGACTGATTTAAAAGCCGTCACATCGCCTTGAGTGAAATCCAGACCATAACTTTTTTCACTGATGTAACTGTGCTATCACCAAAGAAACAGATCATAAAACTGTGATGTTCATTGAAACTTTGGTGATATCAGCTGTCTTAACTTCTACACAGCTCCTCTCTGCTCACCGGTGCAGCTCTGTCTCGCCCCGTCTGTGACACAGTGTGTCTGCTGATTGATCATGACTTCTAACCAATCAGATGTGCTGTGCTGTAGGCGGGACATTGAGCCAGACTACAGAGCGTAGTTGTGTATTATACTGTACAGTGTATAATGATCTAATATATGTATAGTATATACATAGTACAGCACTGTATAAGTTTGAAGTTTTTAATATTATTGCCATTATCATTACTATTATCATTATTATTACATTACATAACTATGGTGATAATTACAGACAGACAAAGATCAAAGACAAGTGCATTTTTAAAATAATTTAACCTTAATCCCACCACTTTTTTTTCTTTTTTGCTGATCCGAAAAATGATCCGATCCGTGACTCAAAACCGTGATACGATCCGAACCGTGAGGTTTTTTTTTAAATATATACATACATACATACATACATACATACATACATACATACATACATACATAGAGGCAAAGCCAAAGATTTGTTGCTATTATGTTTCTGTAATGAGCAGTTAATAAAAATGTTATTTATTTCAACTCCTGCATCTTATTTGACATCTTTTAATTCTAACAAAGACACCCAGTCTATGGAAAAGAACATTTTATACCAAATGTATCTAATATTGTGTTGGCCATATTAAAATAATTCATGAAGTTTTGTTGGGGAAAAAAGAGGATAAAATAATAACAATAATAATAATAAAAATCGCATGTTAAATTGCAATCGCAATATTGGAGAAAAAAATCGCAATTAAATTATTTTCCCAAATCGTTCAGCCCTATTTCAACCCTAAAATGAATGTCTTCTCTGTAATTTTCACACTTTGCAAAGTCATCCCGCAGGCCAGATTGGACCCTCTGGTGGGCCGGTTTTGGCCTGCGGGCCGTAAGTTTGACACCCCTGGTATAAGATATGGCTGCTCATTGTGAGATTTCATTGTGTTGCTTATTCTGCTAAGACTTCTTGTTTACAACATAGAGTTTAATTTTAATGTTGACACCGACAGTGGAAAATGAAAAGGTTGTAGGCATCTTCCTTACAAGATGAAAGATTTAATGCGGCCAACAAAAGCAAGATGAAGACATAAACAGTGTGTAACTGTGCAATCTAAAGAAAGTAGTTGTTTGTACCTATTAGTCAAAATATTGAAGAGACACACCAGTGGCAGCCTTCATTTGCGTTACTTTTGGGTGAAATAACATGTGATATACCCATCCAAGCTATAAGTCTTCCAACTATATGTGACTGCTAATAAAACAAGGTGGGCTCTCCTCCAGAAGGGTGTCATTGACCATCAGAGACCAGCAGGACCAGGCACAGCTGACAGTCACATCCAGTGGTGACGGAAGGTCAACGTAGCGTTCGAGGTCACAGAAACGTCATCAGAAAAACCAAACCCCCCCCCCCCCCATTCAGACTTTCTGGGAGGAAGTGGCAAATATTATCTTGACAGTTCTGGGTCTTAATATGGAGATGGACTGAGTAAAGATTTTGCTGGCAGCCAGCAAAAAGGCCATCACAAAACACTGGCTCCAGAAAAAGTTCCCCACAATTTTTATTAATATTGTTAAAAATATATATGTATTAGAACAAATGACTTACATCTTGTGGCTCTAAAAAGATTTGGGAGAAAAGCGATAGCAAAAGTGATGTGCATATTTAGCCAAAGAGATAGATGATTCATAATTGTTGTATGTACCTTGTTGTATTATCTTAAATTAGGTTTTCTTGATCATCCCAAGAGCTCACATTGTTTAATTTATAGTGTTATTATTATTTTTTTTTTCTGTTCCTTATACGTGTGTATGTTCTCTTTTTTGTCTGTTTGCTTTTGTCCTTGAAAAAAGTAAAAGAAAAAAAAAACAAAAAAAAAAAAAAAACGGGCGACTGCTCTCATTCAAGCCGTAGCAAGTAACACTTAACTTCACTAAATAAATTGACCATGACCTCAGCTCAAACTAAGGGTCAACTGAACCATATACAATGGTTTAGAGCTAATTTTATTTGTTCGGGAAGTTACTGAACATGTGGTTGCTTTCACTATTATAATTCTGTCAATGTGATCACATGTAAGATAACTACATAGCCGTTTGGTGATGTTTATTTGATTGTCATTTTTGTTAGCTTGCTAGCCTCAATATCATTGTTTATGTATATTTTTGTTTTGCTATGGGTTGGTCAACTGGTGTGAAGTTTCATACCATATTAAGTCATGTACAGAGCTAGTACAATTAGCTTTACGACATGGAATGTAAGAGGGATACATCAGCCTATTAAAAGAAGAAAATCTTGAATTTTGCTTAAAGTAAAAAATGGCAAATATTCCTGCAAGAAATTCATTTATCTCAGCAGTAAGCAATGAAAGGATGGGAATGGGTTGGTCAAATTTCATTCAGCACATACAATACCAAATGTAGAGGGGTGGCAATGCTATTTCACAAAAATCTGAATTTTTCCATTTCACGATTGGATTGACATCTGGTGAATTTAGAGACCAAGTCAACACCTCAAACTCGTTGTTGTGCTCCTCAAACTATTCCTGAACTATTTTTGCTTTGTGGCATGTCACATTATCCTGCTGAAAGAGGCCACAGCCATCAGGGAATACTGTTTCCATGAAAGGGTGTACATGGTCTGCCACAATACTTAGGTAGGTGGTACATGTCAAAGTAACAACCACATGGATGGCAGGACCCAAGGTTTCCCAGCAGAACATTGACCAAAGCATCACACTTCCTCTGCCGGTTTGCCTTTGTAACCTGGACGTGTGTCCCTTCCTCTTATGGGAGAGATCTATACTGCAGACCCTAGGTGTAATATCTACAATGTCTAAATCTAGGGTTTGTATCAAAAATCTTAGGCCTAGGACCATACAGCTCAGAATTATCACAGGGTTACTCAGATTCACGCTCACTGATCTTCTAGGTTTGGAAAAGGAGATTGGCAGTAGCAGGCTCTGCAAGGGAGTAAATAAAACCTCCAACCCACACAACGCACAGGAACACAGATTTATGAAACAGAAAAGTATCTTTATGTAAATACCCTACTCAGTTCCATTTACCTTTCTGTTAAAGTATAAATATCTTTGTGTAAAAAATAAATAACTCAAATATACCACAAAAAATAACTGTAACCAACCAAATGGATATAAAACAGAAAAAATAGAATATTTAAATCCCTTCCCCAAGATAAGTGCACTCTGTTTAGGGAAAAGAAAAAAAAAAATGTGGTACCACTTCACTGTTTCCCAGTTATACTCTCTTAAATTCCCTTAAGGTTGTTGATCCTGCTGGTTTGAACCATTTTACTTTTAATGTTAATTGGTTGTCAACCCTCAGTTCCTTACGATGTCAGTTTTTCCAGTTATCAGTTCCTCTTGGTAGTCAGCTGTCATTTATTGGTTAGTCTTGGGCCCAAGAACAAAAAACAACCTGAGTCTCAGGCGGAATAAGGTAGCAAAAAAATGGATAAAGAGGTCTCAGGTGAGTTTCCTTTTGTTTGGTTCCTACCGCCCTCCTGGTATGGCAAGCATCCTCATGTCGACATCCTGACACGCAGAAGGCATTGAATGAACAGCAATGAAGTCCTGGACCACGGCGAAGCAGTTCCTCATGTGGCACAGACAGAATTGTCCTTCAAAAAAAAACACAGTGTGCACACAAGTATGCAGAACCATTAGACTTCCACACTTTTTAAATGTCCTTGGTTTTAAAATAAAAAAAAGTAAATAGCATTTTACCAGTTAACCCATACATATGAATTAAACATCTCCTTTTTAACACATGAAATGAGTATATGAAATTAATTGAATAAACATGTATACCTAGCTTTAAACATATGAATTATAATGTATGCAACTTGAACTATGAAAATTGTACCATACTTTGTAACACATTGAATGTAAACACCATAATATAGCATTTCTCTGCATCACTTGCAGTTGCTGTTACAGCAACAGCCACTGTATGTGAGCTGCGCATAGCCTCATTGGCAGGCCGCAGCTGAATTAGCAGCCCGGGAGAAAAAAAAGTGCTAAACACTCATCAAAACAATCAATATAAACCTGTCACATCGTCACAATACTATGAAAACACATCTCCAGTATCATGAACCATCTACCAACTATTCTGACTGGTTAATTATTTATTTTTTTCAATGCTCACCAGACTCACCAGAATAGTTCTAGAAGTTGAGGAAAACACTCCGATGGAGCCTCTCCTATGGCTGACTTCAACAAGGTAGGCGCTCGTTCGGGGTTCACTGCTAACAGCGGCTTCCACCAATGTTCATAAGAAACTCTCTTAATCTTGCTAACTGGAGAACAGCATGGAGTTTTCCTGCCTCCTCTGTTTTCTCCCTGTTTTTTCTGTGTCACCTCACACACAGTGTTGCCAGATCTTGCGAGACAAATAAGCAACCAGGCCTTTAAAAACAAGCCCAAAACAAGCGACTTTTTCTAAGGAGCCCCCCTAGGCTCTGGGGAGAGAAAAATACAGAAATTGTGTGCATATTCTTACAATCTGTGTGGATGGATCGTAAACTGTGGGTACTACATATTGCCAATGTACATTCATATGGACAGACTGGTGAACTGTGTGCAGTTCTGGAAAATTGTACCGACGGTACTGTTTATTTTTCTTCCCCTGAGCTTCAGGATAATGACCAGAGGGAGTTAAACCATCTTTTCACATTTTTTACCATTAGAAAACAGATGGGATAACAAATATAAACTGATGCAAGTACATTATATACATAGTAACCCCCCACAAATAAATATCCTGAATTCACAATTTCGTTATTGCTGCTTTTATGCATCTTCCTTTTTTCTTTTAGCTACATGACTTTGAAACAATATGCCATGTCATCATTTCACATTTACATACTCTGCACAGGGCTTTCGAGTCGTCCCCCACGACAGGTTGAATCCATTCTTTTAACCCGCTCTCTTTCTCCCAGTCTTTGTTGTATTTCTTCCCGTATTTCACCCACTTTGTCTCAGGGCATTGTTGCTTAAAAAAAAAAAACTC
Organism: Lutjanus erythropterus; assembly: GCF_056507025.1. Lineage (NCBI taxonomy): Eukaryota > Metazoa > Chordata > Actinopteri > Lutjaniformes > Lutjanidae > Lutjanus > Lutjanus erythropterus. The sequence goes on from NC_139330.1 coordinate 37,657,955, forward strand.
AGTCGCACTTTTTCATTCAAACCTCACCGACGTGTTTTTAGAGTAACAGAAAAAAACACTGCCCTGCTCAGTCTGACACTGATTGGCTAGTACTCATTGCCATCAGGATCAGAGCCAATTAGAAGCAGGGTGTGGGTGGGAACAGACTCTGCTGTCTCCTCTGTGAATGTGTGTGTGTGTGCCTGTGCGTGGCGGGGGTTGGGGGCAGAGGGAACAGGCAGAATATCAGGCAGGACAAATTATCCTACATTTAAATAACATATTGAAATTTTCTGCTTGACAACTTATTACAGAGCTGGCAACAAGCCCAAATAAGCAACTACACTTTAGAAACAAGCCCAAGAAAACCGTGACCCGCGACTACAAATATTAATAAGCGACTTCACGGAAAAACAAGCCCAAAGTCGCTTATAATAAGCGGACTTGGCAACACTGCTCACACACCCCGAGAGCTGCAGGTGATGCATTCAGGGCACGCTCCTAGTGCTCTAAATCTAACCCGGGGTTACACCTTCTTCCCATATTGCATTCTGGTGCCATGTGTTCCCAGGTAAGCGACGCACATGCACCTGGCCATCCATGTGATGTAAAAGAAAATGTGATTTATCAGACCAGGCTAGGCCAGACAGGCTTCTTCCATTGCTCTGTAGTCCAGTTCTGATGCTCACGTGCCTATTGTTGGTACTTTCGGCGCTGCACTGGAGTCAGCATGAGCACCCTGACTGGTCTATGCAGCCCCATACGCAACAAACTATGATGCACTGTGTATTCTGACACCTTTCTATCAGAACCAGCTTTAACTTCTTCAGCATTTTGAGCAACAGTAGCTTGTCTGTTGGATCGGACCACATGGGCCAGCCTTCACTCCCCACGTGCATGAGTGAGCCTTGGCCGCCCATGACCCTGTCGCTGGTTCACCACTGTTCCTTCCTTGGACCACTTTTGATAGATACTGACCACTGCAGACCAGGAACACCCCACAAGAGCTGCAGTTTTGGAGATGCTCTGACCCAGTTGTCTAGCCATCACAATTTGGCTCTTGTCAAACTCGCTCAAATCCTTGCACTTTCCCATTTTTCCTGCTTCTAACACATCAACTTTGAGGACAAAATGTTCACTTGCTACCTGATATATCCCACCCACTAACAGGTGCCATGATGAAGAGCTAATCAGTGTTATTCACTTCACCTGTCAGTGGTCATAATGTTATGCCTGATTGGTGTATGTCGTTACTATTGGTACCCTTAACAACATTCAAATAGCATTTGTTAATCTGTACCCTCCCTCTAACTCAGATGGTGCTGTATTCCATGAAATTAATAATCATATCTCTATGCTGGGTGATATTCCTATTGTGATGGGGGATGATTTTAATACTGTCTTGAACAAAGTTGTTGACAAATCAACACCAACTGCAAGCAGAGGTCAGAATAAGGCTGAAATAGTTTTGAATACACTGATCTAAGACCAGGCATATATGGAGACTAATACACAACAGAGAAAGACTATATATTTTTTTCAGTCTCCCATAACTCACAGTCCAGATTGCACTATTTCCTAGTGAACAAGCCATGGGTGGACATTACTCTGTCTTGTAGTATAGGAAGCTGACATATCTCTGACCATAGCCCAGTAGAACCTGTTGTCTCCCCTTTACAAAAATGTAGACAAAGCTTTAATTGGTGTATGTACAGGGATACGCTGCAGGACAAGGAGCTGTGCAAGTTTATTAAAACTGAAACTTACAGTTATCTTGAATATAACATTAGGTCTATCTCTTCAGCAACTATATTGTGGCATTTCCAGAGTGGCTGATCTTTACACGTGTTGGATTTATACTGAACTGAGCATAGCAACCTCTCCTGTTCTATTACCCTGGAGGAAGTACTTCGAATTAAGAAGTGCAGTGGAAGCCTTTAGGAATAATAGTAAAGACTCTCCACTGACATCATACTGGGACAAATATTTATTAGAAGGACAGCAATCTAAAATAAACTCACCTGGAATCTATAAAGAATTTATTGGCAAAATAACAAACTTTTCATGCCATCAAGAGACTGTGGAGAATTGAAAATGGTACATTGGTACCACTGGACCCCTAGCAAGCTACACAGAGTTGGCCTTAGACTAACAGGTACCTGTTGGAAATGCTCAGGTGAGGTAGGGACCTACAAGCACATGGTCTGGGATTGTGCTACAATTAAAAGCTTCTGGGTTGAGGCCTGTCAAAGGGTTAGTGATATAACAAGAATACAAATAGATCCAGACCCTGCAATCTGTTTACTTGCCATCTTCTCCAGATTTGTAAACCACTATAATAACAAGTGGTTGGCTGTAGCCTTCACAGTTGATAAAAATTACTGTAATTTAAATGGAAGGACGTCTGCTCTCCTAGTATTCAGGACTGGTATAATGTTCTTGCTAAAATAGCTAAACTGGAAAGACAAATGCAGCAATTAAGACTGAGTAAATACAACAAAATCTTGTTGTCAAAATGTATCTTTTATGTCTTTATTGTTAGTATGGAATTTGTCTTAATGACTATTTGATTTTTGTATGACTGTTCACATGTTTTGTTTGTGGGGGAGGGCTAGGGATGTTGGTTTATGAGGTGAGGAACATACTTGGGGGATGTGGGGATTACCAGGCAGGTGTGACTACATTTAGTGTCTACATGAGCTGTGGTATTCTCTTAATCATCTGTTCTGTCTTTATTTTAAACTGTTTATGCTTCACTGTTTGCATATGTGGGTCCACTATTTTGACACACTGACAAATTGAAGAAATGATAAACAAGGAATCTTGTATACAAAAACAATGTTAGAGGAACAAGACTAGATAGAAATAGGATGTCATGTATTTTTTTAGCATTGGTTTCAGCAAATATGTTCAGCCTATGTGAACTGAAAATATACAGTGATGACATTGGTAGTGACCATTTTAAAATGTACCCAAGGAAGTGCTGCTATATGTAAATGGTGCTCAAAAGGCTCAGTAGAACAAATGGCTAACATTAGAATGGATGGTAATGTGGATGAATGTGACATTACAAATATAACCGAAGCTGCCTAAAAAAGTATTTCTAAAACTGTGAAAACAGGGAATAAAAAGAATAGCACCATGGTGGATCATGGAACTGGATCATGGATTTTCTGCCAAACAGGGCATTAAAAGTAAAAAAAAAAAAAGAAAGAAATTTCAGTTTGACATTATAAATGAAATACCATTAGGTATTGCCATATGTCCAATTGTATTTAATATCATGATTAATGGTATATTTGAAAATACAGGAGTAAGTATACAGTCATCATCTGTATGCAGATGATAGAGCAGAAGGGGGAAAACCTGTCAAATGTGTTAAAAATGTCTTCAGAAAGGAATAATCAATGTAGAGTGATGATTTTATGATTGGGGATTTAAAATCTCAGTTACAAATCATGTTACAAGATGGTCACTAAAAAGAAAGTAGGTCACATTGCTTGTGGAATCTTCTTAACTGTCATTGTACTTGAGGAGAACTGAAGTATTAAAATATTGGATAAGGATTTAGAGGAAGCAAATGGAAATGTAGCATCAGCTTTATACAGATGGGTCAAAACACCCAACTAATACAGGAGCATATTGCAAGCAGGTTATCAGTCTACACAGAAGAAATAATAATCATTAGTATTCTAGGTAGAACAGATTAAACCATTAAAAGTAGTCATATATTCAGATTCTGCAGCTGTACCAAGTCACTCTCTGTAAACCAAGTAAATGGCCTTGAGAAACCATTCACAATCACAGAATTGCACAATGCTCTCAAACTTATGACTAACAATAAATCACCAGGACCAGACAGCTTCCCTGCTGAGCCCCAGCATTCAATAGATCAACAGCTGATATTAAACAAAGATCCAAAATCCCCACTGACATGAACACAGCTTCCATCTGTCTGTTACTAAAACCTGATAAAGATCCCACTTCTCCATCAAGCTATCGCCCCCTATCTCCCATCAACACAGACATGAAAAACATCAGCAAAGCCCTAGCATCACAAATTGAAACAGTTATTTAGTAACCGGGCCGTGCCAGTTGGACACAGACTTCTCCAGCTACAAATTCTCTTGGCAGTGAGGTCCTTATCAGTGTTGTGGGCTACAGCCCGCAGTAAAAACCAACAACAATCTGCACCAAACATCATGGCTCCACTCATCTCCACTGCCAACTGCAAGAGCTGTTTCCGTCTTGGTCAGAAGATTTCTGCAGCATTCTCCACCCCTCCTGCGCGAACATCTGTGACATCTGGGTCTCTACCATCTGCATTACCACTGGCTGCCCATTCAGGAATGCCGAGCAAGCTGGACCAGCTCAGCCAAGCTACTCTGCCCAACACCCACCACTCTGAGCCCAACTTCACCGCAGCGCGGAAGCCTCCAGTTCACTCCATGTTCAAATTTTGAGATGGCCGCTTTCAGTCACCGGTCACACGCTCCGCCCCACACCTCACTCCCCACACCAAACTCAGTCACTTACTCACTAGCTCCGCTTGGTGACCACAAGTTTCCAGTCTCCTGCTGTAACACTCTCCTCTTGATATCCTCTATGCCAGCAACTCCTCTACTCAGGATACCTGTCATATGGAAGCTTCGACATTATTTGAAATGTTCAAAATGCACTGCAGTTGTCTCAAATTTAATTAGAGTTCCCCTTCAGTCTAATACTGCTACCCCCTTATTGTATGAACTTGGGTCAACTCCACCCTCCTCACTTAATCCACATACTTTTAAAAACAGAAATGGTTTGGGTTTAATCCACTGAAACATGAGAAGTCTGCTTCAACATCAAAAACTTGATCACCTTAAGATTCAGATTTCTCAAGCAGACCCTGAGATTTTGGTGCTGACTGAAACTTATGTGTACTAACTTATATTTATGAACACTGTCAGTCAGAGGACCCAATAGTCCATGTAATCACAGAATGCAGTACAGCCGGGAAAGACAGCATAGGGGGAATTAAGACAGATTGGAGTACAGATTGGAGTACATGAAATTAATGTTAAAACTTTAGTGGACTAAACACTAGAGTCTTTTTAATTTATTAGACGGACTGGATTACACAATAGAATTTAATCTCTGATCCCAGAAGGTGGCAGTAATGCTCCTAATACGCTGGTTGCCAGCTGCCGTTAAAATCTAAAAAAGGATTGCTTCCAATCCTGCTTTATGTCTGGAACATGAAATAAGGAGAGCACAACTTAGTAGGGAAAGCATTCTGGCTGTCTTTTTTATATATAGAAAAAGCACGATGTGGGTCAATGGCCCAATATACAGGTGGATCAAGGACTTTTTATTTGCAAGGTTGATCCAAGTAAGAATAGGCAAGTGTTTTTCAACAAATTATGTTGTTGTATATAAGTTTAAGTTAAGTATAAGTCATTTGTTATTCTCTATCATGATAAATTATTTTTTCTTGAGTTTGGAGAATGGGATCAGATTTTCTCTGTTTGCAGATGATGGGATAAAAGAAATTACAAGAGGCTATTGTTAAAATAGAAGAATGGTCATTTAAGTGGGGGTTTAAATTCTCAGCAGAGAAAACAAAGACAATGTTCTTTACAAGAAAAAGAGCTGGCAGTAACTTAAAACTGAAATTATATAAACAAGAGCTGGAAAGAGTGAAACAATTTAAATTTCTAGGATTGTGGCTTGATGAGAAAATAACATGGTCAGTGCATAGTCAGAAAGTAATTGACAAATCTAAGAAAGTTTTAAATGTGATGAGATGTCTTGTTGAAAGACAGACAGAGCAGCATTAAAAACCTTTTACACAGGACTAATAAGATCTGTATTAGATTATAGGAGTATCGCATTTGGATCTGCAGCACATACGTCTTTAAAAAAGTTAGACAATATGAAGATCATCCAACACAAGATACACTGAAGCCCTGTTTGGAAAAAGAGAGGAGAGAAACAAAAAGTTTTGGGTGGACAATAGGGGAAAAAGCAAAAGAACTAGACACAACAGAAATTAAAGCTGCAAGCAGCTGTGAACGGGCCCTCACACCTCCACGCCACTCGGGGGGGCCAGCAACTGCTGCCCGGCGGCCGGACCCGTCCCGGGCGGAGAGGCTCTGCGTCGTCGTCCTGAAGCCACAGTCTGCCCCGAAAACCAAACAGCGCTTGATACCCACTCACTGCCGTGGTGATGTGAGGACGGGTGAAGACCTCAAGTGCACAATACACCACTGGAGCTTCAGTGTGAAACAGCTGCACAGCCAAATCCGGTACATTCGAAGCGAAAGGTGAGCAGTTTTTAAATGGAGATCTTAATCCATCCTCACATCACCATAGGAATGAGTAGATATTGAGTGCAATTTCATTTTTGGGTGAACTACTTTAAAGAATTAAATATTGTTTCCTGTTCCCAGTATTACGTTGTCACAGTTCTGCCCAGTTTCCCTTCACCTGTTCTCCATTCCCCCAGTTTCCCTCCTGTCCCTCTGCCCCAGTAAAATTCCACTCTCCCTGCCTCTGCTCCACTTTACCTGCCAGCCACTCCCACCTCATCAGCTCAACTCCACTCACCTGCTGGCACAGCTGCAGCTCATCCCCAATCAGTCCTGCTCATAAGCCTCTCCTGCACTCTGACTCTTTGCCAGACTGTTCTTCAGTATACCCCTGCAAGACTCTCCAGCCCTTTTCCTGGATTGTTTCTCTATTATCTTCCCTGCCCGTCTGACTCTCCTGCCTCGCCTGGTTCCCGGATACTCACCACAGCCTTCTGTTCCTGACCGTGAGATCTTTCTCTACGTTCTTTGTATTGCCTGCCTGTCCCTGTGGCTGCTGCCTGCTGCAAGCCTCTCTCTGTCACTCCTGCCTGTAAGAGAACGGAACTGTACGGGTCTGAGGGCTCACGTCTTCTCCCTCGGTCCCCACGTCCAAGTTTGGCTCTTCCCATTACTCGAGTCTGACACCCTGTGACTGTTTTTGGGCTCCCAGCCCGTAGAGTGACTGTAACCTGTGTTTCTTCGTCAGGTCTAGTTCCTGTTCTGTTTCTGTTTAAATAAAGGTTCATTACCAACTGTCACAGAATTTCTGAGTGCTGCTATTGGGTCCAAAGTACACCCGTCACATACGTAGATGTATTCAGGGCATGACTATTATCTATACTATTTTTTCGGACCACGGTCCTTCGCCGCACTCTCACGTCGACGCCCTTCGACAAACTGTCACAATCTTCAAAATATAGCATTACCCAGTTGTTAAGGTATTCTTGACTAAATTTGAGTTGGAAGTAATCAATGCAGTTAGAGCAGCACGTCAAAACCTAAAAAAAGGCATTTCCTGTCACCACCAGGGGGTGATATATGAAAATATTCCATAATTGTCATATGTGTGTTCAGGGCAGGACTATTATCAAACATGTCAAGTTTGGTGCAGATCTGACCATGTACCCCAAAGTTATAGCCATTTCCTGTTTCATGGCGAAACGCCAAAATTTGCCGCCACCTGACATCCAGGCCCTTTAACATGAGGTCTAGCTTTTAATAATTTTAATCACAAAGTAGTCTAGATGGTACTCAGCAATTTTGAAGTCGTTATGATGAATCATGTCAGAGGAGTTTGTTAAAATACGACACGTGGAAAATGCCAAAAACAGCCGCAAAATTCAAAATGGACGACTTCCTGTAGGGTTTAGCCCATGGCTCTAAGAGGCTTTTTTGTGCGTCTTGGTGTCATACATCTGTGTACCAAGTTTTTCTTGCATGTCGGAGAAACATGCAGCTATTGAGCCATTTCACCCCGCCCTTTTGTGAGACCCTTAAAATACGAAATTTTTCGCCGGGACTGTCACGCCCGCCAAATTTGGTGAGTTACATTTTATGCTAAAGCTTCCAAATAAGCTATTTACTTTTGCCAGAATAATAATAATAAGAAGAAGAATCCAAGCAGTTTCAATAGGGCCTTGCACTGCAGTGCTCGGGCCCTAATAAACATCAGTTCAACAGTTCCATTCTCAGTGATACAGCCTTGGATACTTCCAGAACCCAGTGTTGACCTCACACTGCTCAACAAAAAGAGAAAAGAGAAGGGATTTATTTTGCATCCACAGTTGATAAAAGATTATTTAGAAAATAACAGAATGGGGATTTCATTTATAATTCCAGAATTCAACATTAAAGTAAGCAAGAGAATCAGTGACATGTTATCTGTGTACACAGGGGAGATGATGGCTGTATTATCAGCAGTCCAGTGAGGTGAGACGTTTAAAAACAGTAATTTGTTCTGACTCCAGCTCATCAGTCATCAGCATGAAATACAGGCATTCCGACAGCAGACAGGATATTTTACTGGAAATACAACAAACATTATTCAGAATTCAAACGATGAGACTGAGCATAACATTTATATGGATACCAGCTCACCTACGACTGAGAGGAAATGAGATAGCTGACATGTGTGCAAAGGAAGCAACAACAAATAACCACATCGACATATTAGTTCCTTTTAGTAAAACAGACCAAAATTAAGCACAAGTTAAAACAAAGGTGGCAAAAACAATGGGAAGAGGAAAGAACAGGCAGATGGTTTTATAGAATTCACTGAAAAGTAGGAGTGATGAGAACATGTTATACTTTATTGTCTAAGTTTTGATGTTGAGAGAAGGGAACTTGTATCAAACCTTAAAGAAATTAAGTTGAGTTTGGACTTAAGAGATATTTTACAGAGAAGTTCAAGTGAGAAATGTTATCAAGCACTGCTAGGAGAACTACGGAGCCCCTCTGGTGACATTGGATGAAAAAAAAAAAAAATGCGTGGCCACATATTAGTATCTCGTGGCCACGAGATAGTAATGCGTGGCCGCACATTACTATCTCGTGGCCACGAGATAATAACGCGTGGCCACAAGATAGTTAATGCGCGGCCACGAGATAATTAATGCGTGGTCGCGAGATAGTTATTGTAGTCATCCCATGCAGACTCTTGGTTTTATCATGGACAAGTCTGATTTAATTTCATTTTATTTTAATATAGGAATGAATTACAATGACATACTTCAGTCACTTGTGGCAAGGCATGGAGTAATTCTTAGCGAGAGACTTGGAGCCCCTATGGTGACATTGGATGAAAAAAAAAAAAATGCGTGGCCACGCATTACTATCTCGTGGCCACGAGATAATAATGCGTGGGCACGCATTATTTTTTTTTCATCCAATGTCACCAGAGGGGCTCCGTAGAGAACAAATCTGATAAAGAGAATATAACTGCTGTGTTTATTTGGCTAATTTTCTTAGTTTTTTCTTGTTTTTTTTCAATCAGAGTTAGTACATTTAAGCTAGATCCTTGATCCACACTCCATACCAGTTGTTGTTGGTAATGCACCAGAACATTGTTTGCCAACTGCCATAAAATACCAAGAAGAAGAAGGATTGCTTCCTGGGACAGTGGGCGAACTGGTCGGAAGAAGGAAGTGGATTGATCGCGTGGGTAACTACAAACAACTGTATCGTGAATGTAATAATCATGACTTTTGGTAGTGAGGATGAAGGCTGGGATTATTCATGAATGGAGTAGCAGACGGTGTCTTCACAGGTCTGAGTAAAAAGTCAATCAGACAGTTGCAACTCGTCCAGAATGCTGCTGCTAGAGTCACCAACACCAAGAGAGTAGAGCACATTATACCAGTGCTTAAATCACTGCACTGGCTTCCTGTGTGTCAGAGGATAGACTTTAAAATCTTGTTACTTGTCTATAAAGCACTAAATGGTCTCGAGCCTAAATACATCTCTGATTTACTTGTACGTTATGAAGTACCCAGACCCCTCAGATCATCTGGAACAGGTTTACGCAGTGTTCCCAGGATCAGAACCAAACAAGGTGAAGCAGCCTTTAGTTTCTGTGCTCCCCACCTGTGGAACACACTTCCAGAATACCTGAGGTCAGCTGAAACTGTCAGCTCATTTAAATCAGGGTTTAAAACAATACTGTTTACTGCAGCTTACCAGTGAAGTGGATATGTTACATATTTTTAGGATAATCTGTAGCTATTGTTTTTATATTTATCTCCTGTTGCTTTTGTTTTGTTTGCTCTTTAAATGCATTTTCTGTAATGTTCTAAACTATTTATTGTCCTGCTTTTAGCTTTTGTTTTTAATGATCTCAAACGCAATTTTAATGTTCCTTTAATTTTTTTATTTTAATGTATTTTCAAGTTCTGTAAAGCACCTTGAATTGCCTTGTGTATGAATGGTGCTATATAAATAAAATTGCCTTGCCTTAACAATGTGCAAGTAGCAAAGGAAAACAGAACTGAAAGGAGTAACACTGTTAACAGTACTGGTCCTCCTATTGTAAGAAGCAGAGAGATGCACCAGACAGGCCAGCATGAGCTCTCCCACAAGTGTAAGGTAAAGAAAGGAACTTTGTTGCATTCATATGCAAAGTGGCTTACATTGGTTTGAAACAAAACAATAGGAATGAGAGAACTGAAACAATTGCTGAAGCTGCTAAAGAATATCTTGGAATCTCAAGTGCAAAACAATACGAGAAATGATAAACCCTTTCACCTATGATGTGGCTAGCAAGTAAAAGTTTAATCGCAAATGGACAGGAATTTAAGAAAGTCATTAAAGATTTTGATGACAAACCAGACATAATTTGTATTCAGGAAACATGGTTGAGACCCCATCTAGACTTTGTTATGATGGGATACAACTCAGTCAGATGTGACAGAGCTAATAACCAAGGGGGTGGCTGTATCACATTCATTAAAAACAATTTAGCATTTAGAAGTATAAATTCTCCATATGAACATGAATGTACAGTTGTTGAGGTGTACAATATACAAAGCCCAATCAAAATAATTAATTACTACAACCCTTGCTATACTCTAATTGCAGCAGTGTTTGAGGAAACAGTGGATGAAGAAAATCACAGAGAAGACAAAATAGTTTATGGGGAACTGATCATACTGATAATAATGGTGAAGTGATGGAAGAAATGATAGACACAAGGAATCTTGTATGCTTAAACAATGGTAGAGGGACACAAATAGACATAAATAGGAATAAGATGTCTTGTATTGATTTAAAATTGGTTTCTGCAAATATGGCTAGCTTATGTGACTGGGAAATATACAAAGATCACATAGGGAGTGATCATTTTCCCATCATATTTACCTGTAGAAACTGATAAATGTACCCAAGAAAGAGCTCCTTTATATAGATGGTGTTTTACAGAGACTCAGTGGAATAAATTCAAAGTATGTTGCTGGGAATTGGTTGGCAGCATTAAGATGGATGGTAATGTGGATGAATGTACTACTGAAGTTACAAATATGATTATTAGAGCTGCCTCAAAGAGTATTCCTAAAACTATGACAAAAGGAAATAAGAGAGCTGTACCATGGTGGAATGACGAACATAGTATAGCTATTAAAGAAAGGAATACTGCTCTTAGAAATCTCAGAAACAACTTGAGTGTGGACAACCTGATTGAATACAAAAAAAAAAGAGCCATAGCATGTAAAATAATTAAAACTGCTAAAAGAAACACTTTGAGATGGTTACCACTATGAACATTTGCAAATATTCTAATAGAGAGCAAAAGTCTCTCCCAGACATACATAAAAGAAAGAAGAAATAAGTGTTAAAAGATAATGAAAAAGAAAGAATTCCATATGTGTAGCTGAGTTACATTCCACATTTTTGTTATGCACTAAGGGAAATGAGGAGGGCATTAAAAGGCAGCAGGAATTCTGCTCCAGGACCAGACCAGTTGAGTTATGCCATGCTCAGACAATTACCCGAGGAAGCACTAAAAATCGTGTTAAAACTTTTCAATAAGATTTGGGCAGAAGGAAAACTCCCTGATGAGTGGAAGTTGGCATTGATCTTACCATTTGTTAAACCGGAAAAAGATGCAGCTAATGCTGAAAACCAATAACCTGTAAACAATCATTTTCTCCATCCATTTACATAAATGTGAGGTAAGGGCTATCATATTTCTTAGAAACTAAACATCTGTTAAAATGAGTAATCAGAGTGGCTTCAGGAAAGGAAGATCCACAGATTAATTAAAGTGAGTAATGACATTGAGAAGACCCTGAATATGAAGGAAGTGATGGCAATAGTTTTCTTTGACTTCGAGGAGGCTTATGATTCCATGTGGTGAGAAGGCCTGTTAATTAAAATGAATATGTTAGGCTGGACTAAGCAAGCAACTGGACCATGACATATTTGAGAATACAGGGTTAGGTATACAGTCTTCGCTGTACGCAGATGATGGAGCAATCTGGAAAAGGGGGAAAAACTTGTCATATGTGTTAAAATGCATTCAGAAAGCAATAATAAGCATAGAGAGATAGAGAGATGGTCTTATGACTGGGGATTTAAAATCTCTGTTTCAAAATCATGTTATATGCTGGTCACTAAAAAGAAAATGGATAACAAGCAGGGGTTAACCCTATACAGTAAGCCCATGGAAAGAGTCAAAGTGTGTAAGTATCTCAGTTTATGGACTGATGATAAATATCCATGGAAAAATCATATTTGAAAAGTTGAGACCAAATGTAAAAAAGTGTTAAACCTCATGAGGTGTGTGACCGGCCTGACATGGGGAGCTGACAGAGAGGCATTACTGCAAATATACAGGGCTCTGTTGAGAGCTACCTTGGATTATGGATGTATGATGTATGACGTTGCTGCAAAAAGTCACTTACAAAAATAAAACATTAAGACTTTGTCTTGGAGCAGTTAAAACCACACCCATCAACTCTCTGCTTGTAGAATCCAGTGAACTGCCATTGTATTTAAGAAGAATTAAACTATCTTTAACATACTGGATAAGAATTCAAAGAGAAGGAAATTGAAATGTAGCTTCATCTGTTCTGCAGAATTGTTGGGAGTATATGACATTTGTCGGCAAAGGGTTTGGGTAGGAAATTAATAAGAAAGTGAAACAGTACAAATTAGATTCTGTACAACACAGTCCAGCAGTGATAATTAGCTGCATTCCTCCATGGATATATCTGCAACCCAAAGTAGACCAGCAAATATTAGACAAGAAAACAGAGTGAATAGAAAATAATCTTGACATAGGACATCTGGCTCAAAAGCACCTTAAGAACAATTATTACAGCTATCTACATATTTTTACAGATGGATCTAAACACCCAAATAATGAGCATGTAGGAGTGGACATATTCATCACCTGAATTTGATATAGGCATCATCAAAAGAATTTCAAACAAGCTATCTGTGTATACAGTTTTACTGGAAGTGTGCTTGATTTTACTGAATTCACAGCATCTTGGTATAGATGTCCACTTCTGTTGGATTCCGGCACATATGGAAATCAAGGGAAATGAGACAGTGGACAAACTGGCTAAAAGTGCATTAAACAAAAAGGAAAATAATGTGTTAGAACTTTGTTTTGGGAGAGGAGAAGCAAAATCAATCATCAGTCAGGGAATTATGACAAAATGGCAGGAAATATGGAACAATGATACAAAGGGTAGGGACAATTACAAAATTCAAAAGTCTGTCAGAGTTAAAAAGCTGAGAGGGAATGAGTAGGAAAGATGATGTCACTTATTCTAGGATAAGACTAGGACATACAGGATTAAATAGTCCAATGTTTATCATGAAAAAGGTAGAATCAGATAAATGTGAAATTTGTTGATTGTGGATTTCATCACAAAAAGGAAAAGGTTGAAGGACAGTGTGGTCAAATTGGGAAGGGAATGGAGCACTAAAGGGCTTAGGTGAGTTAGGAGAGAACCAGGCACAGGTTCAGAGGGCTTTACTTAAGTACATATATGAAACAGGTTCAACGTTCAGAATATAATGGGTTTTTTTTTTTGTTTTGTTTTTTTTTTTTGACTCTTGAAATTAACCTAATATGAAGTCATGACGTTATACACTCCTATACAGTAGGCGGCGGCATGCACCCTAACGTTGGTTTGTAGCCCGCCATTTAAACCGAAGAAGAAGAAGGATTGCTTCCTGTGGTACTGTTGTGTTCGCGGGGTAGCTACGGGCGGACAGTGGAACCAGTGGAACCGGTAGAAGTACACGCACAGAACACATTTGCTGGGAAACTGTTTTAATTTTATGCTGGTTTCTTCATTCTGCGCTTCCGGAGTCAGCAGGCTGTCTGCACTACCAACATGTATGGGCCGCGTAAACCTGCACACGGGCCGCCGCCTTTCGGACCTCCACGACCCCATGGCCCACCGTTCAGTCACCGAGGGCCTTGTGTTATCCCTCTCCCTGGACCCCATGGACCTTGTGGACCATTTTCGGCCTCAGCCACGGATTTTCTCCATAACAGGCCACCAACAGGGCATTTCATCAGGGTACGTACCCGACAGTGCTCGCTAATGGTCCAGTTCACGGATAGATTAGCTAGCAGTATGCTAGCAGAACATTATTGAGTCACGTTCCAGGTACTCTATTAGTATTAGTTAGTATCTAGAAATATATTTACAATAATATATATATATAACATAACAGTGTACACAACAGTGTAAATAAAAACAATAATGATGGAGATCAGACATAAAAAATAAGGCTGTGTATTGGCAAGCAAGCTACAAAGCAATATATTGCGGTACTTTATGATGATATATTGCCATTTTTTAAATTTAATTTTAGGAAACCTGTTGTATTATAAAGAACAACACCATATGCACATGATTTGAGTTTAAAAAAGAGTTTAGAACATAGCAGTGAGGTCTGATGCCATCAAGCAGTCAGGGTTTAAGAACTAAATAGAATGAACCACTGCCACAATCTTTGCATGTTTTGCAGTGTTTTTGAGAATTGATACAGTGTCACAAAATATAATATCGCAATACTAAAGTGTATGGATGTATACTAATGAAGACGTGTAAGATGCAAGAGTCTTAAACAACAATAAATAATAGTTTTGGTTGATTGAAATGTAAGGTGTAAATACATAAATGCAGTATTGATGGCAGTGCATATTGCATTGAATTGTTGTTGCACAGAATATTGCATCGTTGAATTCATGAACAAAAGTATTGGAGCCCAGTTGATATATCTGCCCAATATTGGCCTAGTGCTGTATTGGCATATATGTTGTCTGATATAGTTTTACAGAACATAATGTAGATTTTTTTTTTTAGTTTTTTTTTTCCCCCTTCTATTTTTATTGCATTTTATGTAGCCTACAATTATTTTTATAAATTGAAGATGTTCTATTTATGCTTAGTTTACTTTTAGTTATTTAGGCCTATAATTATTTAAAATGACCAGTGAAATTTGACTGCTTCAGTACCCTGATGTCATTTTGGATTTTACATCTAGATAAATGACGACTATTGGCCAATATATTGATGTAATAACTTTTAAATTCCCTAGCACCAGCTCCAAAAGTCCATTGTCTTTAGGGACCTAAAAATGACTATATTGTTAGATCACTATTGCAAAATTTAATATGTAAATGATGGTTCTTTAGTTTATAATAACAACTGTAACTAGCTTGCTCCTGTATGCTTCTAGTGCAGTAAATATACCACATATTTTTCCTTTAGCAATAATAGAGGAATCAATTCATATAAAGGGGCCCAAGCTGAATTTATTGAGTTAAAAGACAGCATGGTAGCACCAGAAAACTCTGTTTTGTTAATCTTTCTTAGATAAATCATATTCATGCAACTTAGTTTCACAGCATATATTCTGGTCATCAATGCACCCTCTGCAGTGGCACAATGCCCAACTAGTGGGGCTTGCCCCACTGTTTGAGAAGCACTGGTGGAAGGTTACCTATTTGTGCCAACACTGACATTACAATATGTGGGCAAAAGTAAAATTATCCAATATATCAGCAATTGAACCTGTTCAGGGACCATGGTCCAAGTGGATCATGTGCTCAAGAAAGGTAACATGACATCACAAAAGTGTCCTAAAGATTGTATTTGGTTTTGGAAGTATTTTCATTGGGACTTGTGGCTTAGCAGTAATGTCATAGTTGTTCCTGTGACACTAGTATGATTAATATAATAATAATGATTTATAAATCAGATGATTTATGACTATCGAAAGACGAATGGTTCATCAGAAGTACTGTTTGGACAATCTGAAGGTAGTGAAAAGCTATGTAATAATAATGCAGAAATTTGTGCTTATTTTTACAGTGTAGTGTTTGTACTTAAACGTAAGTAAAAGCTCTGAGGTCTTATTCCACCACTGCCCTCTCTGTCTAGCAAGATAAACAATCGTTATATCAGTTAATATAGTGACTAAGTTTTATATCAAAATAGGATAGCACACCTACAGTCTAACTGCACCGACGGCCCTGTTTACACCTGGTATTAACATGTGTCTTGGGTGATCTAGTCACAAGTAACATGCACACCATATTTTGAGGTTGTCTGGGCTGCAGGTGACCACATTCTTTTAGCAGAGTGTAGCGCATAGTGTCTTGGCCAACGTTAAGGTCTGCCTACTCATTATTTATCATTTGTGCCTCATTGGAAATGTAGCATTAAAGCTGTAGTAGGTAGAAAGCCTAAAAACAGTTGATTGTTGATGCCTCTGCTGCCTCAGTTGGGTGGTAAGCTAGAAGGTGAGCCTGCAGGTTTGTTGTCGTTGAAAAGTAACCCGGGATTTACACCAGGCGCACCTGTGCCATGGAACGGCTGCGCCGCGGTTTTGCTCCGTCATGCACACGACTTCAATTTACACCAGCAGCGTTTCAGAAGCGTTTCAGCAGCGAAGCATTTTGCCCGTCTGATTATGTTTACTTGCTTTGATTTTGTTGATTAAGTCCTCTTTCCTTGCTCTTTGTGCTTCTAGCATGGATAAGCAGGATACATAGTTAAATTGTTTATTTTCTGTCTGTCTTTATGATCGCCAGTCTGCACGGGGTCTTTTATTTTGAAAATCAACCGGATTCTCCCCTGTTTTCCGTGCCTGACTTCCTGCCCAATCGACCAGCTCTGTGTCAATTGACGCGCCATCCGGCAAAAATAGACTCGGAGCGTATTCTCCACGGAGCGGAGCGCCGAGCCACTTCTGTGACGCTGCTGAGACGCGCTGCGGCGCTTCTGGTGTAAATTACAGTATTGACTAGAATGGGATCTATTTCTCTGCGTGCCGCGGCACAGCCATTCCGTGGCACAGCCGCGCCTGGTGTAAATGCTGGGTAAGACGGCTGCTTTTTACAAAGTGGATAAACAGCCTTGTCTTTGTCCGTGACTTTGCTATCCACGGTGTAGAACCCAAAATACTTCCACAAGCTGCTTCTCAGATGTTTTGGTATCGTGATCGTCTTCAGGGCGGCTTTGCTCACTATTGGCCTCCATTTTCATAGCAAAACAACACATTAACATTAGCTTCGTGTAGTGATAGGTCAGTAGAGTATTCAATAGGTCAACATGATAGTGAATTCATAGAGCGCCCTCTGTTGGATCATAAGGTAAACTACATCAGATTGTCTGGTGCACCTATAGAGTCTGCAGCCAACATTTCGAACAGGTAATTACATGAACTTTTCACCTCATGTCCGAATGAATGTCCAAAACTCGAATGAAAAGTGACAGCCCTGCAAGCAGCACACCCTCCATGTGTGCATGCAACAGTTTACCAAGGTAATCATGAGTGAGCATGGATTAGCAGAATAAGCTGTGTGTAATAAAGCAGATATCTGAAAGTACAATCAGCTACAGAGGGAAGAAACTGCATTTATACAGATTTAGTTTAGGATGTTAAGGTGTAGAGAGCTGAACATAAAGAGACTTCAGCAATTTATAGTTGTTAATTTAAGAGACCTTTCTTATTTTCTCTTTTGTGTATTGCCATTGCTCTTAAATAATGCAAAAGTAATATAATAGAAAAAAATGCGGACTGCGCACTTTCTTTTCTGATTACTTGATTAATCACCAGAATAATTGATTGATTACTCGATTACTGAAAAAATCAATAGCTGCAGAAGAGAAGGTCCATCTTGGGCACAGCTCTGTGCAATAAAGGCAGTAATTGAAATGTAAATCAGTGTGACACAGTTTGACCAAAAATGCCAGTGGAAAAACCCTGTGTGTGTTTGTGTGACTGTACTGACATTACTCATCAGAAAAGTGAGTAATGTCTTGAATCTTATTCTCACAACGTTAGCTTTAAATGCAATATGTTACGTTGTTTCTTTGTGTCAGTTTGTTGCAGCATTGCTGTACTGGTGACTAGTCCATGTGTGAAGTACATCAACCTGCCAACATTTGGCAGATGTTAGAATATATTGTTTCAATAGATTGATCCATTTACACTAAGTCTATGAAAGAAGACGACTTTTTATTGACATCAAACATGTCAAAGTTTACAAATAAGTAAACAATATAGTGACATAGTGAGTATAGTAACCAACATCAGCTACTTCTTTGTTGGAGAAAGGAGAAAATTCCCAGACCTTCATGCATCTTGGGCATGTGTGTCCCATACGGATCGCCCTCTATGGTTCAGCATGCATGTGATCCGCGGACCACATGTGAGCATCATAGTTTTACTGTCACTGTTACTTTTGTATAAGTTATAAAACCCGAAATCTCAATGTAGAGTTGCAGTGAAAAGACAGGACAGATGCTGCTGTGTGCAGCACATCTCTGTGAAGAGCAACTGATTTAAAAGCCGTCACATCGCCTTGAGTGAAATCCAGACCATAACTTTTTTCACTGATGTAACTATGCTATCACCAAAGAAACAGATCATAAAACTGTGATGTTTGCTGATAATGTAGCTGTCCATTTGTAATCATACTTGGGCTGGGCAAGTTGCTTACAAATAATATCTTAATATTTTTAGGCTATGCGGCAATATACAGAATATCTATAGGTTTGGCAATGTTGTCAAAATCAAATAACACTATTTTTGACCAAATACCAGAGGTGTGGACTCGAGTCACATGACTTGGACTTGAGTCAGACTCGAGTCATGAATTTGATGACTTTCAACTTGACTCAACTTGACAAAATGACTTGGACTTGAACAGCAATGACTCGTGACTTCACTTGGACTTGAGCCCTTTGACTTGAAAAGACTTGCTACTTTCACCAAAACACAAAGATTAAAATGTTTATCACTTACGAATGCTCTGCATCTCTCTCTCTCTCTCTCTCTGCGCATTTGTGTGTGTGTGTGTGTGCGAGCTGCAGGCACAGCATCCAATCAAATTAAAATTAAAATTGTTCAGTTGTCTAAACAGACAAACCTGTTTACATTGTCGTTTGACAGAAGCTCGCGTCTTCGCGACTGCAAGCTGATTTATTTCTCGAGTTGCGCGGCAGCTGACGCAGTGCATTGTGGGACTTGTAGTACGAGTGGTGGGAGTGCTATTTACCGACGGGCCATTCATAATAGACACATGAAATTAGCTCGCGGGCCGTATATAATTGAATCGCAGGCCAGATGTGGCCCGTGGGCCTTGAGTTTGACACATGATGTAGACGATCTGCCAAAGTGAGGAGATCAGGGGTCCCTAACAGGCGGACCGCATTCCAAGTCCAGACCCACACGCCGTCCTATACGGACCCGGACTTACAACCAATAAATTATTAAGAGTTTTTAAATTTTGACAGGACGCTTCTATTTTAACTGGCGCAACTTTTCTAGTCTTTCTGCCGCTGGTTTAGCTGATCAGGAAATGCACAGACCAACTGCAGAGAAGCTGCGTGTGGAGGAGACTGTTGTTAATGGAGTTTATTACAATAGAAACTAACGTGATGGTTGATGACATCGACACCAACCAGATGCACTTATAAAATTAAACAACTGTATAAGGAGGCCTATACGTAAAACAGGAGAGTCTGTGTTTCTCTGTGAGAAACTTTCAGATCTTCTCACAGCAGAGTGAACAGGTGAGGGAGGAGAGGAGGGCAGACTGATCACTAATCAATCACTGATACCGTCGTCCTCTTGGACTGATTAAAAAAATAAAAATGCCAAAGTTGGTGACAAACCAAACCCACACAAATAAAGTCTGTGTAAAGTCAGTGTAACATCATGCTGTTTACAGACAGTCTGCTGTCAGTAGTTTGGTAGAGAGACAGAGAGGGTTGTGTCTAGAAGGGAACCTTAGACCTGCGAAAGATCGCACGAGTTTGATTATTTTAGTAGAAATAACGGACACAAATCTCGTGAGAGTTGCGCAAATAAAGCGTTACCTTCTAGACACGAGCGAAAAAGGTGCGCAGCTCCAAAAATAGAAAATCATGTCGTGGTGTCGATGTTTTTAATGTGGCGGGCCGCCATAAATAAAACACTATTCACTGATCCACAGAGAGTCACTGAAACACTGATCACTGACCTGCTGTGATGGAAAAATACTCACATTCTTTACTTAGGTATTTTTACATTGTGGTATTAGTGTTTTTACTTAATTACAATTTAAAAGTCTTGCATGTTATTGTTTCCTTTTTTGAAAATTCAACATTTTTATTGCTGTTGTTGTACTTTAATGGTATTCTTGTTGGTATTTTTTGATTACTAAATACAGACCTGCAAACTTGTAAGAGGAGAAAAAGATCACATGTTGGTAAACCAGTCCCCTGTTGGGGGTCTGGGAGCGTCTGTCCTGCTCCAGAAGAAAAGTGTTGTGATTTTAACATGTTAACAAAGCATTCTGGTGACTGTTTCAGTTAAAAGAGTTAGTTCCATCTTCTGTTTGTGGTTTCTGCAGACATTACTCCCTTTACTTTTACCTTTGTGCTTGAAAAAAAAAGTAGAAAGTAAAAACAGTAAATGTAAATCTAAATACATAGCATAATACATAATATAAATACATGTAAGATCGTGATAAAATCGAAATCATGATTTTCTAATAAAAAAATCGTGATATGATATTTTTGCCATATCGCCCACCCCTACGTCAGTGTGCAGTTTAACCTTTTCCTAAAATACTGCTGGTTCTGTGGTGTTAAATTTTAAATCCGAAGCCTGCAGTTCGCCATAGAAGCTATAGTTGACTTTTCTATTGAAGTTCTCAGTGCGTTTTGGCCTTAATGTTAAATTGAGCAGGTCAATATGCTCATCTGTACCCGATGGGCTGATGGGTTTGTAATATTATTATATGAGCATATATTTTATGCCAAATGCAGTGCCATTGAGGGTTTGCATGATTAAAGTGTGCGATATCTTGTGTCCAGACAAAAAGCAAGCATTTTCAAATGTAACCCCCACCTGGATATGTGAGTTTAAATATTCTGAGCTGAAATATTCTTGCTTTCCTTTATTGTTGAAGAAAAAAAATATTTAAAATCTTATTTTATTGAGGAAAAAGTTGTTGCAGTCTGGCTGTTCAAATTCATTTTTCTGAATAAAACAGTCAGTTTTAGACTGTTCAATAAATGTTAATCCTTTTTTGCCCGCGACTTAGACTGTGTTTTAAATTTTGGCCCCTTCTGTGAGTGAGTTTGACACCCCTGATATAGAGGACTTGAAAAAAAGATGAGGATTTTGAGGACATGTGTACATTTGATATATTATTACTTTGTTGTTGAAATGAGGACTTGAAACTCAAAGTGTAGGACTTGCAACTTGACTCGGGACTTGCCCTTCTTGACTTGGGACTTGACTCGGGACTTGAGGGCAAAGACTTGAGACTTACTTGTGACTTGCAAAGCAATGACTTGGTCCCACCTCTGCCAAATACCTCTATTGTACTGTGACAATATTGTAGGTGCTACACAAATTCTGATATTAGGCAAATAACAGACCGGCTAGAACAGTATGGTAAGTTCAGAAGATCATGTGACTTTACTGTAACACAGGAAAAGACTGGTAAATGTGGCCCTTTGCTTTGCATGTCATTCCCCAATCTATTGCCCCCTTGAATCTGCCAGCCTGGAAAAATGTAGTCGGACAATACTTTAATGGTAAAGCCTCAGATTTATTCCAGTTGACCTTATGTCCTGAGATCTTCAAAAAATTATTATGTTCATCAACGAGGGTACTGATACTGTGGGGTCTGAAACCAGTGAAAGAATATCACCTGCGAACATCAATAGTTTGTGGACAGAGCCATTACATTGTTTCCTCTAGGATTTTTTTCAGCAGCGGGGGCAGGCGTTCCGTTTCTCTTCTTATAGAAATATTTCAATAAACTCATCTGAAAAATGCAGTCAGTTGTTACATAATGGTGTGTAGATATTAACGTTAGCCTAATACTATCAATTAGTTTACTCACGTTAGCGACACTGAGTTGGCACCGGGGCAAATTAACTTAAACTACCGATAAGTTACGTAACGTTAGCTGGTCATCGACATATTGTGAACGTCTGTTTAACTTGTAAAATCATGCAAATGAGCACGCGCAAGTATATTTCCATACTGAGCAAGATAGTTATCTGCAGTTTACCTTGGTGCTCGCAAGTACCCGCCAGGAGTCTGTTTTGAAGGTGGAGAGATGCGGCGGTGGTGTATTTGCGTCAACAATAAAAAAAAAAGAAAGAAAAAAAAGAAAGAAATTTTAAGGAGTGGCGGCTAGGATTTAGGAGTGGCGGGCCTGACCAATAATGTAATAAAATATTCTGACTGATATTGTAATAACATTTTTACCGATAATGTAATACCTTATTACATTATTGGAGATTTATTACATTTTCAGGTGGGTCTTTTTTTTTTTTTTTTAAAATGATAATGTAAAACTTGACAGATAATGTAATATAGAGGTCTATATTTTGTGTTTTGAGAATCCAAGACTGTTATATAGCCTACACTGGATTTGAAACAACAGAATGACTGAATTGCAGACCTATACCATACAGCTATATGCACATGGAGATACTCAGGGACATCCTGGTCCTGCTGAGTGTGTGATGGACTTACCTCCTTTGGTGACCAGAATTCCAGCTCAGATATATCTGAGCTGGAATTCTGGTATAGTTTTTGAGCAGCACTGGAGACTCCAGGTAACTTCCCTAAACGTACCTCTTCACTTCACAGTTTTCCAACATATCATTACCTCATGAAAACAAGTCAGTGACACTTCATTTGTAAAGATATAACATAAGCATTCCTAACACCCACATACACATTATGTGACACCTGACATAAATATAGGCCTCACTCATTAATGGTCTCATGAATGGTCTCACTTTTATCAGTCTTTTATCTTTTATCATCAGTAAGATGTCAAGTGACAAAGTGGTCAGTCATAAAGTATATTATGAGATTAACCTGTAGGCTTTAAATAAAGATTAAATTATCTTGAAAACTGAAGCGGGCACTTCTATATTAAGTGTAAAGTCAACAGGTGATTGCACAGGACAAACAATTCTAGAAACAGTCTAGTAACATACTAAGGTGAACAGATTTCTTAAGTGCTTCTTAACCTAAACCATTAGGCCTATAAAGTTAGAAAAATTAATAATGATTGAAAAAATAAATTTATTAATAAAACTTGTGGTCCGTGCACCTGTGAACCACCTGTGAACAGACCACAGTGACAAAAAGGTTGGGAACCCCTGTCTTAAGCTATTTATAGAAGTAGCCAAGCCTTGGCTAAAGTGTCAAGAAGTTAACATCAAGAACTAGGCTAATATGCAGTCACATGGTCAATAAAATGTATAATTTTTCAATTTTATTTTAACTGAAAATTGAAAAAACGTCTAAAGCCTACCATTACCCAACTATTATCAAACGTTATCACAGAAATCTGAAGGTAATGATGCTGAGACATTGCGTACTCACTTACCAAGTGGTCACATAAAGCGAGAAATGTCTCTCTTGGCTAGCCACCACCTAAAAGAGGACCTGATCGTGTTCTCCCAGGATGCCGGCGTCCAAGCTACATCAAAAGCATCATTTATACAATATAGTGACTGTATAATGGCAAATCGTGTATATATATGTATGTATATATATATATATATATATATATATATGTATATATATATATATATATATATATATATATATATATGTATATATATATATATATATATATATATATATATGTATATGTATATATCTTGTATATATATGTGTGTGTGTGTGTGTGTGTGTGTAAACCCCAAAAATTTATATAAACCCCAAAAGTTAAAAAATAACCAAGTCAGTTGTCATTATGTTTTGTCATTTTTATGCTGACATTTTTATTAAACCTGTACTTATAGAGGTAAATCTCACAGTATGTCAGCTGACCACTATCACTTGACATAGGCTAGAGGAAGATGGTAAATGGTCCGTATTTATATAGTGCTTTACTTTACCTGAAACGATACCCAAAGCGCTTTACATTATACATCACATTCACCCAGTCACACACTGATGGCGGAAGAGCTGCCATGCAAGACGTTAACCACGACCCATCAGGAGCGGTTAGGGGTTCGGTGTCTTGCTCAGGGACACCTCAACATGAGCTCTGCAGGCCAGGATCGAACCAGCAACGGTTACAAGACGGCCACTCTACCCACTGAGCCATGCCGCCCGTCATTCAAAGTGATATAATAACCATTTATGAGAGGATATATTTATGTCAAATTTTAAATAATGTGTTGGTGTTATGAATACTTATGCATACCCTCGTCAAATGAAGTGTTACTTAAATTTGTTTTGTTGGTTTGTGGTTGTTTTCACGAGGTAGTCATTCGTTGGAAAGCTGTGGAGAGCAAAGTATGTTTAGGGAAGCAATAGTTATTCTCTTGTTTCAAAGTCAGTGTATTTAACAGTCTTATATTCTCAAAACACAAAATATAGACCTCTATATTACATTATCTGTCAAGTTTTACATTATGATTTTTTTTTTAAAAAGACCCACCTGAAAATGTAATAAATCTCCAATAATGTATTAAGGTATTACATTATCGGTAAAAATCTTATTACAATATCAGTCAGAATATTTTATTACATTATTGGGTTTTATTACATTTTCGATTGAGTTAAGTGCAAAACTTATTACATTTTCAGGCGTTATTACATTTTCAGTAAATTATTACATTATTGGGTGCTACATACGTCACTCCTGGAGAATTATCATCACCCCTTACTGCAGCTGCAAGAGGTTCCATCACCAAACATACAGAGAGTTAAGTGGTGACCCCTGGCGTGTACCTCTTCCCAACTCAAAATATAAAGAGATATACCCATTAGTTTGTACTGCTGCTTCTGGATGATTATATAATAGACATACTCACTTAATAAAAATTTCTCCAAATCCAAAAATTTGTAAAGTTGTAAACAAAAATCTCCATTCCACCCTATCAAACGCTTTTTCAGTGTCAAGCGAAACAGCCGCAGTCGGCGAATTGGAATTTGAGACAGCCCACATAAAATTGATAAAACGTCTAATATTGTCTGCAGAACTGCATTTTTGAATGAACCCCACCTGATCTTCATGCACTACTGAGCTCATTACTTTCTTCAGCCTATTTGCAAGGACAAAATCTTGGTATCTAATGAAATAAGGGAAATCGGACGATAGTTCTTACAGTAACCTGGATCTTGATCCTTTTTAAGAGCAAGTGTTATTAAAGCTTTTGACAGAGTAGCTGGAAGCTCCCCCTTTACAAGTGCCTCGTTGTACATACTAAGTAGTAAAGGTGTCAATTCAGTGGCATAGTGTTTAAAACATTCACCCGTAAGCTGTCTGGCCCCGGGGCTTTTCCATTCGGTAGTTCTGAAATTACTCATAATTGGTTATCTGGCGGTCGAGATCTGTCTTTTGTGAAATTGGACAGTTCCCAGTGTTTCCCCTATAGTGTATTTGGCAGGGCGCCCTGCCCTCCCAATAGATGCCCTGCCAACAGGACCCCCACACAGAAATTCAAGTTGCAGATTTTTTTAAATTTCATTATTTAA
Source organism: Lutjanus erythropterus (assembly GCF_056507025.1). Lineage (NCBI taxonomy): Eukaryota > Metazoa > Chordata > Actinopteri > Lutjaniformes > Lutjanidae > Lutjanus > Lutjanus erythropterus. Next base: position 37,683,751 of record NC_139330.1, read on the forward strand.
TTTATATTTTAAAAGGGCCTATAACAGGTGTTCTTTTTATCGGATGCGTTGCTATCGTTTCATTGCATTCATTACAATGCATTTCTCCTCTCCTCTGTGACGGGCGGGTCTCCCCCCTCGCTCCTCTCTCACAGCAGACACCCATGAACTGGTACAGACACACCCACCCAAACGCAGAGAGCGGAGGAGAGAGAGTTTCCAACCGTTATGTAAAAAATACAACAGCAAACAGACAAAATTGTAAATGAACGACCGAAGGTTCCCCAACCGTTCGCCCCGCCGAGCAAAAATATCGGTGTTTTTTTAAACGAACTGTATGTGGCGAGGCATCTTTAATTTGCCTGATGCATTTGAATTGTAATATTTTATTAATAAGGGTTAAAACCCCTCAGCTTTGGCTAGATCCTACACTGTAATAATCATGGCTCAAGTAGGAATACACAAATTGTCAAGTTTTGCAATCATCAACAAGTTTTGAAAATAGACATGTGAAAAACAGCCAGCCTATGTAGACTCCTCCAGCCTAAGGAACCCTAACTCCCAAATATAGCACTTAACACTGAACTCTGAGCTCCCCCTTCTAACACAACAAAACCTACGGCCCATGAACGTCAACTGACCAGTGACTTACCCTACAGAAAACCAACAGCATCTTTATCAATTCTATGTACATCATAAATTATGAGGAGGTACCTTCAAATAAAATGCTGCATTCACTAAGTCCAATGAAAGCCAGGAGGGAGAGGAGGGGGAATGAGAAAACATATATTGATATAGTCCTACCTTAAGTCTGAGTCTGTCCGCTTAGTCCAGATACCTCCTCCTAATTATCGTGTCACATCACTTAAACTAGTGTCCAGAGAGTATTCTCGTTTTGGTCTTGATCATTTCCAAACCACCCTTACACTGGAGTCTTCTGAACCTATTCCATTGCTTGCTTCAGATCATCAAAGCACTTCTGGATCCCATTGTGGTCAATCCTCAAGATAGCAGGGTAGAGGAGAGCGAACTTCATGTTATGCTCCCACAGAGCCTTCTTACATTCCCTGAATTTGAGGGATTTTGAAGGGTCTCTCCCCTGGGTTTGGCCGTGGAATCGGGGCTCTGTGTGCTCGATCGATCTCTGGTGGCTGCACACTTTCATCCCATCCAAGGATCGATGACAGTAATTCCTGCATGAAAGCTGTCATGTCCCCGGTTTCTTTACCTTCTGGGACACCCACAAATCGTAGATTATTTTGTCTGTTGCAGTTCTCCATATCTTCAAGTTTATCACAGAGGTCCTCCATCTCTGCTTTGGTGGCTGCAGGGTTAGCTTCCAGCAACACCTCCATTTTCTTATTAGCATCCTCCAACCATTCCACCCTCTTCTCCTATTCCACCATCCGCGAAATCAGTGCAGACAGTTTTCCTTTAACTGAGGCTGTGGTTCGGCATATGTCTTCGAGGCTGGCTAAATTGCCAGATCAGTTTCAAAAATCCCATATCAGTCAGGCTCAGTTATTGATATTTTATTAATGTACAGTTAAGTGTTGTATCCAAGATGTTTGGCAGTTTTTGGTTCAGAAGATGAGGACAAGGTTGTATGAAGGCTGTGTCAGAAGAAACTGGCATACAACCATTTAAATTGAGTCTGACCACATTTGGCACAGGCATTGTTTTAAATGTTTGTTCTTACTAGTGGACTAGTCTAAATTTATAATTCTGTTTACTAGGGATGTAACGATTAGGGGTGTAACGATTCACTCATGCGTCCAATGCATCAGACTTTAATGTGTTAGATACAAGTGCATCGATTCAGACGGCCCTGCATCAGTAAAAAGCTGAACATGAATCGGAAACAAATCGATGCAGCACTAGTGTATCGATACATCTCATTGGGATGTGCATGCGTTTAATTTTGGCATCAGGGAGCCGCCACTGTTATCTTTCCTCTGTCTTCTCTCTCCCGCTGTCTCTGTCTGCACCGTTCTTGCTGGACGCCTGCTGCTGCACTCACAAAACAAGCGCTCCCTCCTCCCTCTCCTGTGTCTCCTCTTCTTTTGCTCATAACAGTCAGCGCTGAAAACATTGTACCACGGCGCGCCACCAAACTTTTGTAACGCTTAAGTGTAGACTAAGTTTGAGTTTGATAAGAAAGATGAGAAAACAATGCTGCAGATCGTATATGCAAAACGTGTCAGACAGCGAAGTGCAGAGACACAAGTCTGACCCACAGAGACGTCATGTCACTGTGAGAGCAGGTAACACAGAGCATCACTGTTCCTCCACACTAATCAAAACCACACCACTCTTCATATGAAACAGAGCAGCAGATCATCTTACTGCAAAAATACTGATGTTTTAAACAGTTTTAAAGTTTCTCATTTATCTAATCTCATTTACACATGAGACTCATAATAAGATATAAACATCACTGTAAAGTCTCCCTCTCTGTCTCTACTGTTACTATATTTAGTAAAACTATCAGGATTTTTTTGGCAACTAACAACAGCACTCTACAAATGTAGCATTACTTTAATCAAAATGTAAAGACTGACACATTGCATTGTCTTGTATTGCATCATATTGTATCGTATTGTGACAGAGCTGAATCATATCAAACCGAATCGTTGGCCACTTAAAGATTTATAAAATATATCGTATCATTGAACATATATTGAGATACGTATCGAATCGTCTCAGTCAGTGAGATACACGCCCCTAGTAACGATGCATCGTGAGACTGTTGAAAATCGATACAAATGTGTGACAACTGAAATCAGTTGAAATGAAAAATGAAATACGATGCCAGACCGGCCTGACCTGGAGAGAAAAAGGTATGTGTGCCTCTGACAGAGCTGGTTGGATATACCGTGTGTAATTTTGCACACTACAAACTTCAGAAACACTTTCAAATTCTGGATTTCTTGATTTGGACACACCTTGAATAAATTAAATCCATTGTGCCTCATGCTTTCCACATGTGCTTGTGATCGGTGTAATATAGGGCCCCCTGTCTTCAAAAATGGAGAGGACGAGAAGATCATAGACAAGATTAAGGCTGCATGCAGATATTGCAGTAGGGTGGTGATCTACACAAGTAGCACAACCAAGATGATGCAGCATATCGCCTGGCAGCATAGTGAGAAGCTAAAATCAACACTGCTTGAGCAAAGAAACTGTTAAAAGGACAATCCACACTGACAAGCAGATTTGCACTCTAGCATGCAAGCCTTAGTTTGTTTATTTGTAGAGATTTCATTTTATTTGTGTTATTCATTTAGTTGTACTGATGTGAGTTTATTTCTTTTTTGTTATATAAGATTAAAATATAATTTCAGTTGCACTTTAAAGAAGAGGACATGGGTTGTTTTGCTCAGTTTACCACAGAGATGAAAAATAAAAGGGATTCTCTTCAATTTGTTAAAGATAAGAGAAAATATATATTGTAGTTTTTATATATTTAAATATATATATATATAATCTATCTATGTATGCATTTTAAATATACATCATTATTTTGTGATTTGCAGCTACACCCTACCTCACACGTTTTTTTTTCTGAGAAGTAATTCCAGGAATATTTTTCAGTCATAGTTTGTCTGCAAGCTCATTATGTAAAAAAAAGAAAAAAGAAAAAATTGTATTGAATCATGAGTTGAATGTGTCGTTACATCCCTACTGTTTACTCTACTAATCTGTTTACGGGAAATTAGTTGTTAAGAAGATCCCCAGCTGACAAGCCATGTAAAAGTGACTACAAAGCTATCAAGTCCTGTTTGCAGTAATAACTGAATTATGGTCCTGTTGGAACGCAGAACCATTTCTTGTGCATTGACCTCATCAGTGCATCCTGCCTACCATGCAGGTACGGTCTTGCCATTTTCCTGACAACCATAAGGCAGAACAGTCCTGTGCGGTATACTGGTTTGTACCGAAAACCAGTCTTTGTTTTCGTTATGATATGAATTTTTCATATACCGCCATACCAGTGAATAGCCCAAACAATGTCCGGAACGTGCGCAGCAGGAAAGTGATTCGGTGGGGACCCATTAAACTGCTGCACACAAACACCACAGGCGTGCTTGCTTGAGCGTGTGCACTAGGGATGTTCCTGGAAACTAATTTCCCTGTTGATTACATGCAAAATTTAATTTAGATTACTCACTAAGAAAACACAAAAGCAGTTTAGCAGAATTTATTAATTTATAATAACATATAACATTTATAATAACACTGCCCGAAAAAAATACTGTGTATAAAGAGCCATTTGAAGACGTTAATCACAGTCTACAATCACCAATATGTACTTTAAATGCCACTGAAATGCACGCTACTTCGCGCTGTGCAATACAAACCTTACACATTAATGTACAAAATATGACAACAACTCACTAAACGCTTCACCTTTTCAGATTGAAGACGGTCACAGTGTCTGCAGGTAAAGGACACAGAGCTAACGTTAGCTGCCAGCCTGACACACAGTGTGGCTAACGTTAGCAGCTAGTAGCAGCAGCAGCATCTCCACCTGCAGGTTTATGTCTGTGGATGTGCTTAATGCGGGCACGTTTCTCCAGTCGAGTGAATATATATCAGCTTATTCTGTCACAGTCTACATTCATCTGTCTGACTTCGCTGATGTAAACATCTGGTGTTGCCACGACGATCGGTTCATACGTGCTCGGTGAGAGGGGCTGCTGTCTGACAGTGCCACAGCCCCGACTAGTGCCATGCTGCAACAGATAACTGGCATCATGCATGAATGAAATATTGACAAATATTTCATTTTTAAATATTTTAAATGACTAGTCTTTCTGGTGTCAACTAGCGTGGGTGGAGATGTTTAACAGTATAGTTGTCCATGTGATGGTAACCATACTTTGAAGGGGTCATGCTTTTACCTGTCTGGACATGAAATAAAAACATGATACAATCCTTATGACAGTAAAATGAACTATTTAAAGCCAATCAACAGTATTTCTGTTCTCATTAGAAGAAAATGTGGGTAAGAACACTGTTGCATGAAAAAAAACAACAACCCTCAAATACTGTGAAACCGATGATTTAAAAAAAAAAAAACGCGATATGAAAATTTTGTCATACCGCCCAGCCCTACAGCACAAGTCATTTCAGTTGCATACGACAGATACTGTATTGTATGGATCAACTACTTGCATTGGCCACAGTGGCTTATATACCTGCCTTACATCAAAAAGGTCAGTAAAAGCTTTTTTTTTCTTTTTGAAGAAACATTGACTAGATTGTTTGTGAGCTATGCCTTTTCCATTCCACATATTATGTAGGTGAACTTTTACGCAATCTTAAAGACTTTTTGGATTCTAGTATAGATTATTACTTTTTACTATTACTATTGTAAAAGTTTGCAAGTTACCACCTCTTATTTTATGTGATTAATTTAGTAGTAACAATAATAATGTGATACATATTTTTACTAATTTAATATCTAGTCAACAATGTTTAACAGACAATGCCCTTTACATTGCTTCCCGTATTTTGCAGTAAAAAAGGAATCAAGGATTAGCAAAGCCAGTGGACCATGCAGAAAGGTGTTTGCAGAATTCCTCTGGAGCTGGAAAAAAGAGGGACAGAAAGACGACTGGTTCACTTTCAGGCTTATTTGGTGATTACTGATTCCGACATGGAGAAATGTATGTGATTTGATTTGTGGCTTCTAATCAATTTGATTTTCTGTGTGGGGAAGAAATAAGTTTACAATGATAGACACACTTGTTCCCCTGTCATATGTAAAATCAGTGTCGGAAATAATGTCTCTAACACAGCTTCCATTTTGCTTTACAAACCCAAAGTCCTGATCAAACCAGCACTGTCAAGATGAATAGCTATTGATCAGCATTGTATTGGATTTCACCAAAGCTGAAGTGTAATTGACCCTTTAAGAACTGATATTTTGGTCTCTCAGATTGGCTGAAAGCCTGATTGAGGAATTGCCCCTCAAATTTTTTGTTTGTGTTTTATAATCGACATGGTTTCAGTGTTTATAATGCATGTAACTTTTGGTGTCTATTTAAACCGCCCTGGTCTTCATTGATATGTCATTGATCTTCGACTTGGTGTTGGCTAAAAAGGCACAGTTGTAAATCATTTTACTCTAAATAATCAGTATTTAAAGACAAAACAGATCTAATCAGGATATGAAATGTTGATTAAATATTTTTCATGACACTAACTATTGATGAAATAAGGACTTTTTTTGCACATCCTCTTAACAATTTCAAATGTATCATATTAGGGGTGGGCAATAAAAGGATCTCCGTTTCAGTTATGATGATAAACATTTCTTACTCTGTGGACAGATCTGGTCTGTCACATAGTTAAAAAAAACAAACTTGGGTAGTCTGCCTGTTGCCTGTCTCCAGCACTGTCTGTTTGTATGAGGGTGGGTCTGAGCTCCTCCATCTGGACAGCAATGTAATTTGAGAGTACAGCAGAGGTAATGAAACAGACTTAAGGATCATTGTTAACAACAAAAATGCTCATTATCTAGTGCAACAAAAGGGAGATGGTATGGTCAATTAATCAAACAAACAGAAACTTGCAGAAATATGATGTTGTCTCTCCACATGCAGATGTTTCACCAAAACAATTTTACCCTAGCACCATTTTGCAGGGGCCCATTGCTGCATCCTGGGTTTGCCATATCGCCCAGCCTTACATCACATATATGGTATGCATTGTATATTTTATTTCATTTACACTATATGTACTATGAATACTGTGCGTAACCTATGGTAGTACCTTTCTTTGGCTGCGTTTTGTTTTACCTCACAAGGAGAATGCAACAATGTTACTACAAAATATATTAAAGAATGAAAAGAAAACCTTTTTGCTGTCTTTCTTTACTCTGGTCCATTTTGTCTTTTCTGTGTTCTCTGGTCTCATGCATGAACATTGTACCACTGCTCTGCTACAAATGCTTGTCACAATAAAAAATGAAGGCAGTTCTATTGTTTTCTATACCAACACTGTCTTGAATATATCACGTGTGAAATCGAATCAGTACCTAAGTATTGTGATGGCATCGAATCGGGAGATACATGTATTGTCCCAGCCCTACTGTCTATCACAGGACTCAAAGATTGTAAGCATGGTAATTGCACAGAATAGTCCCCTACAAGCCAAATCTTCTATCATTGCTCGGATTGGTGACGAAAAGATATATACAAAATATAGAACAAACCAATTTATATGGTAGAGTGTTGAAGATGAATTAAGCAGTGTCACAGCCAGAGGGAAGAAGCTGGTCTTCAGTCCTGTTATAGCACAATATTGCTTCTTCATGTACAATATATCTGTCAGTATTATGTGGTGCTATCAATGGTTGTATTACTTGACCATAAATTAAACTATATAAAAACATTGCTGTGACCCTGAATCCAGCTATATTTGGAAACACTCAAATGCTTGAGTATATCTCCTTGATAGCAGGAGAGTATCTCTTTAGTTTTGAGCTTCTCTGTAAACGCAATATACCAGAAGAGCTGTATTTTAAAATAATAGATCAGAATTTTTAAAGTGGGATTGCATGAATGACAAGGGTTTGATCAGTAGTCAGTGTATTACCTAAAATAAATGGTGGTGGTTGACAGTTTTGAGAAGCTGTAGATAGAAGCGGCAACATATACTGAGTACACTATATTTAGAATATTTTTAATGCTTCATCATGCTGTCAGACACCCTTTTCCATCAAGAAACTGCCATTATATAAACCAAATATCATTCAAACCTAAGCCACCAGACTCCATTGGTGAAATCAGTCATTTTACCTTGCAAAACATGGGAGTTGCCTTGAATGGTGAGTTTGTTTGTTATTGTGTGACTTCAGTGTTTTAAAAGATTAATTGGGGTCAGTGAAGTCACACAATAACACAAACAAACTGAGGCAGCAGAAGACCAGCAACTCCCTATTCAGTGAGGTAAAATAACCGGTTTTGCTTTTTGCTGTGTGAGTCTGGTTGAGCAAGAGATTATGATATTTGACTTGCATCACAGCTGATAAACTGCTGGCTCATAGCAAGGTAAAGCAGTAAAAATATTCTAACTATAGCTTATGCTTAAACTGTTATTAATTTTTCTTGGTCCTTTTTCAAGTGGCTAAGATACATTTTGTTGCTAACCACCGCAGTACATTGCTTACCTTATAGACAATATACACAGTGAGATGATGATTGTATACTATGTACAACATATGAGAGAAACAACTGGAATTGTATTAAGTATCAGTAATTTAAATGTGTATGGGCCCAAATATAAGACCATGTTGATTAAAAGATGACAATTACTTTTCCAACACCAGGTTTTTGACAATAGAATTTTTGAAGATAAACACTTTTAGTCCTGTGGGCAAAGTTTTCTCATCCTTGAACCATTTTCTCTTGTGACAGTGAAGACATGATATACATCCATTAAAACAGAATATAAATTCCACATTTTTGTAGCTTTGAAGCTCTGTAAGGTTATCAGCTCTTAATTAAGATATCTTGTGATAGTAATTTCTGTTAAACTAGTAGGGAAACACTGTCTTGTAGTAAGCAGCTCATGCCACCAGAGGTCAGTCTCAGTTTTACACCAGTACCGTTGGGACTGGAACGATACATTTCTCTCCTGTTACGATACAATCGTGATAGTTGGATTCCACTTTTGATATATGTTGCGAATCTTAAGCATTTGAATTCTCCCAACTATTGCAAGATGATATTTGGCAATGTAATGCACTTTTTGGTTGTTATTTTAACACTAGGCCACGTGAAGACATTCAGCAACCATTTTATTATATCTTCTCAAGGGACAATACTATAGAAATGAAACTTAGATGTAACTTAGAGTAGTCAGTATACAGCTTGTATAGCAGTATGGATTTACTGTCCTCTGAAAATAACTCAACACACAGCCATTATTGTCTAAATAGCTGGCAACACAAGTAAGTACACCTCACAGTGAACATGTCCAAATTGTGCCCAAAGTGTCAATACTTTGTGTGAGCACCATTATTATCTAGCACTGCCTTAATCCTCTTGGGCATGGAGTTCACCAGGGCTGCACAGGTTGTTACTAGAATCCTCTTCCACTCCTCCATGATGACTTCACGGAGCTGGTGCACTCCTCCACCTTCCTCTTGAGGATGCCCCACAGGTGCTCAATTGGGTTCAGGTCTGGAGACATGCTTGGCCACTCCATCACCTTCACCTTCAGCTTCCTCAGCAAGGCAGTTGTCATCTTGGAGGTGTGTTTGGGGTTGTTATCGTATTGGAAAACTGCTATGTGGCCCAGTTTCTGAAGGTCAGATCATGCGCTGCTTCAGAATGTCACAGTACATGTTGGAATTCATGTTTTCCTCAATGAGCTGCAGCTCCCCAGTGCCGGCAACATTCATGCAGCCCCAGGCCATGATGCTACCACCGCCATGTTTGACTGTAGGGAAGATACAATTATCTCGGTACTCCTCACCAGGGCGCCAAACAAGTTTATCTTAGTCTCATCAGACCACAGGACATGGTTCCAGTAATTCATGCTCTTGGACTGCTTGTCCTCAGCAAACTTCTTGGCTTTCTTGTGAGCCAGCTTCAGAAGAGGCTTCCTTCTGGGACCATGGCCATGCAGACAGACTCTATGCAGTGTGCAGCATATGGTCTGAGCACTGACAGGCCGACCTCCCATTTCTTCAACCTCTGCAGCAATGTGTACAGCACTCATGCATCTGTTTTTTGAAGCCAACTGAGCTGTAGCTCAGTTTCAGGGTGTTACCAATCTTCTTATAGCCTAGGCCATCTTCGTGGAGAGCAACAATTCTGTTTCTCACATCCTTAGAGAGTTCTTTGCCATGAGGTCCCATGTTGAACATCCATTGGCCAATATGAGAGAGTTGTACCCAAAGCACCAAATTTAACAGCTCTAATCCATGACACACAAATTTGTATGGTCCAGTCAAGCAGGCAAAAACATGAACATGATGAATAGGACAGGTGGCTTTGCGTGTTTGAACGACATGTACAGGTATCACTAAGGGTTTACTCACTTGTGTTGCCAGCTATTTAGACAATAATGGCTGTGTGTTGAGTAATTTTCAGTGGATAGAAAAGCTATACTGCTATACAAGCTGTACACTGACTACTCTAAAGTGCTACATTTAGTGGCAGTATGACTCTTGCAAATTGTAGAACATACCGTACATTCTCTGTTCACGCACAGAACTGTCATATATACTGCACTTAATACTCAAAGATTTAAAAAGATTTAAAAAGCAAAGCCTTTAAAGGCATAAAATTATCCCTTGCATTTACAAACTATTTATGATTTTGAATCAGATATTATCTCATGCTATTGCAGTTATGTCTTGTACAAAACTATAACATGAATTCTGAATACTCTCAGCCCCAGTGTAGCAGCTTCTCCATAGACCGTAGTACAGTGATTGCTGTGGGAGGCAGGCAGCAGATCGGCCCTCCTGCAGAACCGTCGCATACTCAGGTCCCACAGTGGAATCCCACTCCTGTGGAACATCATTCTCCAGACAACAGGTATATGTGTGTGTGTTAATTTTTTGTACAAGTGTAAGCTGGAACAGTAACATGAATGTACTTTTTGTTTTTTGCTGGTGTTTGAAACACATGCATTGTTGATTTTCAGTGACCGAGCTGGTGAGGAATTCCTGAGATGCATTGCAGCCAACAAGCCTCTTCCAGCCTATCTCAAAGGGAACATGGCATACAACCTGGCTGATGCATTTAAGTCTGCTAGTGTCCTAAAAGAAGCTGTCAAATCAGACCCTGAGTTCCAGAAGCATGTTACCAGGAGCAAAAGCCGTAGTCGAAGTCGAAGTCATGGCAAAAGCCGGGGCAGATCTCGAGCCAAAAGCCGAGCTCGCAGTCGAAGCAGGGGAAGGAGCAAAAGCCGTGCTCGTGAGAAGAGTCGAGGAAGAAGTAAGAGCAGGGTCAGAAGCAAAAGCAGGGCTCGCAATTGGAGTCGAAGTCGGAGCCATAGCCGAAGCAAGAAGAAGAGTCATGTACAGAGCAAGAGCAGAGTCCGGAGGTCCAAGTCACGAAGTAGCAGTGTTGAAAAGAGCTATTGCAAAGACAAAAAAAGAAAGAGGAGCCACAGCCGTGGCAGCAGTGTTGGCAGTAGTAACCATCTGACAGGGAACAGTCTATTGGAGGGCTTAAAGTTGGTCATGAACAGCAAAGAACTGGAGGAGCGGTTACCCACGCTGAAAGATGCCATCCTCACTATTCAGGTAGAGCTCATCATTCATTCTACATAATGTCCTGTTTCAGTCACTTATTAGTATAAAACTCCATACAAGCTATCAGCATGTATAAGCCATAAATAGAAGTGCTTCTAGTGTCATTGAAAAGTTAATCCAGCGCTACAAATGAGCTTGCAGCCTAATTTGTTTTACTTGTCTTCAAAACATGATGGCTGCAGCTCTAAGGGGGTGGGATAAAGACAAGGTGGTATGATGTCAAGGACAGCATCCAAGTGTGCACAAGCTGTGAAGTCATTCACATGTTTGTGGACTACGGTTTTGAAGGCTTGAGTGTGGCATTATGAAGGTTGAGGAGGCACGAGGCATCCTTTCCTCTGAAGCTTAACGTGAAGTGACGTCTGTTTGTAATGACAGCTGATCACAGCTGGATCAGGTCTCAGTCAGTTGTAACAGCTCTACAGACTTCAGATGGAGTTTGTATAATACTAATAAAGACACACAGTTGTCAGTGTCAGAGCAGCAGCCTGTAACCTGCTAACCTAGCACATGTGAAAAACAACCTGCGTTCTGTATTTATACTGACTGTCTCTCGATCAGAGACAGAAAGCCTCTGTATTTATTCCTGTGTTTATTTACATGCTGATTGTGAATTCATTATTGAATAACTCAGAATGTGATCACATTAGTTCAAGTTAAATCTTTCAAGGAATATTAAAATCATGTAACTTGCATCAAACCCTAGGCTCAGGAATGATCAGCTTCACACTGAAATGACGATAAAGGATGTAAGTGTTTCTCACTGACAGAAAGTCTCTCTTCTTCTCTGTGCCTTAAATTATAATCATAAAAAAATGAGGGAAATCATGAGAAGAAAATTATTTTAAACGAAAGAAGAAGGTTTTCTATGGTGATTTTTACTGATTAGTAAGGATGTAACAATGTGAGACAGTTAAAATTCGATACAAATGTGTGATGACTGAAATCGGCTGCAATGAAAAATGAATCGCAATACCATTTTTAAAGAGCAGAGTGTGTAAGACTGCGAAACAGGCTGAACCTGGAGAGAAAAAGGTATGTGTGCTTCTGACAGAGTTGGTTGGATATACCATGCTTAATTTTGCCCACTTCAAACTTCAGAAACACTTTCAAATTCTGGTTCCTGTGCCCACAGTAGTGGTAGCGGGATGGAGGGGTGAGGATGATGTATTGCATACTGTCACACTTTCACTCCTTGAATCAGATGTGTCTCCTTGCTTTGAAAATCTTTTCTCTTTTTTTCATTTTGGTAAATCCGTCATCATGCTGCCATCGCTTGCGCTCCTGGCGTACCTGCTTCTTAAAGGTGATGAGAGCCAACTTTCTGGACAGCTTATTGCATGTTCAGCCTAAACTCGGCAAATTTATGAGAGCACTTGAGCACATCAGATAGGTGTATCTTGTTGTGCGCTGGTGGTGCAAGGGACAGGACAGGATACCCCTGCACCCCTGGCGCAAGCTGGCAAAGGTGGATTTGGACACGCTTTGAATAAATCAAATGCACTGCGCCTCGCACTTTCCACTTGCGCATTAGATCAGCATTGGATAGGGCCCCCTGTCTTCAAAAATGAAGGGGCCAGAAGATCACAGACAAGATAAGGCTGTGTGCAGATATGGCAAGAGGGTGATGACCTACACAAGTAGCACAACCAACATGATGCAGCATTTCACCTGGGAGTATAGTGGGAAGTCAACACCGCCTAAGCAAACTGACAAGCAGATTTTCAAACTAGGAAAACATACAAGCCTTAGTTTATTTGAAGAGATTTCATTTATTTGTATTCATTTCTGCATTTCATTTCATATCTGCAAGCTCATTCTATTAAAATAATTGTGAAAAAATTGTATTGTGAAGCCAGTATCGGAAATTGTATTGAATCGTGGGTCATTTCACCCCTAGTGATGAGCAGAGTTCATCTGAATCGCCTTGTGTTACCTAAATCATCCACCTGCCTCCATCTGAACCATTTATTTTCTCAGATTTCAGAATAGAAATGCCAGGTGTTTTCTTTACTGTGTGTTGTATTTAAGTCTGAGTATTTCTTTAATCATTTACTTTAATGATTAGAAAAGATGCTACAGACATTTCCCTGTGTGCAGCTTCTATGCCAAGTGTGCAACTGCGCACCACTTATCTCCTGAGGGAGAGACGCTTCCACCTGCTATTAATTATAAAGTTAATTTTTATGAACTGACCACCAAATCTGCAAATTAACTGAAACCTGAGTATCACATTCATGCAATTAACACAGATTTTTAACTGGATGATGAATCAGAAAACAAATAAAATATGAAACTTGGGACTGATACACTCTGGAATGAAAATCTGGACTTCTGTGAAGGCTGCTCTGGTTTATCTGGTTATTATCGCTCCTCCAAGCCAAAGGGACTTGGGATGGCCAGCAAAATGTCAGACCAGTAGAAGTTTCAGTTAGAGTGAGGATTGAGGAGGGAGGAAATGACAAATAATTACCCATAGACTTGGCTGTACCTCATTATCCCCCCCCCCCCTTTTTTTTTCCTGTTTCCCTTCATTTCATTAGTAGTTAAGCACAATAAAAAGTGAAGGAGCTACCATGTTAATTGTATGTCATTGTTGTCATCTACACAGGCCTCGGATGAAAACAAAAAAGTGGAGTGTGTGTCTACTGAGCACAGACCTCAGGAGCATGACAGTCAGGAGAATTCAATTTTGGAAAACGACAGTATGCTCCTTCCTCATGACAGAGTAGGCAGTGACTTCTCTTGGCTCCAGGCACAAAGTCAAGAAGACTCCACAGTGCAGAAAGCTGATGATCTTGAAGATGAAGAGTCATTCTTATATGGGAATGAAGACAATGGAGGAAAACAAGCCAATACGTGCTCTACAGCACTTTTTGCAGCATTTTCACCAATTGGAGAACATGCCAAACTACAGGAAATGGATCGTCTTGCTCTTGGCAGCCAACAGCATCATCAGAACCAATCCATATTCAGCAGCTTTGACGATCTGCTTGATCTGAAGCAACCCCTTCCAGTGGCTTCCTCAAGCTTAGTTTCTGCCAATTTGGACAGCACCGAGTGTGAGAAGATCAAGAACATATTAAAAAGGCTGGGCACAACAGACATCAGTGATTTCATGGTGAAGATGCAGGCACAGAAGGAGGGGAAGCAGCTGTCTCCTGCAATTCATGGCTTAGACCCAACAGCAGCAAACTTAGCATTGCCAGTACTGAGTGACCCAAATGTACGGCAAGCTCTGGAGTCTCTACAGTCACTGATCAAAGGTGAGATTGAATGAAAGATTCACTGCTGCAAGAAACACTCATATTCTGTAGATATTAGAGGCACATATGGAGAAAGTAGTTGTTTCCACCTTCACAACTCAAAAATATAGTCAAAAATAAAAATTATCTAAAGAAAAATCTACTCCTGCTTCTTTTAACCTTTTAACATACCACTCACTGTAACTTTGCCTTGGAAAATGCAAACAGAGGCTGACCCAGTGGCAGGTATTAAGAATAACTATGTAGGAGTAGCCAGTCATCTTGCTGATGGTCTTGTTGACTGATAGTCATATAGAGTTGTCAGTATGAAATTAAGACAGTTACATATAACCAGTGAAAAAGTTCTTGTAGAACACTTAATCATTGAACTTGTTGAATTATAGATTTTAATATTTGACATGTTCCCAACCCTTTTGGTGTGATCCAAACAATTATTGTCAAAATAGTGGATGTATTTTTACTTTTACGTTTAAATTGCATCTGTCAAATATGTGCCTTTGCCAAAGCTTTTCAAAAGCACATTTGGCCTCATTCACTAACTTGATGTTCAAGGAACATACCCAACAGCCAAGTTTGTTCTTACCACTGTGCCTATGTAAGTGAATCAGAATCATTCTAAACTATCAGACTCATACCCACTGTCCACAATCTGCATATTGCCATGCCCCCATTTTTCTATATATGGAAATAAGTTTGCATAGAAAAGTGTGGAGGAAGCGGTGAAGTCGTAACTTCACATTCAGATAGAATAAGGTGTTGCTGCGGTGTGCAGAGGTGTGTATTTGCGTTAAGAGCTTAGCTGCTGTGAAAGAATCGGGGAATAACTTTAATTTCTCTGATTCACCTGCTTTCTACCAGCGCTGAGTGCTGCCTTCCCCCATTCATCAGTCTGCAAACACACACCTGCGGTGCCCGTGTCTGAGGAGGAAGTCAGAAAAGGGACACTTAATAATAATAATAATAATAATTATTATTATTATTATTATTGTTGTTGTTGTTATTATTATAACCAATAATAATAATATTATCAGCTCAAACAGTACATTCGGAAATGCAACACAGTGCTTAAGATAAAAACATAATCATGACATTTTTGATGTTTTTTAATGACTGCTGTCTTAATGTGCTCTGCATTGAGTTAAAAGATGTTTCATTATTTTCTAAGACAGCCAGGCTGTCATCATTTGTGCATAGGGCTGCGCGATATGGAAAAAAATATTGTCACGATAATTTTTCCTGTAATGATTGGTATCGATATTTATCACGATATATAATTTGATAATGCTGTGAGTTCGAAAAGTATCCTGATAAAGTCTGACACCTGAAGAAACCAAATGATTCATTAGATGAACTTAGAATATAGTTTATTAACATAAAATTAGGTAATATAATGTAAAGAATTGTGCACACAATTTGTAATAACACTGTAAACAAGCAAACATGCTTTGTGCATTGGCCTCTAGTGTAAAAGGAAAATAAAGTGAAGCAGTACGCCTTCTATCACCTAGTGCAAACATTCTCCAGTTTTGTTTTGTTTTTTTATGCCTGAGTCACCAGTTTTGGCTACATTTTTGGGAAGTGGTACCTCTAGCTTTGTTTTTTAAACAACTAATTAAAACAACCAGCAGCATTAGTGCTAGGCCATTGAGTAACACTTGTTGGGGGACGTGCTGCAGTTTTGGGCCGGATTTTCATGCTCTCAGTGTAGTCGCTGGGATGCCACCTTTTCAAGTGATGGTTGGCACCAACTGACGACATATTTTGCATACCGTCTTTGTCTGTGCGTTGTCACCTTTCAAGTAGCCAAACCATTTCCAAATGACTGACGTTGTGTAACCTTTTTTATCCACAATTTCATCCGTTTTTGAGGATAACATGAGTTCTTCTTCACCTTCCCCACCGCTTTTCTCCTCACTTCCACTCATCTTCCACTCTTTTTGTTATGTCCACGCTACTTTCAACTTCTCCTCACCTCCGCACAAACAAACATTGCAAAGTGGGTGTGTACTATGACTGCTGTCTGTTAACTTCTGCTGCATGACACGCTGTTTGGATCTATATAGGTTTATCCATTTCGAGTAAAAATTACCATAGTTTATCATCGTCAAAGTGTAATGTTCTTCTTCTTGCAGCTGTACCTTAAAAGGATAAGGCTGGCAATATTTTTCCAGTT
The DNA here is from genome assembly GCF_056507025.1 of Lutjanus erythropterus. Classification (NCBI taxonomy): domain Eukaryota; kingdom Metazoa; phylum Chordata; class Actinopteri; order Lutjaniformes; family Lutjanidae; genus Lutjanus; species Lutjanus erythropterus. The sequence goes on from NC_139330.1 coordinate 37,700,450, forward strand.
GTCAAAATGTCTCATGAAGAGACCAAAACCAACAACACCTATCCTAGATGGCAGGTTTCTTCATTACCACAAGCACAAACACTATTTTATTTTGAGTCAATCCAAACTACGCAGTCCTACATTATCCTGTGCATTATTCAGAACCTGAAGATCAGCTTGTTGAAGTCATTTTTGTTTAAAAAGGAACCAGCTGTTTTACAAAATCATAAGGTCCTTTTTAATGAAACAATCCTGTATATTTGTGACCCGTTTTGTACCTGTGAATGGACTTGGGCCTGAGTACCACAGTGTTGGGAAGACTAAGAGCCTGTTCAGACCTAATATTACCATTCCTCCTTGGTGATCTGATCACAAGTGGACTGCTTCAAATATGTGAGTTCACAATTGGCGTCACAATGTGTCTCCACATGCATATATGCAAATGTACACTTGGTCTAATTTTTAAGGGAACCTGGGCTTTCTAGTGTGTTTTAATTTGCATTATAATGAGACATAATGAGTCCAGTTGAGTATGCGATTTTTCAGTGTGGCCCAGGCCACACATGCATTTACACTGCTAAAAGAATGGAGCTACATGTGGCCAGACCACCTCCGAATGTGGTCTGAGGGATCGGATTTTAAATGCATTCAGAGTGCGTTCACACCTGCGCTCAAGAGCTGTCCTCTTGTTATCACATCTCCCACAAAGTATGCTAATACGAGGTCTGAACAGGGCCTAACACATTGCTGGTTATGGTCTTTCCATGAGATTTGTTAAAAGTATGTAAAATGTAGAACAAATGCCTCACAACATGGTGACAGCCACCTGATATAAAGAGTTCTGATCTGTAAAAGGTGTGGACACATGGTTCTAATCTATTTTATTTGGGGTTGTGTTTACTTGCCTAATAGTCATTTAGAATTATAAGATGTATCAGTGTATGTAAAATGTTTAAATTAATTTTGGATCTGTTTCTCAACAGCTGTCAAAGATAAGATTTTGTGACAGCTGAATGAGGAGGTGTACCCAATACCTCAAATTGTAAAAGAGCTGATGATTTCTCTGTATTTATTATTAAATGCTTTTCATGTAGAATACAGGATTATGTTGTTTTTCTATCCTCCTTAAGCTACAAAGCAGAAGCGGGCAAAAAGAGATGACAGTGGTATATCTCAGACATCAGCTGATAAACGCAAGGTAAAGAATTTCCAAGCTGTCGTTGACTATCCAACATCAGAGATAGAAAGTTGAACATATTAAAGAGACATAAACATATAAAAACCTTTAACTTTGAAATTGTCTTTTGTGTTTTCCAGGCAGGTAATGATGAGGAAAGGAAGAGAGAAAAACAAGCCAGAATGAGTAAAATGGAATCCTTGATGAAAGAACTGGAGGGATTGTTGACACAGGATGGTAAAGCAGTTTTGTCCATTGCCAGTCATGTACTTTAGTGTTCTTTATTGTCTTCCACATGCTAAAATACTCTATATGCTTCACTGCTTTCCTTGTCCATTTCCAGGATTGAGTTTTCTGACACCAGTAATTGGGTTTTACTGTCAGAAGTGTGAGGAGTTCATTGGAGATTTAAATAGTGCTGAAAATCATGCAGCCATCCACAGCCATAGTAACTCTAGCACTGTAAGTATACTTCCTACATACCTCTGTGTGGACAGGTTACGTGATATTAGTTTTACTTTTTTAATTGTCAGCAAATCCCTGTGCATCCAAGCCTGATAGTGCTTTTCTTCTGGACCATAGAGCTCCATTGTTGTTCAGAAACATATTACAAACACATTCATGAGCCACACTGTTGTACTGGCTCACATATGCTTGATTGCCAGTAATACACACTGTAGATTATTTTGACTCTATCCAACATACACCAACCTGCTGCCCAAAATATTCACTGGAATGCCAAATCTGGATTAATCCACTGATGAAAAAATGTAAATGTGAAAAAATGTAAATGAACCAATGGGCTTTGAGCTGAAAGCTGGAACATCAGAAAATAAATAAGATGGAATAATGATTTTGGTGTTTATAGTAAATGTTGCCAAAAACAAAAATATAATATAGTTATATAAAGCATATTCTTTTAGCAACAGAAGGAACACTGACTAGTTCATTTGAAGTATACTGAAAATATAATTGATAGTTCTGATTTTTTTTTTTAAGTGGGATTCTATCAGGTACTTACCAAATGTCTGTGTATTAGCTGCAGTAGATAACAGTCAATGCAGCCCCAGTTAGAAGGAGAGACAAGTCCTGGCATCGAAGCTCAACATTGTACTATTGCAGACATTCAGCAGAAAAAACATTTTAGCCACAACAGTAAAAGCCTATTAAAACATCAATATCCTTTTATGTATACTCTATATTTTTAATTTCATCACTGCTTTACTTTGCCATCAGACAGCCCTTTATTTTGGCACTATATTTTGTCAACAGTAGCATTTCCATATTCCTACAAATAAGACTACCTGATTGTACTGCAAACTGTATCATACTGCAAACCAGCTGTTTTGGTAAGAAAGTTATGAGATCAAACTGAAAGCAAACTTTATTGTCCTAAAGATTTCAAAGGTGGTGCATGTATATTTTAAGTGAACAAACAAGTGTCCTAGTCACAATTTATACAGTAAACACTGAATACAAACTGAGGTTGTCTAATAGTCATATTGCAATAAAATTAAGTCGGAGCCAAAAACTTGCTTTGAAGATAAACCATCACTGGACCCTTCTGGTCTGGGACATTTTTTCCAATTTATTCTTGGAAAATTGAAGACAGTCCATAGGACAGCAGCATTCAGTGCAGCAGGGACCTCTGGATAGTTGGTGATGCAGACTGTATGTGAGGTGCTGCCATCATCTGATTCTCAAAGATCCTCCGGTTGTGTTGTTGTTGTAATGCAGTCCTACTCATAGCAGGAGTTGCTCTGTGGGAGCATGAGCATGGGCTTACAGTTAACACATCTGCATCAGTAGGCAGCTTGTGTTCTTTCTTTTCATCCAGCTTGGCCTCTAGTTTCCACAGAAGTTTTCTTTCTCTGCAGACGTTCTTCCTCTGTGTCCCTCATAAATCAGAATGAGTAATATTTTATTGATCCCTGTGGGGAAATTGTTCACGTTACAGATGCTTCCATTTAGGTATAGAAAATATGTGAGCATAGAAAATAATAAGAAAATGGAATTATGTAAAAATATGTACAATCTACTGCAATATATAACAAAGTTTTATAATAATCGTATAACCTCAGAGTCATGTGCATGTGTGTTAGTATGTTGTTATCCAAACCAAAGATTTAAATTTCATCAGTTTGAAGATGTTTTGAATTTGAAAACTGTTACTTACTGTCTGGTGTACATGCAGGCTTATGAAGTTACAGGGAACATCCTCTGTTAGAATGACTGACAGTTCAGCATCACCTATTATGGCACTTTTTCTGTCCTCCATCTCTGTGATGAAGACTTTCCTTTGACCCCCTCCTCACATTGTAGTCACCTTTCTGTGGCAAGAAATTTTAAGCCATTTTAATATCGAACCATTTCTAATTTATGTTATTGACAGCACAGTCATCAGGTAACACAGTATTAATAGCACTATTAGCAGGTCCCTTAATTCCACTGCTGAAGGTGTTAAAATCCTACTTTTCTTTATTTATCTCTGCAAAAAGAAGATAAACACTTCCTAACATATGGGGCCTGAGGCATAGCATTGGTAGCATACTGTGGTATTATTGTTATTATTAATTATTATTGTGGCATTAATTATGCTTATTCACAATTATTCGTGTGTATTCCAATATGCAGAGGTGGCTCAATTACACAGTTATATGAAGTTTGTACACACCTACTGTATACAAAAAGTAAGAGAAAAGGTTCTTGCATGAGGCTAATGGAAGTTAATATTTCACCAATATTCCTGTTTACATGTAGCTGTTCATACTCTAGTCATGGAGAGTGGAACAGCTGGAGATGCTTCCAGTTTGCTTCTTTGTGACAAAATACTATTTTTTCAAAGTTTTCCACTGGTGGTGGGCTTAGACTTTGTGAATACAGCCCCACACTTCATTCATTCATTCATTCATTCATTCATTCATTCATTCAGTCAGTCTTCTTGAAAATGTCAGCTTTGTTTCTCTTTTGCTTGTGCATGCATCTCTACCCCAGCCTTACAAATTGTTGGCTTGTTGCTTTGTTCACAGCACAGAGCTGACTGTAAACAGGCAAGAGGCTGTGTCACAAACTGCATTAAAAACCCCAGTTGAGACTGGATGACCTGTATCAATTTTAGAATACTGTCATATTCGCAAAAGTAGTGCAAAATGAATCTGAATGTAAATGTCAATAGTGTGAGTTGTATGGCCAGAATGTCCACTTTTTAGTCCTTATTTATCGAAAGTATGCCTAACAGTGCCCACTGGCAAGAGGCCGGATAATGGCAAATGCTAACATGTAGTGTTACTCTTAAAGTTAGCATACTGACTTGGTAGAGTCAGTTACACAGTTAGCAGTATTTTCTTAAATCTGCTTATTTGCTAACATTAGCTACCATGAGCTTCTAGTTAGACCAGACAGAGTGATGCCATAGCATAAGAAGCCCTCAGAGTGTTGAACTGTGCAAGAGAGTATTTTATTTCTTATGAATTTGTAAAAGGCAGATTTTTTTGTACAAAGTTACAGAGCCTCACCTTTAAAAGGCTGTTTGCCAGGAAATTTGCTGGTCAAATTGACGCTGTAATTGCTATAAATCTTTTGATTTTTATCAACCCCATGACCTTTCCTCTATTCCCGGGACAAACATTTACAAAAACAAACTTTACATTTTAGCTCCATTACTTACGGTTGCCTATAAAAAACTAATTGTGTAGTGTAGCACTACACTGCACCACCATATTTTCATGGTGTCCACAGACTCTTTGGTTTCTTTAACTTTCTTTAACTTTAACACTCTACTTAAATGTGTGGTGTTTTTTTTTTTTGTTTGTTTTGTTTTTTAGCAGAAAAAGCAGATGGACAAGCATGCTGGAGACAGTAAAGGACACTTGTACCATTTTAGCAGTAGCAGCAGCAGTAACCAACAGCCACAACCCTCAGACAGGAGAGGTCACAAAGACTGTGGTTACCATAGAGGTTCAGAAGACCACAACAGTCACAGAGACTACCGAGGAGACTGGAGAGATGAGCGTGATCACAGAAGCAAACACAACAATGAGGACAGAACCCACAGGCCCGGGCAGGAAAACATCTCCTTAAAAGAAGAGATGAGAAAGGAGAGGATGCTCATAACAGTGTCCCGTGGACTGACACCTCTTCCACACATCACAGTCAAGGAGGAGGGGACCAGGGCCAAAGTCAAAGGAGAGGACACAGACATCAAGGGAAAGTCTTTGGAGGACAGCAGAGAAAAAGATGTAAAAGATGAAAGTAGTAATAGTAGTGACAATGACAAAGGAAAAACAACAAAATCACCTAAAAAGAAAAAGAAGAAGGAGAAAAAGAAAAAGAAAGAGAAAGAGAAGAGGACTAAGACTTAATTGTTGTGTTGTTCTTGTCACTGATCACTGACATGGTATTTGCAGCTTCTTGCTGCACAAGTTTGTACACTTAAAGGTTGCAGTTTTCTCATTGCACACTAGAGAACCTCATTGCTTTTTCCTTCCATGTTTGTTCTTTTTTGTTGGTGTATTTAGGAGAGGAAGGCCTCAAGGAGTAATAAATTGCACAAAGAAGAACAGTCCAACATGTTAGGAGGTGCTTGTTGCTGTGAACCATTGTCAAAAGAGAAGATTAATATCAATTCTATCTTGTGCATCTAGTGCAGAGATGCACCTTACCTATAGTTGGCATCAAGATTGGAAGGGGGGGAAGTTCTACATTCTTGGACACAAAATTTTCCAGTGTTTGTGTCAACCAAGGTCCAACACATCCTAAACTGATCTCTACTGGATGCAGACAAATTAAATTGATGATAAAGATTTCTTTGGCTGTTGCTATATTTTAAGTGGCTTCCTGCATATTTTTTTACATGACAATGAATATATCTGTTGCATAGCATATCTTATGCACTCACATCCTGGTGTCATCTTTTAATTAAATGTTTGAAATATCGACCAGTGAACTATTTTTGTCTGCACATTTGTCTTCCTCAATACCATTGCTAATGTGCGCATATTTTCTATGTTCCATTTTCAAATTCCTTGTCTGCATTTTTCCTCTACAAGATGGCACACAAGTCTATCTGCTGTGGTGATATTCTTGATAATATGAAAATAGAGAAGTATGCCTAAAAATTAATTGATCAATTTATTTATTTTAAGTAAAGTGTTATAATTGAATGATTATGTGAATGTTTTGACCAATAAGACAGTTTTACAGGTGGGCAGAATCTTTGAGGGCTAGTATGATAAGTATTATAGAAAGTAGCCTGCTTTTAAAAGTAATGCACAATTTGTTCCTGAACTCCATATACATACATTTGTAAATGTCATTGCTGCTTGAATAATGTCCACTCTTTTTTGAGTGAAATAAGTGCTGCTTCTATGTAATTCAGAGAAGTTGTAGTGAGGAGGCTGGATGGTCGCTGTACAAAGTACAGGACTCACAGTGGGTCCTTTGCCCCCAAATTAGCTTGAACTGGTTCCACTGACGATTCTTTGAACCTTTGTGCTGTTTAATGAACCTGCCCATATTTGCAACAGTTTTGAGTGGAACCATTGTAATCAAGGGTGTCATCAACAGAGGGCGTTGCACAATGCTCAGCAACCACTAGAATATGGCATGCCCACTTTGGTCCCCAAGGAAAACTGCTATTTTTTGGTTCTAGCTGGGAACCAGCTTTTCTGGTTCTAAACCAAGTTATTTTTGGTTGAAATTCTCAGAACTGTCAAAATTAGATGCTTGAACAGTAATGTAGCCGGTTCCATGTTGGTGGAAAAGGCCTGTCAGATACCATGGTTAGTATCCTGAGTCCTGTCTGCAGTGTGGTTAATGTTAGGAAAGCCTGGTAGTTTTTTAATCTAATAAACATGTCTCATCCTTGTCATGGCGCATGTTTTCTGAATTAAACCAAGACCACAATCTTTCCTTAATCTTACCCAAAATTTGTGCCTGAACAGAACCATGACAAGTTAAGTCCTGCAGTTGATACTACAAGAAAATATTGTACAGCTACATCAGATATTTTGCTGGAAATAAATGAAATACATTGTGGATGAACATTTCAGTGTTGATTATTAACATTTTTGCGACTTTCCAGATATGTTAATGAACATTTCCTTATGATGTTAATAGAACACTTAATCTGGCCTGTTTTTACATTTCTTCCATAGTAAGGTATAAATATAATTCCCAGGAGACAGGGTTGTTGGACCAGCAGTGTTTCTGCAGCTATAAAAGCCTTCCTACTTGTTAATGCAGACATTTTGATTTTTCAGAGTAGGAAAGGCACGCATAGCAAGTATTAGTGTTATCATTACAAATGCTCTGTTCTGTTTAAGCATCCCAGTAAGTCATGAATGTGTGTCAGTGAGCAGGGATGCACAACAGATGTGTGTTTTTTTTTAAATGATTGACGTTATGCATATCATGGCAGAAGAAGCTGAACAGAGCCATCAACACCAAAATTTGTTTCACATGCTCTTTTCCTGAACACAGATAAAGATGTCTGTATGTGTCCAGTATACTGTACTGTATCTGACTTCTCAGTTTGACCTAGCACTGTAGGTTTCCTCTTCTGTATGAAGTGTGACATGTAGTTTTGTGTAAATTAATGAACTGTCTGTGCTTAGGTAACACATAACCCAGTGAAGTTCAGAAACCTGCTTAGATTGAAATCATTTCCTTACGGTGATCTCTCCCACATCAGGTTGAATTCACATCAGGCAGCAGTAATAGATCACTAAAAAGTCTACAGGGCCAGGGGCCAGAGAGCTCAAAGGGTCCCAAAGCTACAGCCTCTGTTTGAAGTTTACATGTTGCATTGGAAAGTAACAAGGCTCAGTAAAAGGATGGCCCAGTAACATGTAATTCTCCTCATCCTGAAATATTTAGTATGCACAAATACAGCCAGAGTCCAAACAGATGTTTACTTAAACAACAGTACACTTAAACATACAGTATGGAAGACACCATTTTATTCTGGCTGTTACTACAGATGTACAGTATAGCTATGTCACATTAAGAGACTAAAAAGACAAATATTTCAATGGTTGAAAGATCATCAGATGGCAGGATTCAACATTTATGGTATGTTATGTTGTTTTCACGGACAGGGTTGCACAAATGAATTAGAATTCTACGTGCCTTCATACAAATAGTTTTATTTATTAGCAGTTATAAGTAACAACAAAGAGCCTTCTGGCCAGAGATGGACTCCCAGTGTTTTGAGTTGTTACTCCAGGCTATTGGTCAGTCCTTATTGTTGAGCCCTGCGTTTATATGTATATATGTATATGTATATATGTGTGTGTGTGTGTATACATATATATATATATATATATATATGTATATATATATATATATATATATATATATATATATATATATATGTATATATATACATATAAGATAAGATAAGATATTCCTTTATTAGTCCCACAGTAGGGAAATTTTCAGTGTTACAGCAGCAAAGTGTATAGCAAAAATAGTAAAATCAACAGCAAAAAGAGACAATAAATAGCAGCAAGCAATATAAACAGGGAAATATAACTGGGAAAAATATATAAGGTATATATGGTAACAGCAAATAATACATTATTTACAATTTACACCATGGCATAGGGGGATTATGGATATTGCACATTGAGTTAGGGATTTTGGTACAGATATTGCACACTGGATGATAATACACCTGGTTGGAGTATTGATATTGCACATAGGAACACACAGTTGAGGTACATTATAGTGCAGTCAGTTTGTAAGACTTGGTGTGTGTGTGTGGTCTACTGTGAGCACTGCTGGTTGTAAAGTCTGACGGCTGCAGGGAGGAAGGACCTGCGATAACGTTCCTTCACACACTTTGGGTGAAGGAGTCTATTGCTGAAGGAGCTCTCCAGTGCTGTTAAAGTGTCCTGCAGGGGGTGGGAGTCGTTCTCGATTATAGATAGCAGTTTAGCTATCATCCTCCTCTCACCCACCACCTCCACTGAGTCTAGGGGGCATCCCAGTACAGAGCTGGCCTTCTTGATCAGTTTGTTGAGTCTCTTCCTGTCAGCCATCGGGATGCTGCTCCCCCAGCAGACCACCCCATAGAAAATGGCTGATGCCACTACTGTGTCATAAAAGGTCTTTAGGAGTGCCCCCTGCACTCCAAAAGACCTCAGTCTCCTGAGCAGATAAAGTCTGCTCTGGCCTTTCTTGTAAAGTGCGGTTGTGTTGTGGGTCCAGTCCAGTTTATTGTTCAGATGAACACCCAGGTACTTATAAGATGTCACCACCTCAATGTCCGTTCCCTGTATGTTCATCTGTGTTGGGGGGCAGTGTGCTCGTCTGCGGAGGTCCACCACCAGTTCTTTGGTTTTCCCTGCGTTGATCTGGAGGCGGTTCCGCTGGCACCAGTCCACAAAATTCTGTGTCAGTTCTCTGTACTCTCTGTCATCCCCATCTGTGATGAGGCCAACAATTGCAGAGTCATCAGAGAACTTCTGCAGGTGGCAAGTGGATGTGTTGTATGAAAAGTCTGCAGTATAGAGGGTGAAGAGGAACGGAGCCAGGACTGTTCCCTGCGGGGCCCCGATGCTGCAGATGACCATGTCGGACACACAGTCCCGGGTCCTCACATACTGTGGACGGTTGGTGAGATAATCCACAATCCAGTATATGAGGTGGTGGTCCACCCCAGTGTGCTCTAGCTTGTCCCTCAAAAGTGCAGGCTGTATGGTATTAAAAGCACTGGAGAAATCAAAAAACATGATTCTCACAGTACTCCCAGGTTTCTCCAAGTGAGAGAGAGCTCGATGTTGGAGGAATATGACAGCGTCATCCACCCCGATGCCGGGCTGGTAGGCAAACTGAAGTGGATCCAACGATGGGCTCACCAGGGGGCGGAGATGAACAAGGACCAGCCGCTCCAGGGTCTTCATCAGGTGGGATGTAAGTGCCACTGGCCTGTAGCTGCTGAGGTCCTTGGGGTGCGTAGTCTTGGGCACAGGTACCATGCAGGATGTTTTCCACAACTGTGGCACTCTCCCCAGCTTCAGGCTCAGATTGAACATGTGCTCAACAATCCCGCACAGCTGATCTGCGCAGGATTTGAGGAGACTGGAGCTGATGCCATCAGGACCTGCGGCCTTCCTTTCCTTGATCCTCCGGAGCTGGTTTCTCACTTGGGTTGTTGTGACTGACAGGTTGGAGCAGTGGGGCTGTGTGATGGAGGGTGTGGGTGGGGGGGTTGGGTTTGTGAGATGAGCAGAGGGGGCTGGCTGTGAGTTGAGTGTTGTAGAGAGAGAGGAGGAGGAGATGGGGGTGGTGGGGGAGGGGCTGGGCCAGTGTGCATTGGGTGCGGAGGAGGGGGGCTGCAGCATGGAGGACTGAGTTGAGGGAGGGACACATGACTGATCAAATCTGTTGAAGAATATGTTGAGGTCATTTGCCCACTTCTGATCCCCCACAGCTTGGGAGTCAGGTTCCTTGTGGCCAGAGATGGTGTTCAGGCCTCTCCAGACTCCACTGACGTTCTTTTGCTGCAGTTGTTCCTCCATCTTCCTCCTGTAGGTGTTTTTCCCCTCTCTGATCTTCCTTCTCAGCCTCTTCTGCACAACCTTCAGCTCCCCCTTGTTTCCTGACTTAAAGGCCCTCTTCTTCTCCTTAAGGAGAACCTTTATGTCGGGATTTATCCACGGTTTATTGTTGGAAAAACACCGTACAGTCCTGGTGGGTACAGTGTTTTCCACACAGAAGTTAATGTAGTCAGTTATGCAGTCTGTGAGACTATCGATGTCCTCTCCATGAGAATCACATAGTTCCTCCCATACAGTTGTGTCAAAACAGTCCTTCAGAGCCTCGTCTCCTTCAACGGACCATCTCTTCACTGTGCGGGACACAGCTGGTTGCCTCTGCACAAGAGGTTTGTACACAGGCAGAAGTTGGACTAGGTTGTGGTCAGATCTTCCCAGAGGAGGGAGGGGTGATGCAGTGTATGCCTCCTTGGTGTTGGCATAACACAAATCCAGAATCTTATTGTCTCTGGTGCAGCATGTAACATACTGGGTGAATGTGGGCAGAGTGGAGGATGGAGAGGCATGATTAAAGTCCCCAGAGATAAGAAGCAGGGCCTGTGGGTGCTCTGTCTGCAGCCTGCTTGTGACAGTGTGGAGGATATCACAGGCTGTCTCAGCGTTAGCAGAGGGGGGAATATATGCAGCTATCGCGATAACGTGCGAGAATTCCCGCGGCAGGTAATATGGCCTCATGCTAACGGCTAACAGTTCAATGTCCCTACAGCAGAGTTGTTCTTTAATAGTGATGTGCCCAGAGTTACACCATCTATCATTCACAAACACTGCCAGCCCTCCTCCTTTCCTCTTACCGCTCTCCCTCGTCCTGTCCGCCCGCAGCAGTTTGAAGCCGTCCAGGTGCGCGGCCATATCTGGAATCGGCGTAGTCAGCCATGTTTCCGTAAACATCATGATGCTGCACTCCCGGTATTCCCTTTGGTGCCGGGTCAGCGCCGATAGCTCGTCCATCTTATTGGGAAGAGATCTCACATTCCCCATGATGATGGACGGGAGGACGGGTCTGTATCTCCTCTTCCTGGCGCGGCGATCAGCTCCGGCACGGCTACCCCGCCTCCTCCTCTTCAACTCGCGGGGAACATCGGGTCTCTCATGGGGCAGCACCGTGTTGCCACGGAGCGCCAGCAGCTGATCCCTACTGTAAACAATGGGACCAGGGCCGCGTACGGGGTCCCCAGATCCGGTCGAGAACAGTGAAAAAAGCAAGAGAAAGACGAGAACAAGTACAGCAACTTTGGTCTCCATTGTGCACCGATCAATCAGGAGCACAACCCCGTAAGAATAAATGTAAGAAAGTAGTAAAGAACGAAAACTAGTTAGGAAAAGGCTCGACGGTGAGCAGGAGCTGCTGCAACAGGCTGCCACTAGTGCGGCGCCATTTTCAAGTTCAATATATATATATATATATATGGCAGCAACTCAGTGTATTTAGGCATGTAGACATGGTCAAGACAACCTGCTGAAGTTCAAACCAAGCATCAGAATGAGGAAGAAAGGTGATTTTGAGTGACTTTGAATGTGGTATGGTTGTTGGTACCAAACAGGCTCTTCTGAGTATTTCAAAAACTGCTGATCTACTGGGATTTTCACGCACAACCATCTCTAGGGTTTATAGAGAATGGTCTGAAAAAGAGAAAATATCCAGTGAGCAGCAGTTCTCTGGGCAAAAATTTGTTGTTGATGCCAGAGGTCAGAGGAGAATGGACAGACTGATTAGACATGACGGAAAGGCAACAGTGACTCAAATAACCACTTGTTACAACCAAGTTATGAAGAAGACCATCTCTGAACACACAACATGTCGAACTTTGAAGCAGATGGGCTACAGCAGCAGAAGACCACACTGGATGCCACTCCTGCCAGCTAAGAACAGGAAACTGAGGCTACAATTCACACAGGCTCACCAAAATTGAAGATTGGAAAAAACGCTGTCTGGTCTGATAAGTCTTGATTTCTGCTGCGACATTCAGATGGTAGGGTCAGACTTTGGCATAAACAACATGAAAGCATGGATCCATCCTGCCTTGTATTAACAGTTCAGGCTGCTGGTGGCAGTGTAATGGTGTGGGGGATATTTTCTTGGCACACTTTGGGCCCTGTAGTACTAACTGACCACACAGCCTACCTGAGTATTGTTGCTGACCATGTCCATCCCTTTATAACCACAGTGTACCCATCTTCTGATGGCTACTTCCAGCAGGAAAACGTGTCACAAAACTTAAATCATCTCAAACTTGTTTCTTGAACATGATGTACTTCACTGTACTCCAGTGGCCTCCACAGTCACCAGAGCACCTTTGGGATGTGGTGGAACAGGAGAACCTCATCATGGATCTGCAGCAGCTGTGTGATGCTATTATGCGGTATATATATAAATATGTATGTGTGTGTGTGTGTGTATATATATATATATATATATACATACACACATATATACACTCACTGTCTCAATAAAATGAAGTCAAGTTAATTGGTTTCTGTTTTTTTTTTTTTCCTGTGTAAGGGCCTTTCTGGCCCCTCTCTTCTGTCCTGCACAACTAGATTTATGGTTCGAGTTATAGTAGTATAATATCAATTATTATATGTATAAAGTCCTGTTAATATATTATGTATATGACAAAAGAACATTTGATTTGTGATTTGTGATCACACTTTATTTGACAGTACACTAAAAATACATATCAAGCTGTACTTTGCATCACATTAGGCAAAAACTAGAAATAATATGTTCTTTAGTAGACAGTATTAGAGCCTTTATTAGACCATTATAACACTTTTTTAGAGCGTAATTAGGGGCACATTACAACAGAACTGCACTGTACACTAAAGTGTATTATTTCCCACTGATAGATCCTTATTGCACTCTTGAGTCACACAGAGAAAAATTCTAAATGGAGAAGTAGCAGATATATAATTTCATTTTCACAGTACAGTTCTTATTGCAATGTGTCCCACATCTCCTTAAATCTAATAAGGGTTCAACAGTGGTAACTACTACACTTAATTTACAGTGTTGTTCTATTGTAATGTCTCAAATTACGCTCTAATAAAGTCTAATAAAAGCTCTAATGCTGTCCCATAAAAATCATATTTCTAGTTTTTGTCTTAGTACAGCTTGTTACATCTTATTGAAGTAATGTAAAATAAAGTGCCGCAAAATTTGTTTTACATAACAGTCTAAATTGTTTCTCTTTGTTATGCAGTGTGCTATATGTTTTGGATTTCTATAAAAGAATATAAATTATTAATTTAAAAACAACTGGGTCCTAATCAAGCACAAACAAAAACATGTAATTTGTTGACACTCACTAACCAAGTCATCATTACATCTGAATACAAATTTAACAAACACCATATACAAAAGCTACTAACTCACTTTACATACAGTATACATGGTCCCCAGAAGAGTGAAGACAGCCATACAGACCATACAGAACATTTATCCAGGTGTCATGTCCATAGCAGCCCAGCAGATGGAGACAGATTCTCGTGTGTTTATATTCTTACCCACTACAGCATTCAGTCTCATTGAGAGTCAGCAACAGTGAACCATAAGGAGCTTTCATTTTCACAATGACTTCCTCACAAAAAGAATGAAGACTGACTGAGATTATAAAGCTTAATCTTTATTCACACAAATACTTCTTCATCACAATAGTTGTGCTCCTTGACGTGTGGTTACAGGCAACACTGAACAGTTGGATGATTCAGGTTTAGCAGCATTCCTGTCTGCAAGTCACTGCAGGCCCCAGCCTGCCCTGTACGAAACAGCCTGTGTAAGGAGGGTGAAGGCCATCCTCCTACCTTTATTATTGTATGTGCACCCTACACAGGAATTAACTCAGTCAAACACAAGCACTGTACCATACAGTTTGCCTGTCTGACATTCCTGTCTGTAAAGGAATACTACAAACAACTTACAATATATTTTTGAAATTCCATTCCCAGTGTGCATATACACAGAGCAACAATCATCTTAAATGTGCTTTAAGAAATATGAACACAGTGGTGATTAACAGAAGTTTATACAGCACTTTAGTATTTTTGATTTGTACATTTATGTTTTTTATGAAGAAATAACTGATTGTAAGTACCTGCCCTGACACACTTTGTTGTTACCATGGTTATTAAATGTTTTACATAAATGTATATATTGCTTCACAATCAATTATAATATTATTTTCTTAACAAATTTCATAAAGCCAATAGACTTTATAGTAGTCGTTGTGCTAAACTCACATAATTACTATCATTAAGTCCTGTGGTTGCTTCATTAGCTTTCACACCACAAACAAACCTCACCAGAAAGCAGGCAGAGACTAGGCTTTTGTTTGTTCTGCTTTCACAGCAGCCCAAAACAAACCACACTAACCTGACAGACACACTGTGGCTCCTTTTAACTGAACAAAACAAGTAAGATGTGAAAGCACTCTTGAGACTGAAAAACCAAAAACAGTTTACAGCAAACAAAATCAGACAAGCTGAGCAATGTCTCAGGCATGGAACGGTGGAGCTGAAGTAATCAAGTGGCTGATGAAAAAAAAAACTGAGGAACTTTGACCAACCGGAGCAATACTGCTAGATATTGTTGGATTTAAACAAGCTGGTGTTTTAGGGCTAGACATAAGATACAAGCAGGAAGATTCCTCTGTGTGTGTCTGTATGTGTGTGTGTGTGTGTGTGTGTGTGTGTGTGTGTGTGTGTGTGTGTGTATTTCCTTCTATTTGCATTAAAATAAAGGACGCCCCACCCAACTCAGCTGTGAGCTCCACTGGCAGGCAGAGATGTGTCGGAGCCTGAGGGAAACTTTGCGGACAACAGAAAGCAGTAGCCATATATGGCCAGACCTTGAAAACTGTATTATCTCATTCAAAATTATTCCGGGTCATTAGATTGAAAGTCAAGTGTGGTGCTTGCTCTTTCTGCCCAGCTCTCTCTGATTTTAAGGTGGATTCGCTGCCTGTGTTTACCTGACCTCAATGACTGTAATTCTAAAGAACCACACCTACACTCACAGAGCCAAGACAATAGACTGGTAGTTAAAGACAAGCAGTGAAGATAAAGGGAGGATAAGGTGTAGGGTGTGGTCAAGAGCTTTCTGATAAACAGCAGTCAGGCCTTGTCCACAAGCAGTCTTCACCTCTCCAGGGTTTAGAGAGCGGATTAAGTACACAGAAAAATTCTTGCAAGTTTCCAAGTAGGGAGAAAATAACATTCCATCACAGCTTTAAAAATCTCTTTTTGTAACCTTGGGTTTGAATTTTGTCCAATATTAACAGACTTTGGGTTAAATAAATCTGTCTGTCAGAGGAAAGCACACTGGGGCCTGTGGGATAGGGGGCCCCATAGTGAGAGCAGGCACTAAAGTGATGTGTTGAGCAGACAGGCCCTTGTAAGTGATCTAGATTATGCATTTGTAGGGGACTATTGTCAGTGGTGGATTAATACACAATTGTAGTATTTGGGGTAGCAGGGCAGTGCATGTGTGATAGAGTCAAAATAAACAACAGAGTTCCTGTTAATGAAGGAACATGTCAGCCAGTGCAACAGTGTGACAGTTACTGTCATGTTCTTAACAGTTTTTGGAAAACAATGGAGACCTGCGGCCCAGAGGAAGAAGATACATTGTTGTATGTGTGTATATGTGCATGCATATACAAATACATTTTGTATCTATGTGAACTGTCAGGTTTTGTCCATAATTAACTGTCCAAGTGAATTTTGCTGCTATTAGTTTGAAGATGAAGAATGGCAAGAAAATGGAAACCAGATGTTTGCCTCACAAAGCACATGACAGGAAATAACCTTTGAGTCTCATGGTGACCCCATGAGACTCAAAGGTTATTGTCTTTGTGGGAATAGGAACAAAGTTATGCTCAGTCTTCATCAGCTGATGTCACAGTGGCTGAATCATCATTACCAGTAAACCAACTTCAGAGTCATGTGACATTTGCCTCTATCACAAACATATCATGGCCATGAAACATTGTATACTGGGACACCTCAACAGCAGTTTTGACAGTGTATCAGCGAACTGGGTATATAATCCTCAGGTAACTACAGCTAGTGTATATCCTTAAAGGTGTCCATGCAAACTGTTGAGGCTGAGAGGGTTGGGCAGTGTTTCGTTTATGGAACAAAGGAGAGCACATGACTAAGACTCCACCCACCACAAGACGAAGGTGGAAGCACTTCACTGAGAGTTTCACTGTGAATACTCCCATCACAGCATGACTGACAAGCACATTATGATGTGACTCACAAGGCCTCAGGCACACACGCACACACACTCATATTGACTTAATAGCCCCCCCCCCCTCTTTTTTTTTTTTTTTTTGGACAAATTCAGTGTTTCCTTCTCATTTTTATGTGAGCTCTTTGGTAATTTTAACTGTGCACTTGCAGGATGAGAATATCTAGCCAGCAGTGAAGACTCTGGAATGAATATGGCTTGTGTTTTCACCATTCCCTTATCCTGTGAGATTTCTTTTTAAATTTCAAATCATAAATAATATTCTAAATGTTAAAAAATAACAATTTCATTTAATTTTTTCAAGGACATGAATGATACTGATCTGATACTACTATACTGTATCTTTAAGAAAAAGTTGTCTTACACCCTTTAAAATCAAGAAGGCCTCGTGACCCCCTCTTTCTTTTGCAACCCCTACAGGGGGTCAGGATCCCCTGGTTGGGAACCAGTGATCAAGAGCAGTGTTTCCCAGACTTTTTTCTGGGAACCCGCTTTTTACAAACCATTGTAACCCAATTTAGCCCTTTACAATAAATCTTGGAAAGAGTTAATTTGTACATAAACATGTACTGCCATTTCTGCATCACCTTATATTATCTTTTTATTTTCACATTTTATTGAAATCTAAATGCTTCATAAATGAGAAATAAAGGTATTTAGGGTAAGTTAACTGGTCATCTTAAAATTTTTATTTCCTAGTGTCAGGAAAAAGGACATTTTAGCCTGCTTCATAAATGAGACAAAATCAATGCCTTTTGGCAGAATTAACAGACTCTTATTTTTTCCTCTCATCAGTAAAACAAAGTACATATCTTAACAATCTTAAATTTGATTATTTTTTTCTGTAGTCTTATTTATTTTGTTACCCAAATAAAATCTCCCGTGACCCAACTGTGGGTCCCGACCCAGTCTTTGGGAATGACTGATCCAGAAGATGGAGTTTATCAACTGTGACTTTTTCATATGCACAGCTGGGTGTATTGTCCAGCAGATAACACAGTGTGTGCGTAAGAAAGGAGGACTGTTGTGCAAAGGTGTAAAAAAGGGATGCGAAGGAACTATTGTGAAAGAATGTGAAAGTATTTCAAAACATTTATAATTATGGCGTTATATGGACTCCAAAGACAGTGTTGATGAACTTCAGTTTTCACTATAGGCTAACTCATTTAGTTACACTTTTATACAGTTTTTACAGTTTTATACAACACACCCAAAAACTTTGTGGGTTTTTTTTATACACTGCCTTTGTATTTATTGCCTCCAACACTGCAGAGGACTCACTTCCTTAGTACATAGAGCGCACCCTTTCACCAACTGAGCTACTGTGCCACTGAGGCACAAAAAACTTTTGTGTGTATAGTTGGGGTAGGGGTTCAGTTACCAGGCAACTCCAGGTTTCTCCAGCATTTATTCACCTGTCTGAGGATTAGGAGACACTTGTACATTTCACTCATGAAGAGACACTAATGTATTTTCAGATTACTCCTCTATGAATGCAGAGAAGTCATTTCATGTGCCTGAGTTCAGCAGTCCGGCAGTAAACAAGAATGTACTGACACAATTATTCAAGAGGAGGAGAAAGAGGATCTCTCACTTCTCCGTCATTCCCGTCACTCCTCTGTAGGTGAAACCACAGCACATCAGACATTCCAGGAAAAACGCTCATGACTGGACCTGTCCTCCTACCACACACACATACAACCAAAACCTGATATCATCTAAACTCCTGTCTGTAGTGAAAGCTGAAGTTGTTTGTGTCTGTGAATGCATGCAGGGCGATCATGGACTGTGTCTCTGTCAGTGTACATGAAGCTCTAATCAGAAAGTGGAAGTCTTCCCTGTCATAAACATTTGATGGGAACTAAAAGCTTATGAATGGCCTGATGATGGGCTTTTAACAGGAAGGCCAGCATTACGGATGTTGGAAGTGCTTTTATGCTGCAGTCAGCTGTAGACATATAGATGAACACCACTGGACTCCTCTACAGAGCAACACACTGAGCTTATATTCTGGACCAGGCTCGGGGTGGCCATAGGGAGTACCGGGGAAATCACCGAACGGCTGCCGCGGCCCGAGAGCGCAGCGGCCGTTCGGTGATTTCCCCGGCGCCATAAAAACCAAGCCATTATTCTAGTAAAAATGCCATATCGGAGAAACGGAAAAACGCTTTTTTACGCGCACGCGCGTGCATGAGGGCTGGTGTGGTGAAATCCCCGGGCTGAAAATGAGTCCCACCCCGACCCTGTTCTGGACTCCCTGTGGAGCATTTCCAGAAATCTCCCTCTGTTCAGAATCACTGAGCGGGAATTGAGAGCAGAGCCATGTGCTGCTTCACACCATTCTATCACTATTCAGTCATATACAGCAGGTATATAATTCATCTGCTGTATGAATGACTTCAAGAGTTATATATGGTATGTCTTTTTGGTAATGTTTTATCATACAGGTTCAGAATTTCCTCATCATTCACAAGAAGTTTTGTGGAAAAAATTATCGTTATGCGGATATCGTAGATTGATAAATTCCAATTAAAGGGTAACTATTTGTATTATTTTCTGGTTTTACAGCACTCCCCTCCCTTTCTTTAATATAAGGGGTTTATACAGTATGTAGCAACATTGTCATGTAGAAACCTATGTTAGGTTATGTGGGAAAACACTGAGAGGAGCTCAAGAAAATGGCATTTTAAAAACAGTGAAATGTCTGGAGCTGCCTCTAATAGTTGACTAAACCATCAAGAGTCTTGGTCAACTGCATTTTCATTTGTTTGTTTGGCGCAGATTAAAAAAACACCTCAAACTTCATTCAGGTTATGTCCAGGGGACCTTTTCTCACACTAAAACCACCTTTTGCTGAGACAGTTTCAGAGAGGTGCTAATTGATTTTGGAGGCTGTGTGTTTTCGCTGCTGCTGAATTGTATTGTGTTAATTCTGAACGGTGTTTCAAATATTTTGTTCAGGCTATGCATATCACTTAAGGTACACTAAGTTTTAGAAATTCTTGTCAGTATAACACAACATAAACAACACCCTCCAAAAATACCATAGAGTTAAAGCAACTCAGCTAATGAGGGACAGATTTATGAGAAATGATTGTAAACATTGCATAGTTACACCCACATGTTGATGACTCTGATTGGACATTTTCTACAATTCATCATTCTAAAACCCCTCACTATTCCCACGCAGGCAATCTAAAAAATATTTTAAACATGTGCTAGCAGAGCAAAAGTAAAATATCCACAGTATATACATTGCCAAAGTGAGAAACTGTTTTACAAAAACTAGGTTATGAGTTTATTATTTTGAAAGTTAAGTTCTATCAAAATGTAGAGTTTGCAGAGTTGTTGTTTTAAATCCACCAGTTTCAGTGTGTTTCCTCACTGCTGTCAGCAGATACCAGATTCTCTAAACATTGACCTGACAGTTAATAATTGACATGGCCTCTCTTTAGCAGTAACCACTAATGGCCTTGGCAGACAGAGACAATCTGCAGCGCAGTAAAACAGATGCAGAGCACAGTGTTTATTCCTGACAAGTGATCTGAGTTGAATTAGTTAATGATTTATGTGGAATTATAAATTATATTTTATTCATTGACTAAGGAGGAAAAAGAAGAAGACAATAATGACCAACTGTAGTAGTACCATACATGATATTGAAGGATAGCAGTTCACTGTGTGTGTGTTCTGTCTTATTCAAGTCAAATAGAGCAAAATCACAAAAATGCAGTATTTGAAGACCAAGATTATAACACATAGAATTATAGTATTTATGTGAAGAATGTGAGTCTAGGAGGATGTGAAGCAACATCAGGTGTCGCACCAAGCCATCAGCAAATATGGATTATAATTACAATTGTTATAATGTTAACATGTTATTGAGTGTAAAAGTTTGAAATTGTTGAAATCAAATCACATCGTTTGTTTACAGTAACTTCCGCTCAAACACCCCTGGCAGGATGTTCTTTTCATGATGTTATTTCAGAGTAAATACATCTCATTCATCTAAAATACATGCTTTTACTATTTGGGCCACAGTCTGAAGAAAATGCTAGCTTGAGTTGACCCAGAACAAGATACAGTTAGAATGTACTCAGACCACATCAGGCATTGCAGTGATTGGTACAGTGTTGTGTGGCTGAGAGGGTTAGGAGGTGTTTATTTGTGCTGAGAACATAATTGTTGTGAAACAATCAGAAAATGTTTCTCTCTCTCTCTCTCTCTCTCTCTCTCTCTGGACTCCTCCATTCCAATATGATAGTGGAAGGACACCATGCTTGTTAATAATGTGTGTGTGTGTGTGTGTGTGAGAGAGAGAGAGAGAGAGAGAGAGAGAGAGAGAGAGAGAGAGAGGTATTTTACACTTGTAGACATTCCATAGTGGATAAGATGTGCTTAGAATAAACCTTGTCTCTTATTTGACGCAAACACAGTCAAGGGGTGATTTGTTCAGCCTGAATGAGATGGTTGGTTGGTACAGCTGTTTCTTTAGCTTTTACTCACTGAATAATTCAAGCTGCAATATGATTCAGCTGTAGGCCAAGACCATAAACTGTTTCTTTGCATTGTTGCCAGGGACACTCAGAGTAAAGAGGTAAAATGGTTGTGGATCTCATTTTCCCACTACGCAAGTAAACACTAGAGATATTGTGTCAATTAAATGTCCACTACTGTCCATTTGACTACTTGTTCCTTTTTTAGTTGAGCGTCACACTAAACTCTTATATCAGCCAACATGAGCCTCATGTTTTAGTTGCGCTGTCAGCAGCCTGGTAGGAGACACATTCCAGGGTGCTCTGGGGTTTTATACCTGAACTATGAGATGTGTAAAACGTCAGAATGTCACACAGTCAGAGAAAGTAAAAGTGTGCATCTTGCTCATAAGTCAGTTATAAAATCCAAGCACAATGGAGCTTCTCTCATGCCTGCTCTTAAGAGGAACACGCTGTGTGCTCACAAGCATAGAGAAATGAGTGAGTGATTTTAGCATCCTATGTCAACCAAAGATGAAAACTGACAAACTCAGTGTTGTCAGGCTATCAGTGTTCCTTCTCTGTACCTTGCTTTTATAATTTTCATAGTTTAGTTAGTTTCAACCTCCACATTTTGTCTGGATATTAACAATTATAGGCATACTGAGAGTCAGAATCTCAGTTTTCCTGCTCTTCCTCCTGATTCCTCACATCAGTCTCCACTTTTGTCTTTTCAAAAGTTCAGTTCTTTGGTTTGGCATCTTATAAACAGGTTAGTTCTGGATCCCATATCCTTTTGTTAGTGCAATGTGGGCATATGCATCCCAGGTGACCTCTAAATGTGATCTGATGTCAATGTACATTCACACCTATACTTAAGCTGTCACATATGCACTGCAACTCTACAATTATCCTCACACTACCCGGAGGAACTGTATGTGTCATCACAAATGTCTGCATTTTTCAGCCCAAACTTAACACTGCCAGTCCAAAGTCTGGGTGAGCCTCATGTGTGAATAGAGTAGTTCAGAGTCTGGAGTGAGTAGGGGTGTGTGTTGATGATGCTGTGCAGTGTTTTCATTAGTTTTCATGAAGACTATCTGCCTATCTCCTCTCCTATCAATCTCCTCACGCATGCTGCATGTGTGAAAGGGCATGTTTGGGTCAATCCTGATTCTCAGGATATACTTTGAAGTGCATATGTGAAAACCACTCAAGACACA
Organism: Lutjanus erythropterus; assembly: GCF_056507025.1. NCBI lineage: Eukaryota > Metazoa > Chordata > Actinopteri > Lutjaniformes > Lutjanidae > Lutjanus > Lutjanus erythropterus. The sequence goes on from NC_139330.1 coordinate 37,723,114, forward strand.
AGGTAATATCTGGTGTGAACAGGGCCTCTGTGGGAAAGGGGCCTGAGCTGTGTTGGCTTTGGAACTCTACTCCTTAGATCAGGGGTGTCAAACTTACAGCCTACGGGCCAAAACCAGCCCGCCAGAGAGTCCACTCCAGCCGGGATGAGTTTGCAAAGTGTGAAAATTACAGAGAAGACATTAATTTTAGGGTTGAAGTCTTAGATCAGGGGTATCAAACTTATGCCCCGCGGGCCAAAACCAGCCCATCAGAGGGTCCAATCCGGCCGGGACTAATTTTAGTATTCCTTCCACTGGAATATTGTTGGACGGTGGAAGGAATACTTTGAGGATCTCCTCAATCCCACTGACATGCCTTCCGTAGAGGAAGCAGAGGCTGGGGACCCAGAGGTTGACTCATTCATCACCCAAGCTGAAGTCACTGAGGTAGTTCGGAAGCTCCTCAGTAGCAAGGCACTAGGGGTGGATGAGATCCGCCCTGAGTACCTCAAGTCTCTGGATGTTGTAGGGCTGTCTTGGTTGACACGCCTCTGCAACATTGCGTGGGAGTTGGAGACAGTGCCTCTGGACTAGCAGACCAGGGTGGTGGTCCCTCTATTCAAGAAGGGGGACCGGGCGTACTGGGGCTGTTTGCGGCAGAGTGTGAAGCGGCTGGGATGAGAATCAGCACCTCCAAGTCTGAAGCCATGGTTCTCGACCGGAAAAAGGTGGCCTGTTCCCTCCAGGTCAGAGAAAAGTTCCTGCCTCAAGTGGAGGAGTTCAAGTATTTTGGGGTCTTGTTTACAAGTGAGGGGAGGATGGAGCGTGAGACTGACAGACGGATTGGTGCAGCGGCAGCAGTATTGCGGTCGTTGCACCGGTCTGTCGTGGGGAATTTTCCGGTCAATCTACGTTCCTACCCTCACCTAAACCGAAAGAACAAGATCTCGGATACAAGTGGCTGAAATGAGTTTCCTCCGCAGGGTGGCGGGGCGCTCCCTTAGAGATAGGGTGAGGAGCTCTGTCACCCGGGAGGAGCTTGGAGTAGAGCCACTGCTCCTCCACATCGAGAGGAGCCAGCTGAGGTGGCTCGGGCATCTATATCGGATGCCTCCTGGGCGCCTCCCTGGGGAGGTGTTCCGGGCATGCCCCACTGGGAGGAGGCCCCGGGGAAGACTCAGGACGCGCTGGAGTGACTGTCACTCAGCTGGCCTGGGAATGCCTTGGGATCCTCCCGGAAGACCTGGAGGAAGTGTCCAGGGGGAGGGAAGTTTGGGCATCCCTGCTTATACTGCTGCCCCCGTGACCCGGCCCGGATAAGTGGAAGACAGTGGATGGATGGATGGACATTAATTTTAGGGTTGAAGTCTTAGTCAACACTGCAGAGTGTAACATTGTGCTGAGTTAGTTCCATCTTCTGTTTGTGGTTTCTGCAGACATTACTACCTCTACTTTTACCGTTGTACTTGAAAAAAAGTAAAAAGTAAAGTAAAAACAGTAAAAGTAAATCTACAGTAAAAGTAAAGTTATTTTACTAGTAACTACTTACTTACAAGTATTTTTACTTTAGCAATTTGTAGTTGTTCATTTAATAGACCTGTCTTATTTTATCTTTCATATATTACCATTGTTCTTAAATAAAGCAAAAGTAATGTAATAGAAAAAAATGCAGAACATGCAATATTTCTTATCTGATTACTCAATTAATTACCAGAATAATTGATAGATTATGCTTTACATAAGCATTCAAGGACCTATCTTATGCTGATTTAAAGCGCAAGTGAAAAGTGCAAGGCACACTTAAATTTAATTTATTCAAAGCCCTGACTGGGTATGTTAGCACAGGTGAAGAGCCCAGATGCCGACTCCTAACAGGCTAGCTAGCTAGCTTAACAAACGTTAGTTGCTTAGACCTGACCAGCAAATGTATCAACTAGCTCTAACTTCATTTAGCCATTGCTAGGTAGCCATAAGTCTTTCCAGCACGTGAACAGTCTCCATCTAGACAACAAATCAGTTTTGAATTTGGGAAAGGGTCAGGTAACGTTAGTAAGCGTTAGCTGTTAGCTAGTAGCTGGTGGGCTTCGGTGTTTTTACAGTTGGGGAGTTAACTTTAGCAGTTAACTGGCAGCTAATGAAGGGAAGCTCTGCTCTGCTCCATTTGTAAATATGACTCGGTGTAACATTTTCTCATAGTTCGGTACTGGTTATGGACTATTGTTGGTGTGTTTGTACTGTAAGTGAAGTTAATATCCACTTCACGTAGGTGTGTGGAAAACACAACACACTCCAGTTGTTTCTGTCATGTCCCTCCAGTCCCACCCCCCCCCCCCCGCCTCTCCTGTAGAGCTGGCCGGAGTACAGCAGCTATCCGCGGTCAAGCCGGGGCTGTCAGACCGCCCCGCAAAATAATAAACGCGAACGTTTTGTGGTTCATATTTTCAAGTCATGCTTTCTGCTGGTGCTTCATACAGTGTTGCCTGTGACACTGTATTAAACATGGGTTATTTGGAGGTCTTGTTGTGGTGCTTTTTAACACGTTTAATAAGCTAAAGAGCATAGGGCTAATACTATTAGCTACAGGTCTCTTATCAACTACGGTGGCTCTCTAAGGTCAGACAGCGGCCGGGAAAAAAGGCACAGCTACGTTTTCCTTCCTTGGTGTGTCTATTTGTACGTGTTTATTTGTAGGGTATGGCTATGTATGGGTATAATATTGTATAGTATAAGTTAATTGAACAACCTGGGCTCATGTGTTTTGTCTTTTTTCTCCCCCTTACAGGCTCATAAGTCTGCCAGCAGTCCCGACCGTGCTGTCCGTGTGAGTCTCCCGACCGGCCAGCTGTATGTTTTTATATGTTCTGTCTTGGTTATCTTTTCTGTGCTGGAATTGTTTTGACTATGCAGTCTGAAATAAATGTATGATCATTAACTTGAATCGTTTGTGTCTCTTTATTTTATTAACACACTAAATTAGGAATCTATTTTGATGGTCAAGCATATTGTTTTTTATTGTCATATTACCATATTCCTATCACATGTAAGATGAGATATTATGATAGATATTATGAGATATGAGATATTTGCTGATAGAATGATTCGACCTGAATAAATAAAGGTCATAGAAGCTGTAGAGAGGCTACGCTGTGCAGCTTTGATATATCGGCCAAACGTTGTCTGGAGAGCATTTTCGACCAAATGCTGACGTCTCGGCGACGTCTTCCCAATGAGCAAACGCTCTCCATACGACGTCGCAGCGATGTAACTTTATTCATTGTGCCGACGTCGGCAAGACGTAGGCATGCTGTCTGGGAAGACAACACTAGGGAACACTGGTAAGCACGGAGACAAGAACAAGTGAATGAATCAACAAAGACAGGAGGACAAGACACAGGATTAAATACACTAGGGAGGGGGAGGAAAACAAGACACAGGTGAGGGCAGTCAAAGACAGGTGAAACCAATTACTGAACACAAAAGGCGGGAAAACAGACAAAGACAGGAAGTAAAAACAGGACACACGAGGGAGGACCAGACACTACCAAAATAAAACTGGAAATCAACAAAAAAAACAAAAACATGACAGTTTATTCTTAGGTAAGAACAAAATTTAAGAGTACACCCGACCACACATAAGCCAGTACACACAAAAGCCATCTTGCATTTTGTGCTGTAAAATATTGATAATAATGAATAAAATACAATTCACTTTATGAAAACCCATCAGAAAAATTAAATGAAAGCAATGAAATGTAATGAAAGAGCTATTTATTCGTTTAATAATTAAAAAATTTTACACTTGAAGATGATTAGGTTACTGAGATTCTTCAAGACCTGCATGCTGTTCTGGAGCCTCAACTCACTGCTGCCAGAGAGAATGGTGATAGGTCTGACATGTCCCAGTCCACTGGTATTAATTCTGTATTACTCCCAAATGGATACATGCATGGACAGCTGTGGACACCACAAATGCGCCATGCAGTCCCCAGGCGTCTCCAATTATCACCACAGTTCATTCAGTTTCCATACACTGCTGCTCAGCAGACCAGAAAAAGCCACTGTCCTCATGTTGTCAGGACACATTTTATTAATCCCACACAGGATTTCCAGATTTTCACAGCTTTGTTTTAAAGGAAAGGGGGTAACTTCATCTCTCCATAAAATCCTGGCAGATGATTGTGTATGATTCTATCAGTGGATATACATATTAAACATACTAGAAAAACATTTCTTGCATTTGGCAGCATCTCAACTTGCTGACAATGATTTGAACTTCTTTTTTTAACGTTATGCAAATTTTAATGTTGTAATGTAATGTTGTAACTGTTTTTTCCCTCCTTTTCTTTTTCTTTGATTATGTTTCTGCAAATTAAATTTGTACGCTTCATGAGGTAGTTTAGAAAATATAGTTCAGAAATAAAAAAAAAAATAAAGGATTCTAAAATATAAAGTAAAACTGCAGTATTTATGTAACAGTATTTGGGTATTATGAGTGTTCATTTAACATTAAAAAATAAATTAAATATTAACAAACTCCACATGTAAAAGCTGGCCCACTGAACATTTTGGGGGGCAAATTTGGAGGGGATTTGAGACATGAACACAAAAACTACTGATTGATAGGATAAAATGTATAAGTAAATGGGAGGTCTAGACCCAAACATTTCTGTTTACTTACGTGCATCTGACACTCATTAGTGGTGTTCCTGTGCAATAATTTGCATATGCTTATAGCTGAATTAAACCCTGACTTCAGGTTGACACAGTGGTTACAACAGACAAATCTGTGTGCACTTGGTATAAAGTGTGAGTCACTCACTCTTCAAATCAACTCAAAACAAAAATGAATTAAAGTGCTGGTTATGATCACAACTGAGTCACTCACTCTCAGCAAACTAATAATGTAATCTGACACTTCTCGCTGCCTTCCTCCCACTCTGCCTCCTTCCTTCACTGCCCCTTCATTCCATCCCTCCACTTCGCTCCTCTCCCTCTTTGTCCCACACTGACCCTTTTTACTGGTTAAGTGCTGGCTACTGTATACTGACCAGTCTTTCTTCTGCCCACACTCTTTTTGTGTCTCCCTGTAGGAAGGATGGATGACTGGGACTGGACTGAGAGGAAGAGCAAAAGATAACATCAATTAATTGCTTCCTGAAAAGCCCCCCTTCTTCCATGCCTCACCATGAAGCTGTAAGAGGGTTCAGTTATTGAATTATAGAATGCCTGTGATGAAAATTACTGTTTTGTAATGGCTGTTGCTTAAAACCTAAAATCTAAGATCTTTTAAGTCAACACTTTTTTTTTTAACTTTCTTATAATAACAATAACAAAGAATATCAATACTAGGCCTACTTGAATCTGTCACTAAAACAGAATGAACTGCACACAGTGGGAGACATCATCCATGGTAAAATTTTGGTGGTACAATGCCACATAACATTTAAGAGCATGAAGCCTAATTGTTAATCATTCATTCATTCATTCATTTTCTGTAACAGCTCATTGCCGAAGGGTCCTGGGGGGCTGGAACCTATCCCAGCTGATATTGGGCGAGAGGCGGGGTTCACCCTGGACAAGTCACCAGTTCATCGCTGGTCAATTGTTAATCTATTACAAAAATAAGATTTGCATATATAAATGATCCTGCTCACACCAGAAGACAAAATTGGTGATAAATATGAAGACATCTTATATAGTCTTTTGTCTCCCGTGGGAAAAACAGGAGAAAGGCAATGTAGCTTCCTAAATCATCAGCATGCAATATTTTGCAAGCTGTCATTATCATATCATCATGTTATCATCAACCTTAACCTATCCACCTTATTTTCTGCCTGATCTAGGAGCCTGAATTTGCACATTGTATCAATGATTGTGATTTTTATTTCCATTTTAAAGCAGAAGAGTAAAATTTGTGTAAAACTTAACTTGCTGAATAAGTTCATCATGGATAGCACAGCTAGTTATGTGAGAGGATGTCATAATGCAGAGGTTCCCAAACTTTTTCTGGCATGCCGACAAGCCAAAACAGCATCTCAGGACTTTAGATGACTTGGATTACACCAGATGAGCAGTATGGAGGCATTTTATGATTTTATTATGTTGTTCAACTCGCTATTTGGACTGCTGTTGCATATTGCTCTTTTAATGAACAAACATGTTACAGAATCAGAATCAGGAATTTCTTTTAACTCCCAAGAGGAAATTGTTCGTTACAGATGCTCCAATTCAAGAATAGTAAAATATATGTTAAAGTTAAGTCTGACCAAATATGGAAATAAGGGTTAACCTTGAGCAGACAATCCCAAGCCTGTCAGCATGTGTGTGTGTGTATGTGTGTGTGTGTGTGTGTGTGTGTGTGTGTGGTGGGTGGGGAGGAGCTCGTGATTGTCAGTAAGAGGAAATGAGATAGAAAGTATATCATGCTGCTGTTTGAGCTCAGACACAGCCCTTTTCTGGTTCAGAGGGCTCTCTGACAGCACATTGATTACTATCTACTGTAGGCTATATCTGTTCTATCTCTTCTACATGTTCTATTTGTTCATGAATTTGAAGGAACAGAAACTACCGGTATCTGTCTGTCGAGGCGGGTTCAGCCTGTCTGACCATATCGGGAACACGGAAGCCCCGCACCTGTGAGCTGACGTCACGCTGAAAGTACCTGCAGTTTGTAATCCATCTGAAGTCACTCACTCACTGAAACTACCTTCATCAGACGAGACAAAGAAGACACGACGAGTAGTGCCACAGGAATATCTTTACGATTCATTTACACATCTTTTTTTTTTTTTTTAACTTTGATTGTGAGGAGCACTGTAAGAGGATTTACACACAGATGGGGACCGCTTGCTTCGCGGTTTTGGCCATTTTTTCCGTCGTTTTTCAGGTGAGAGTTCCTGATGTTTTTACTGCGGTAAGGCTCTCAGACATTTCTGTGCTACCCTAGTGTGTAACTTAAAAAAGTGGTAGTTAAAGTTGTTACTTTACTTATGTAACTTTCTTTTGAATTTGTGTGTTTTTAGAAACCGTTGATACTTCTGACTATTTACTTAATATAATTTTGTTTTTTTATTATTATTAAAATAAAGTATCGACTTCTATCGGTAACAACACTTGCCGCGTATTGGTAGTTGTACCTCGAAAGGAACCCTAAATTTGCGAAAATCTCGCGAGCTTTGGATTTGTTTTTGAGTTTTCTTCATCGAGCACATTGAACAGACCGGTTATGTTTAATAACGTGGCAATGCGATAGTACAGATCTAAGTAGTTTAAGAGACAGAAAACACTGGGTTAGGGTCAGGGAAAGCCCGTGGTTGAGTTAAAATAAGTCTCGCGAGCTTAGTCGCGGGTCTAAGGTTCCCTTGTGGGCAAGACCGAAGTTAGGTGGTTGGGATGTTAATGACAAAATTGTATAAAAGTGCTGCTTCGTGCATATAATTAGACGCAATAGAAGATAAAATCGTAAATCACAATAAATGTAAAAGTAATATGCCTAAACGTGTCTCACAGCCCCTGAATACACAAGACGGCTTTCAATCGCCATTTTTTCGTGTTGGATCATTCTTCCTCATGGAGGAGTCATGGGCCTCGCCCATGTTCTGTTGATGACGTTGTCGACAGGTTAAATTCCACTCCAACATTTCAGTTTGATCGTCCAAACACACATTTGAAATTTACTACCTCACACGTTTTTCTTAGGGGTGGGACTCGATTAAAAAATAATAATCTAATTAATTAGAGGCTTTGTGAATATTTACTCTCAATTAATCGCATTTTAATGGCATAACAATATTTGCCACAAGAAGCAACATTTTTCAATTTAAATGGATTTTGGTATATGACTGGATCAAATGATAGACACATACATACATTTAAACAACAAAATATTGTTTATTTTCCATCAGTCTGACAATGGCACTATAAATCATAATGGTGGCTATATTCAAGCTTTCATAGAGCTTTATTTAAACTCAAGCTCTTTTAATGTCTTGAAAATGATTGTTTTACATTAAAAGTGCAATTTCAAGTACATTCAGACCAGTGGAAACCCTGGCCATTGAAAATTGTAAAGAAAAATATCCCTGGCCAAAAATAAACAGACCTACTGTCCTACAGGCTTCCATCAGGCAGTTTTTTAAAATGAAACTTGTGCTCCACTGCACTGACAAACGTTCCGTGTTGTCTGGAGTGCAAACTGCGATTAAATGCATTAAATTTTTTACGTGTTTTTTTTTTTTTTTTTTTTGTAATTAATTAATCAATCGTAATTAATGCGTTAAAGTCCCACCCCTAGAAAAAACATTTTGTAGATGACAATGGAAGTTGTTTGACGTAGAGTTGAGTAAACAGCAACTATATTTGCTATATTTAAGTATATCAGCTGAAATAAATGAAATTTTAAAAAGGATCATAAATTTCTGTCCATAAATTAAATATAAAAAACATTATCCCCATCATCTTATGATCATTTGACCACTGTTTTAATCAAAATAAGGGTGAGTCATCATGTGCACTTTGCTGAGTGTCATTATTTTTGAGTAATGTATACTACTATTAATTTGTTCTTACTTGTCAGACTCATTTTGTGTGAAGGTATTTCCATTTGTTTTGTTTTTTTTCTTTTCCATTTTTATTTTTAATGGGTTTTGTTGTTGTCATAGTATAAAGTCTTCACTTTTTATTTGGTTCCATTGTCATGTTTTCTGATTTCTGCCAGAACTGATGTATGACCAGGTTACACAATCACCTGTGTAGTTTTTAAATGAAATGCCAGTTTCTCATTGTCATTCTATGCCACGATAGAGACTGAATCGAAACACGTTGACATATTCATAAATTTAACAAGTGCTTTGATTTTGAATGGGCTAGACAGTCACAGTTTGTTTTATTTTTCATCTAATCTTTGACCCTATCCTTGAAGAGCACCTGATTTCTTTTCATTTTTTCAATGTCCATCACTGTAGTTTTTCACTCAGTGCACCATACCATACCATACCATTTTTCTTCAATCTACATTATGTTTTGTCAAAAAAAGTTTCTTTTGGACTAAGGATATTCTTGGCGGCCATTGCTTAAATGCAAATTTTAATATGAACATTGCACATTAGCCTACAAAACATAACAGTTAACTAAATGCTTCACCTTTTCAGACTGAGAAGGCTCATGGTCTCTGTGGGCAAACATCATTTACCCAGAGCTGATATTAGCATCAGCAGCTGCTCTGCTTGTAAGTTAATGTCCATGTCTGTGCTGGATGTGGTCACATGTTGCCCCAGTCGAGTGGTTATAAGTTTATTTATTATTTATTCCAGTTTATTATGTCACAGCCTACAAACAAATTTTTAATCGTGTAGTCGACTAACCACACACATCCCTATTTTGGACACAAGTTGGACAACGTAACAAAATAGACCAACAATATTGTGAAAGCCCAGTATGGTCCATTCATATTGGCCAGTGATATATCTGTCTGGTTCTATTAATTGATAATGAAAAGATTTGCCAGCTGCAGCCTAGATAGACCCTAAGACTCTGTTTTTGTTTGTTTGTTTGTAGGGGTGTGTATCTCACTGACTGAGACCAATTCAATACGTATGTCGATACATGTTCAAAGATAGATATGTCTTATAAATCTTTAAATGGCCAACGATTCAGTTCGATATGATTCAGCTCTGTCACGATATGATACGATATGATGTAATACAAGACAATCCAATGTGTCAGTCTTTGCATTTTGATTCAATTAATGCTACATTTGTAGAGTGCTTTTAGCTGCAAAAAAAATCCTGATAGTTTTACTAAATGTAGTAACAGTAGAGACAGAGAGAAGGAGACATTACAGTGGTGTTAACATCTTTTTATGAGTCTCATGTGTAAATTACATCCTGTAGCCTAAATGAGAATCTTTGAACAAACTTTAAAACTGTTTAAAATATCAGTATTTCTGCAGTAAAATGATCTGCTGCTCTGTTTCATATGAAGAGTGCTGCGCTTTTGATTAGTGTGGAGGAACAGTGAAGTGTTACCTGCTCTCACATGACGTCTCGGTGGGTCAGACTTGTGTCTCTGTACTGTCTGACACATTTTGCATAAATAATCTGCAGCAGTGTTTCTCATCTTTCTTATAAAACACAAATTTATACTACACTTGCACATTATGAAAGTTTGGTGGCGTGACGTGGTATAATGTCAATTCTGTCACTGTTTTAAGCGCCGTCTGTTTTAAGTAAATGAAGAGGAGACACAGGAGAGGGTGGGGGGAGCACTTGTTTTTGTGGTCGTGGCAGCAGGTGTTCTTAGTTCTGTTCTTAGGCAAGCTCACAGGATATTGACCAAGCCATCACATATCCTGCATGTAGAATATGAGCTTTTGCCCTCTGGCAGATGATACAGAGTTCCCCGCTGTAAACTGAACTGATTTAAAATTTCATTTGTTCCTACCTCCCTTAAGCTTTTGAATAGTGCTGTTTGAGGCTGCAGGGATTGTGCAATAGTTTCATGGTGTTTCTTACCACAGGGTATGTGCAATATGTGTTATGTATTTGTATGTGCAATATCTGTAATGTGCAATGTGGATTATGTGCAATTTATTTATTATGTTGTTTGTTTTATCACACTGTGGAGGCATGTTGTGTGCAGCATTCGAGTCCAAAACAAATTTCCCTATGGGGAAAATAAAGTATATCGTATCGTATCGTATCGTAGGTGTCCAGCGAGAGTGGTGCAGGCAGAGACAGCGGGAGAGAGAAGATGGAGGAAAGTTAACAGTGGCAGCTCACAGATGCTATAAATGAAACATATGCGCATCCTAATGGAGATGTATTGATACGCTAGTGCTGCACCGATCCGTTTCCATATTTTCCATACATGTATATTCTGATTCATAATAAAGGCTGTTTTTCTTCTTCTAGGCCTCAACATCAGTGACTGCTGAGGAGCAAACATGTGTACCTCGATTCGAGTCAGATATTTTAATTTTCAGAGTGCCTAGAAAGCATCTGAGCCAGCATTACAGACTGGGCAAAGGTAAGAACAAGGTTGCTGTTGACTCACTCACTACCTAATGCACACACATGTTCGGTATCATTGCACATGGATTATTTTTGGACTGTAAAATATAGAAAGAACATTTTAGCCATGAAAAAATCCAAGCAGCACACGATCTGAGTTCTGTGTATAAATAAAACTTTTTGTGCTAAGCATTCCTCCGGCACAGATGGCCTTCTACAGATTAGCTGTTAACATTGTTCTCACATGTAGCCCAAACAACCTCAAGTCTCAGCTTGTTCTCACTCTGAATCTCCTGTAATGCTGCAGGGCAAACCAAAGTCCTAGAGCCTGTTCTGCAGGCCCTGCTGTACAAATGGTGTCAAATACTCAAAGCAAAGGAGCACTTGATTTTATTTTTGTCAGTTTACTAGGAGAGATTATATATTTCCAGTGTTTTTATCTTTGGTGTTAAAGTGTCGTGGACCAGGCTTGTGGTTTGCTCTATGTAGCTTTAAGACTACAGTTAAGTTCTACTCTGTTGTTGTCTGAAAAATATGAATGTAGAGAAAGTGTCTTTGTGCTCAAAAGAGACAGACTGAAAAACCAATACAGCAGTCAAGGTGAGCTAAAATTTGAGTTGATACTGTACTTTGTACTTGAGAGCAGCTTGTTTGTTATCTTGGAGTAAGAGCGAACACAAGCACCAAGACTTAAAAAGAAAAAGCTGTGTCACAATTGACCCTTCACTAAGCCCTGCCTTCCTTAGTTACTGTTGCTAAGGCAACCAAGCTTTCCATTTTTGCACTGCATTTATTCAATTTACGGTGATAACGGTGGCACAGTTAACATTGAAATTGGAAGTAATTGTGAAACACAAGGTCTTGATTCATTAGAGATGTAAACAAAAGCAGCTTCTCATTTCTAGCTGATGATGGTGGATTTTGTCAGCTAAAGTAATGACTCAGAAGCAGATTTTGTAAGTGTAGCTGGGTGATGTAAGCTAACTCAACTTAAGTGAGCTGAAGTCTCCAGCTGACATTTTAATTTTTCAATCTCACACATTGGTGAGGTGGTAAAATACGGCAAGTATATCTAGATGTTAGATGACAGAAATACACTCATTAATGTGGGAAAAGGAAGCCGCTGGACTCGATCAGTGCAGCGGACCTTGAGATGGGTCACCCTGCCAGACCAGCAGAACTGCGATCGCAGAATAGAGCTGGGAAAAGTTAAGCTAACCTGGCTGGTTACTGCAGCTTGTAAGCTAACATTAGTTAGCCAGACAGGCTAATGTTTGTAGCTTATGTTAGAGCAGCTGAGGACGGAGTTTAATCCATTCACCACACGTGTGCTCTTGTATTTCATGTTTTTGAGAGACTACAAAAAGACAAATGAAATGCTGAGTATCCCTCTCCTCAGAGCCTCCTGCACACCTTCGACATGTAGAGAAATGGAAAGCTTGTCAACTCTAGTTATGGTTGCTAACCTATGATTGGACAGTTGCTGTTTGGGGCAGGGTTTAGCGAAGGCCAATTAGGGTTGTTCAGATACTGATACCAGTATCGGCTTCTGATACTGCCTAAAATGCTGGTGTTAGTACTGGCAACCCAATACCACATAATTTATTAACCCTTAAACTGAACCCTGCTACCTCCATGTACTGACACATACGCCTTTTTTCTGGTTAAGTTAAAGATTTTATTGGAACATCTCCAGTCACAATACTGGTTATCCTGTGCAGGGTTGTCTATCCCAGCATGCATTGGGCCGGACATTGAGCTTTACCTTCATACAGGAGTGGGTGGAGTGGACTAAGAAATACAGTGCCTGGCCAAAAAAAAAGTCACCTCCTGGATTTAACTAAGCAAATAAGTAATAGCCTTCCTTTGGATGCAGTGAATAATATGTTTCAGCTGGCAAAATGGAAAAGATGGGAGAAGGGTCAAATTATTTGCCTGCATCAAGCAAAGAAAAAAAAAAACTAAGGAGACTGTTGAAACAGCTGTGTAGCTTTAAGAGAACCACCTATCAGTGAGGCTAATTGAAGACAAGGCTTTAATTTGCTAGGGAGCGTAAAGATTGGACTCTGAAGCAATGGAAAAAGGTCATGTGGTCTGAGTCCAGATTTACCCTGTTCCAGAGTGATGGGCACACCAGGGTAAGAAAAGGAGCAGATGAAGTGATGCACCCATCATGCCTTGTGTCTACTGTACAAGCCTGTTGGGGCAGTGTTATGATCTGGGGTTGCTTCAGTTGCTCAGGTCAAGGTTCAGCAATGTTATGTGCCCAAAAAATGAGGTCAGCTCACTACCTGAATATACTGAATGAGCAGGTTTTTACATCAATGGATTTTTTCTGCCCTGTTGGCATGGGCATATTCCAAGATGACAATGCCAGGATTCATTGGGCTCAAACTGTGACAGAGTGGTTCAGGGAGCATGAGACATCATTTTCACACATAGATTGTCCACCACAGAGTCCAGACCTTAACCCCATTGAGAATCTTTGGGACGTGCTGGAGAAGACTTAACGCGGCAGTCTGACTCTCCTATCATCAATACAAAATCTTGGTGAAAATTTAACACAACTCTGGACAGAAATAGATGTGTGACATTGCATAAGCTTATGGAAACGATGCCATGGCATGCCGTAATCTAGTCCAATGAAATATTAGAGTTTGTGACTTGTTTTTTTGGCCAGGCAGTGTATGGTAAGTGAAGAGTGGAAATAGGGATGTACCATATTATATTGTTCACTATATATCATATATATTTATTACAATTCCTCTCATGTTAAAAGAAAAAATGTGTTGTGATGGTAGCAATATTACAGTGGAGGAGTTAGTTCCAAAAATAAGATCAGGTGTACAGTAAACCACAGTAATGTGCAGGAAGTTGGGTACAAGGTGAGTTAAAAAGTTCTAAACAAAAAATATATAGTATTATGTAGGGGTGGGCGATATGGCAAAAATATCGTATCACGATTTTTTTATTAGAAAATCACGATTTCGATTTTATCACGATCTTACATGTATTTATATTATGTATTATGCTATGTATTTAGATTTACATTTACTGTTTTTACTTTACTTTCTACTTTTTTTTCAAGCACAAAGGTAAAAGATAAGGTAGTAATGTCTGCAGAAACCACAAACAGAACATGTTACTAACTCTTTTAACTGATACAGTCACCAGAATGTTTTCACAACATTTTTCTTCTGGAGCAGGACAGACGCTCCCAGACCCCTAACAGGGGACTGGTTGCCCAATATGTCACCTTTTTCTCCTCTTATGAGTTTGCAGGTCTGTATTTAGTAATCAAAAAATACCAATAGGGCTGAACGATTTATCGTTTTCTGACCAAAACTGCGATTTCAGACAACGCGATCACGTGATCGCCAAAGCTGCGGTTTTTTGCAGTGCTCCTGAGGGCTGTACTACAAAGCAAGCCAGGCTTTCGTCTTCAGACTCTGTGCGCGCTAACAGAAAAGGGGCGTTTGTTGCGTCATTTCACTCTTCTTCTGCATGAAGTGAAGCGATCGCAAGCCACTTACTTAAGTCAAAATCATCAAGTTGTTATAATTATGAGCTGTGGAAAGTATACTAAATACATTACGGCAAAAAACAACATTGTTGCTGCAAATAAAGCAGGAGAAGAAGAATGATGTCAGAAAATGACTGATGGACTAAATGCGGTCTTAATGATGCGGTTTATTCTAACATGAAAACTGCACATTAAACAATAAAACTCCATACAGCAGATTTAAACATGACGAAGTCCGTCTGACTGTCCTATGATGACAGAGACGTGGAGATCACAGAAGTTTTTGGCTAAATGAACGTAAAATGAGTGTTACTGATTTAAGACTGTCTGTGATAAATGATGATGAATTTTCTAATCAGTGATCTGAGCTGCAAAATCACCAAGACAAAACAGATAACAGTAAAAAGTATTCAAAGTGTCTGTAGTTGTTTCATCATTATTTTACTGTGTGGATTATATACGATGTAAATTTAAAGTGTTAATATGATCTGGAGCAAACGGGAAAAATGACTCTGCATCACCAAACGGAGGTTACCATGACAGCGCTATGCAGACAGTTTGTGTCGCTGTTTCATTTTTACATTATATGGATTCGTTCGGTGATATTATGAACATACAGCTCAGCAGCTTTTCATTTTTAATGTCTTCCCTCAGTTTAAAAGCTATATCGCTCATAAACAACCTTGTTAGGACAATTATAAGTTAAAGAACGGCGCGTTTTACAGACGATTTAGTCTGAAACTCTTAACATAACCTGCTCCCGACCAGGTTATGAGTTTAGCATAAGTTACCACGGTGATCTAGCAGGTTAAAAGAGAGACACTTTCGTGACACTGAAAACCCTGGATTTAGACTCAACATAGCTCGCTAACACATTAATCTCGCTTCGTAGTTACACTCCTCTGACGTGCATCATAACCAAAAATGCAGCGAACGTCATATGGAACTTAATGAATGGACCAGATCTTCTGTGTGTGTGTGTGTGTGTGTGTGTGTGTGTGTGTGTGTGTGTGTGTGTGTGTGTGTGTTTATTAATTTATTTATTTATATGGATTTAATGTGATGATGTGTGCGACCTGTCTTCAGTATAGTCACTGGTTTTTCTCTTAATGTTATTTTTCTTTGAAGCCCTCACAAATACCTAGTTTGAATAATTAATAATGATTGTAAATGTTACTATACATTGTGAATATTGCACTGAAGCTTGATTTGAAGAAAAAATCGTGAATCGAATTGAAATCGCAATATCTGCCAGAAAAATCGCAATTAGATCTTTTCCTTAAATCGTTCAGCCCTAAATACCAACAAGATTTTTTTCAAAAAAGGAAACAATAACATGCAAGGTTTTTAAATTGTAATTAAGTAAAAACACTAATACCACAATGTAAAAATACCTAAGTAAAGAATCTGAGTATTTTTTTCATCACAGCAGGTCAGTGATCAGTGTTTCAGTGACTCTCTGTGGATCAGTGAATAGTTTTATTTATGGCGGCCTGCCACATTAAAAACATTGACACCATGACATGATTTTCTATTTTTGGAGCTGCGCACCTTTTTCGCTCGTGTCTAGAAGGTAACTCTTTATTTGCGCAACTCTCGCGAGATTTGTGTATTTGTGATCTTTCGCAGGTCTAGGGTTCCCTTCTAGACACGACCCTCTGTCTCTGTCAAACTAATGACAGCAGACTGTCTTTAAACAGCACAGTGTTCGTTCTGCAGTGTTTCACACAAAGACTTTATTTGTGTGGACATCCAGGTTTGGTTTGTCACCAACGTTGACATTTTTATGTTTTTTAATCATTGATTAGTGATCAGTCTGCCCTCCTCTCCTCCCTCACCTGTTCACTCTGCTGTGAGAAGGTCTGAAAGTTTCTCACAGAAAAACACAGACTCTCCTGTTTTACGTATAGACAATTGTTTAATTTTATAAGAGCATCTGGTTGGTGTCGATGTCATTAACCATCACGTTAGTTTCGACTGTTGTAATAAACTCCGTCATTAACAACAGTCTCCTCCACATGCAGCTTCTCTGCAGTTGGTCTGTGTGTTTCCTGATCAGCTAAACCAGCGCCGGAAAGACTAGAAAAGTTGCGCCAGTTAAAATAGAAGCGTCCCGTCAAAATTTAAAATCTCTTAATAGTTTATTGGTTGTAGGTCCGGGTCCGTATAGGACGGCGTGTGGGTCCGCCTGTTAGGGACCCGTGAATGATCCATACGATCTCCTCACTTTGGCAGATCGTCTACACGTTCTAATCCTTCACGATCGAATATCGTTATATCGCACACCCCTAGTATTATGTCATATCGTGAAAAATATCTTTATTGCAGAATACATTGCATTGCAAATAGGGCTGCAACTAACTAACTCAAAATGTTGATCAGTGTTTCCCAACAGTCAAAATGACATCTTCAAATGCCTTGTTTTGCCTACACAACCCAGAGATATTAGTTTACTATCAGTGAGCAGTAAAGAAACCAGAAAATATTCACATTTCAGAAGCTGCAATCGTAGAATTTTGACTTGGAAAAAAAATACTCCAACTGATTAATAAGCAAAATAATTGGTAATTAATTTAGTAATTGATTAATTGTTGCAGCTGTACCCTGAAATATTGTAATATTACGTATCAAACACCCCATAATGACCCTGCTGATCCGCATGGGTATTTGGTCTAGATCAGCTGTTTGGTGCTGTGTTGTGGCTGTTTTACAGTCAACAAAGCCTGTCTGTTTAGTAGCTGATGTGTAACAAGTATGGTGTCATTTGTTTTCATACAACAGAACTCATGCAAGAACCACTAATTTGAACAAATTTGTTCAAAAGTGATTTGTACAAGTTATTTAGGATAACTTCCTGTGTTCACCTATTTTCTCATTGGTATGAACACAATTTACGAGTGGTCCAGACCCGTTGTAGGAGTCATGTGCAGTACGGGTGGGTGATATGGCCCTACATTAATGTAATGATATATGCATCTGTGTATTTCTGTTTTAATAATAATTTTGTCAATATGACACAATACTAAAATATATTTTTGGTTTAGCACTTGAATGGTTTTTTATGGCTTTTTCATTTTTTGTGCATGGCTTCTGGCTCTCCTCATACTCAACCAGGTGCTTCTGCTCATGGAGGTTAAATTGATTTGTATCACCACCTTTGTTAAGTCTTCTTGCACTTTTTACACATTACTCTAGTTTATTGTACAGTGTTTCCTATTCCCACTAATCATATAGACTGTGCTGGGCCACCACAGTCTAGATAGTTAATCCTGCCATACTTTAATAATAAACAAGTTGTGTTTTTTGGGTGACTTCATAAAACACCCTGCTGATGAAGAGAGTCAACAGATCAGACACAGACTGTGCAGGAAGAGGGAGAGAGGTGGGATTATACTTCATGTCGTGTGTATAATGCTTTAAATTGTAAACAGAATATTCAAAATAAATAACAGTGTTGAAATTTAAAAGTTTGGACTCATCTAGAAAATTACATTTTTATGAATACAAAGAGAGTGAAGTACTGAGAAAAGGTACCGTTGGGTACCAGCACTAAATTCCAGGCAACAGTATCAGTTCCGTGTCATTTCAAATGAGAATGGTACCCAACCCTAATCAGTGGCAGTAGACCCAGCTTGGTTCAGAAATTCTTCTGACACAAAACATCAGCATTAATACCAAAAGGGGTCTTTATCCCAAAACATTGTTACTATTTTTCTTCATCATAAAGTCTATAAAATACAGTCAAGTGTGCATTGTCTGTGTTGTTTGTGATGACATGTAAAGGTACAAGTTGCTTGAGCAAATCTTGACCAAGAATCAGTTTGTCTCACTGTAGAGGAATTTTCACAGTCGATCCTTCCTTATTTTGTACTGGACTTTATTTTGTACGGAGATGCGGGTTTAATCTGTCACTCTTTGCCTGGAAGGAGCAGTCATACTGCCTGAAAGTGTGTACATTATTTTGCTGTTTCATTGCTTTCTCTGTACGAACTGCATTTTTAACTGGTAACAATGTTTTCTGTCCAATCCCAGTGGGCTTCATGGACTGTACAGACCGCACCGTATTTCCTTTCAGAAGTGATGACCCTCGCTTCACAGTGCAGACAGATGGCACAGTTAAGGTTAGTAGAGTTTAACACTTGATTGTAGAACCTAATGCTCACCCCTGCAAAAACCTCCCACATCATTTTAAGCCTATACGAGTTAAAATGACAGAGGCTTTGGGTAACTATGTTTTATCGTCCTATGAAGGATGTAATACTTGCATATTATATATATCATATATATATATATATATATATGATGTTAAGATGTTAACATAGCAGAGCAGCGATCAGCTGCAATGAAGAAGAGCAACTGAGTGACACACACTGCGGCATTAAAAAAACATGGACCGTGATGGCTTTCTTTTCCCCGAGCTAACATCACACCAGAGAGGCTGCTCTCCACTGCTGAAAACACAACATTAATAACAACACAGTGAAATACTCCCCCTCCACCCCCACACCCACACCCCATCCAGACATTTATTCTCATACAGACAGGAAACTGTGCGATGCTTTCAAAATGATGAATTAATTTATTAATACAGTTAAGATTTTATAATAAGACTATAAAAAGACTGCATTAATTGTCAGTTAGGTTTCATATTATTAGTATCAGTATTGTATTTCAGTGGAACAGGACCAGGAGGCTGAAAATGGGGCATGTGCAGAATGTTTACTTCTTAACTAGGTCACTTCTTGAGTTTTGATGTGGATGACTGAGAGTGAGCAACTGCAGATGGATACAGTCTGACCAACACCCCCGGCTTAAAAGTTTAAAATTTTGACACATCAAGATGAATCAATAATTGTTTTAGAATCGCAATGTAGCCCTCTGAATCAGCATTGAATCATGAAATACAAAGAGATTCACACCCCTAAACTGAACCCACCTGAAACATTGCTGAGATTTAGTTCAACAGCAATAATACTGATGTTAACCACTGTTGTCAAGCTTCCCTGTACATGTTGGTGAGGAGCAGCACATTGGCCTTTTCTGCTGACTGTTTTTTCCCATTCTAGTTAAGGAGACCGTTTACTCTTCATGGAGGACATCATGACTTCAACATCGACACCTGGGACTCACAAGGCCACAAAATGACTCTGCCTGTCAGGATATTGCACCATGGGCATCATCGTGAGAACCACCACCTAAATGCTGAGCATCACAATGGGGACGCTGAACAACATCAGCGCCACCCTACTGAAGTGGACTCTGCTAATAACACAGAGGTAGGATTAGAGTCACTGTTGAAGGGGCATGAAGAAAAAATTGCAACCCCATTGTTCTTAGTCCCTGTACAAATAATGCATTTAATGGAATGAAAATGCTCACAAAATGTTTAACAATGAACATTTCGTTTATCAAGGGTGGGGAGCAGTAAAGCCCTTGACACAGGCAGTTTGACAGTGAAAAGGCTCTGCATTTAAAGACCTGTTTATTGTGATCACACACTGCCC
The DNA here is from genome assembly GCF_056507025.1 of Lutjanus erythropterus. Lineage (NCBI taxonomy): Eukaryota > Metazoa > Chordata > Actinopteri > Lutjaniformes > Lutjanidae > Lutjanus > Lutjanus erythropterus. The sequence continues at coordinate 37,743,129 of NC_139330.1, forward strand.
CTCTGTGGCTGTGTATTAACAAGCAAGACTCGGTTCCATTTTGTTGGTCTTTTTTGCAGCTATATTGTTGAAGCCACACTAGGTTATGTGAAAACGTACTTTTGAGATGTCAGTATTCAAATTACATGTATTTCTTTACAGCATTATTATTTCAGTATGTGTAACAACTTAAGAGGAATACTAGGAATTACATTATTGCTATTGTGGCTATTTTGTGAAAGCCAGAGTAAACAATATGAAGGTTCCCATTTATTACCATTGTAGATTTCTTTGATCCGGCCTGTGTATGTATGTTATTCATGTTATTACTAATTGATAAAATGAATGAATGAATGAATGAATGAATGAATGAATGAATGAATAAATTAATTAATTTAAAAAAAGGCTGTAATGTATTTTAACAATCAATAAAACAACTATCAGTAGAAGTTAGCCCCAGATGAATGACCAACGAGCCTCCACATAAATGTCAAGTTTATGTGAACATTGTTATCTAATGCCTGTAATCCATACATACAAAAATGCATGCATACATACACACCTATATACCTGTTAGTTCAGCTTACCATGACTGCATGATTGTCCAAGGTTTACCCCACCTCTTATCTAATGTGAGCTGGGATAGGCTCCACCCCTGAGTAGTCCTCCTCTCCATTTTAAGCTCATACTGATGCCTATGAAATAAATGCACTTCTTTGCAGTTGTTTATTTCAGTGTTGTATTATTCAAACCCTCACTTACTAAGTGATTGTGTGTATGTTTGTGTTTTTCAGAGTGCAACAGATCCACAGGTTCCCATTCTGCTATTCCCCAAGTCCAGCGAAGGGCTGAGGCGGAGGAAGAGAGACTGGGTTATTCCTGACATCAATGTTGCTGAGAATGACAGAGGACCCTACCCCCTCAGAGTCTCTCAAGTAAGAGGAACTAAACATTTGCAACTAAGAATTTAATACCGAACTGGACTTTGATAGTTTGTTTCTCCATCTTGGTTTCCCCTGCAGTCACTGAGCTCTGATTTTTTACATTTATTTATTGATATTTTGTTAGATTTTTTAAAATCCTTTACAGTATGTTCAAATACAGCCTTTGGTTGTCTTGTATCTCTCCCCACTCCTCCCGAAGTAAAGCGCTGATACCATTAATTTTTATCTCAGTTAACCTAGGGCTGGGCAATATAATGATATTATAATGTATTTTGATATGACACTAGATATTGTGATAGATTTTGGATATCTTTATATCATGATATGTCAGAAGCCTTTTAAAGGCTGCATTACAGTTTAGTGATGTAATTTTGAGAATTTACCAGACTGTTCCAGCTGATCTATTATTTGCCTTTACTCACTTAGGCATTATATCCACATTACTGATGATTATTTATATAATAATCTCATATTTTGTGAAAGCACCAATAGTCATCCCTGTAATATTGTTGCAATATGATACAACAAACGTATTTTATTCCCTCAGCCACTTCCTCCCTTTGGAGTACACAACATATCTTCAGTCATAACTTACACGATCAGTATTCAACTGATATGAAACTTCACTATTGTGATAGGTTTTTCGGCTATATTACCCAGGCCTACGTTAACCTAAGATAAGAAGTGAGGTCCTCTGTTTTCTTGGGACAAGAAAGTTGATCTCTCCTCACAGGATAATTAAATTATTGCCTAACCATCCACATACATTTGGCCAGGTTTAAAAGGGCCTCTGACCCTGCACCTGTCCATAACTTAGTTGTGTTGTCCATGAAGCTTGAAATAAAGTTAGCTGGACAGCTAAACTGAGGAAGCTAAGGTAAGAAAAGAGTTGCACATGTAACGACATGATTGAAAGAAACAAACATCGGCTCGCAGGAAAGAAACAGTTGCCAACCAAGTGTTTTGTGGGGCTTTCTACTGGCATTTTTGGTCATGCTGAGTCAAGCCCTGCTGGACTTCCACTGGACTTGCCTCCAAGTGGGCTGCAGTGACGTCTCTTCCTCCACAGCCAACCCGTTACAACCGCCCTCTCTCCCCCTCCAACAAGCATGTGTTGTGAAGCTGAATTTGTGTAGGAGAATAGAGAGAAGGAAGTTTTTAAGTGTCTGTGTGTTGAGCTACTTTTTGTAGCTTCTAACTGAATCTCTGTGGTTTGCTGTTGAGCGTCTCTCCTGCGTTCCTGTTTGTACTTTAATTTATCTGCTTTATTTTACTGTTTCTGATTTAATAAGAAACTAATAAACGGGACATAGACGTAACATTAGTGTAGTGACCAGCAGCAACAGCTTGTTTTTATTGTTTCTCTCTTCTGACATGTCAGAAACAGCAAAACTCCTGCCTCATGACAACTCTGGTGGTTAGAACACACCACCTCAGATATTTTTAAATCATGATGTTACAATGGGGGCTCAGTGGTTGATGGCTATAAGGTTTGGGAAGATCACTAACAGCAATAGAAACAATGCTGTCATCCAGAGATTACAAGATCATTGACTTGGTGTTGAATATTGGAACCAGGCCACTGCTTGATTTTTGTACCTCAGAAACTTAAATGCAGTACAAGTCAAATAGCTCTGTACCCCTGCTTTACTGCAGATGATATTGTTTTGCAGTACTGTAATGAGGCATGCTGTGTTTTGTGCAGATCCGCTCTAATGAAGATAAAGTAAAGAAGATCTATTACAGCATCACTGGTCCAGGAGCTGATCTAGAGCCTGTTGGTCTCTTCAACATGGACAGAGACACTGGTAATTTGTATCTCACACAGCCACTGGACAGAGAGACACAAGCCAAGTATACGGTAAGCTCTGCTCTTAGGTTTGTACACACGCTCTTTGTCCCCTTAGCAAAATCAGACACATCTGAACACACTTTATATTTCATTTCCCTTTACAATTTATGTTCACTACCTTTATTTGTATACAGTGCTTAACAAATTTATTAGACCACCTGTCATAAAAATGGGAAAACATAAATATTTTAGAAATCTTTCAAAAACTTGTTTAAAACTAAAAATGTTATTGTTAATTATTTGGCAAATAACAAACTGAAACAACTAAATCAGGGGTATCAAACTCATTCTGGTTCAGGGGCCACATACAGCCCAATTTGATCTCAAGTGGGCTATTGATTATTTTGGCGATTAATTGAGTAATCAGATAAATATTGTGTGTTCTGCATTTTTTTCTATTACGTTACTTTTGCTTTATTTAAGAACAGTGGTAATATACAAAACAGAAAACAAGACAGGTCTATTAAATGAACAACTATAACTCTTTTAACTGAAACAGTTACCAGAATGCTTTGTTAGCATGTTAAAATCGCAACATTTTTCTTCTGGAGCAGGACGCTCCCAGACCCCCAGGGGACAGGGGACAGGTTTACCAACATGCCACCTTTTTCTCCTCTTATGAGTTTGCAGGTCTGTGTTTAGTCATCAAAAAATACCAATAAGAAAACCATTAAAGTACAACAACAGCAATAAAAATGTTGATTTTTCAAAAAATTGAAAAGATTTTTAAATTGTAATTAGGTGTTTTTACATTGTGGTATTAGTGTTTTTACTTAAACAAAGAATGTGAGTATTTTTTCCATCACAGCAGGTCAGTGATCAGTGTTTCAGTGACTCTCTGTGGCTCAATAGTGAGTCGCCCACATGCATGCTCTAGTGATACAGAATGAAAGGATCTACATGGATTCTTATTGTATGTGCAGTATCATAATACAAGTATGTTTTTCTGTGTGCAGTTTCAGGCGCATGCTGTGGCAGAAGGTGCAGGAAATGCTGAGGAACCTATGGACATTGTGGTGAATGTAATCGACCAGAACGACAACAAACCTGTTTTCACTAAAGACACCTTCCTGGGAGAAGTTGCTGAGGCCTCACCAATAAGTACTGACAGTGGATGTTATTTAAGCCTAAAAAAGATGTCTTATAAAAATGAAACAGTTTGTCCTGAACTGTGATAAAGTATCACAAGTATCACAAATCCATGACCTGCTCCAACACACTGTGCACAGTTATAAATTGAACTTTTTCTAATGTAACCTGTAATATAATTGGCCACTGCATGAATGTTATGTGGTCTTCTCATTTTGATGACCCTCCATTCTAATGCTGTGCATTGGAGCAAAACAAATACACAAGAATTTCTGAAACAGCAACAGGCTGAACAAAGTTTGCAGGTGACACTAAATGGGTTTAGGCATGTTGAGTCCAGAGGAACAGGGAACAAGACAGATCCAAAATGTACATACAAGAATGAATTGGTGCATTACTAAAGTGAGCATACTAATACCAGCATACCTTCTTATTTAAATAGAAATCTTCCCTTACTAATTGACCCTTCCTTAGTCCTGCCCCTTTTCACTCTGTGCTCCAGTTAAGCAAGCTTGGTACCTCATCAACTTTCTCCTTTCCCGTTCCCTGTATGTAGATATGCAATGTGCTAGGCTCATTGTTGAAAAGAGAACCAAATTTTGACAATGGTTAAAGGACAATGCTGGGGGACCTGTAAAAAGACACATAAATGCACCCTCGTCCAGGACGTAAGTTAGGTTTCTTAGTTTCTTAGGTAACTTAGGTAATGTTGTCAAAATGCCATCTAGCTCATCTATATCAATCAGTAGCTAGCTCGCGTTTTGCAAACATTAACAAAGTTTAAATGTTACATGTTATCTGTTATGTCACTTTTACAGGAAAGAAAAATATTGAAAGAGGTGTCCAGCTTGATCAACTGTTACTGGAGCACAGAACAAAAAGGGATGGGACTTAACTAGGGTCAATTGGGGATTAATGTGTAGAGGACTATATAGTGGGTGCTTTTCATTACATTGAATTATGCCTTCTTGTCTCCTCTCTCCTCTGTCAACCCGAAAGTTGTTTCCGGCCCGCCATTATGAAAGATCTTCCATTTGCTTAAATGCAGCTGGAGGAGACGAGGAATGAGGAGAGACAAGGTGTATGGAAGAGCTCAGAGCAAGGATAAACCAGTGTATCCTATGCGGAAGTCTTTTATCAGAACTTTTATCAAGAATTATTTTGATTGGACAGTTTCTGCGATTGTCATCCTGCATCATCAGGACCCACACAGGGAAGTGAGAATAGCAGTTTCACTTTAATGATTCTGATGTCGGTATTAATGCACTTCGGTGTCAAGAGCTCATGAAGAAATAACTGATTATCAGAATTATTAGTATTATTAGACTGCAAATTGCTGCATGTTCTGAAAACTGACAGACAGGTAGAAACAGGATGAAAAGGTGTCTGGTACAGTGATGATTCAGAGATTATTACTGTGGGATCACTGTCACACAACTAATCAGCGAAAATACCTGTGGTGAAGTGCTTACTTTGTAGTGTCATGTACAGGGATCTACAGATAATAAAATAAAACACAGTTACATGATGAGATGCAATATAACTTGCTGTCATGTGTCGGCATCTAACACTTTATAACAGGATCATTTAATTGCAAAGAGTTGTGGCATCACACAAAGCGGCAATTTGTCTTGTTCTTTATTTCACAATAAAATCAACACACATTCTTACACAGCTGTGTGGTGTATTATTGTGCAGATAACAATAATGCAAGTAAATAAATAGTCTAAGTAAACAAATAACACAGATCCATTACTTATATAAATTTGAAGATTTAAAAGGAATATTAAATGATGATTAAAATCAACACCAGAAAGAGTACTATTAATAATCAGCTATTTTAAACAGCTATTTTTACAGATCTAAATGAATATTGTCAGGTGTTGGAATTGTTCCTAAATAAGTGTTTCTGTGGATGTTTGCACCAGTCAGTTTGACAGCTGATAGAGATGTTATCAGCTGGTCAACAGTAACTGACGTCGCTTCAGATGCTAAAAGGAACCAAAGGTTTTTCAATTCACAACTTTGTCTCCTCTGTCCTTACATGTCGTCCTCACATCTCTGTCACATCCTCGCTGGGTAGAGCTAAGACACAAGGAAAGGAGACAAGGAAACCAAATTTACTAAATGAAAAGCACCCAGTATGTCAGATGGCAAAATTAAAAACAACTTTGGACACAACTTAGATCATTTCTCTCATCTGCCAATTGTCTAAATGTACCTTTGTTCTGCCTGTGCAATGTAACGTAGTAGATTGAGTGTTCTATACACTTTTTATATTTTGGGGTAATTTTAGTCATTATAGGCACTAGGGTATTAAAATTGGTACATGGCATTGAGACAAGACTACAAAATAACTTAAATTACTGACTTACAGTGCACACCACACTCACCAGGTGTGTCGTTATTGGATTGGAGAAAAAATAACATACTCTTGTCCTTGCATGTCTTTATTTTGTTTTAATGAGGTGGTCTGAATACTGAATCTGAAGTCTTTATATTCAGTTTCCCCTTCTGACTTCTCTTTCTCCAGATTCAAATGTGATTACAGTTGTTGCCACAGATGACGACCAGCCAAATTCTGACAACTCGGATATCCGTTACCGTATTGCAAGCCAGAATCCACCGTTGCCTGCTGAATACCTGTTTGTCATTAACCCAGTCACTGGAGCCATCAGAGTCAATGCCGGTGGGCTAGACAGAGAGGTGAGGTTTTGAAAACAGATATCTGTCTTGATACACTTTCTCACCAAACTGTTGAAAAATTTTCTCCTTTTGATTTGGAAGAATTTATTTAGCCATCTGCTATTGGCTGATCCTGACAGATACAGGTTGAGACCAGATTAACTGTTGCGTATCTTGAAATCAATACATAAATGATGGATAGAGATATGTTGATTTAAAACCACAAAGTGGTTATAGTAGGTGGAAAAACTAAGCCAAAGACCAAAGTATGACGTACCAATGAGCCTGAACTAGTTTTTGGAACTTTGGAACTTTGCCACTTAGCCACTCATTATAATGACTGCTTCAGAGATGCCCTGACCAACAAATCTTGTCATCATGATTTTAATAGTTTTGTTTTTTTTTATTCAGTGAAAATTAAAATTGTGATGCAAAAATGCCCATTCCCTCTAGCTGGGGATCATATCACAGTGTCTAATAATAGTAGTAATAATAATAATAATAATAATAATAATAACTGCAATATCTTCTTTTGCCATATTGTGCAGCCCTAATGTCACTGCTGACATCACTGCTGAGAACTATACCCTGAGAATCAGGCCAGAGCATCATCTGAATGTGCCCTGTCACCCATGCAGTATGCATTAGGAGATTGTATGAGTCAGAAGTGTTCACACATGTTGAAAGTAGATGAGGAGGGCCTATTTTAGTGTTTATCATCACAAATCAAGTCTTGAAAATATCAAATTGTGATGGAAGAGAGGAATTTGTGTTCACACATACAGTTTCTCTGGGCAGTGCCTGGATAATTGCAGAGTTGCAATGCTTGTGTGAAAAGGGTTTAAGGTAGTTGGATTTCTCAAAGTCAGCAAGCAACCATACCTTTACTTGAATGGCTGTTAGAATATTGAATATAAATTGACAGCCCTAAGGGAAAGTAACTAGTACCACAATGAAAATTATTTCCTTATTAGTCTGCAACCACCACCAAAGCACACGTTCTTACAACTGCTCTTAGTTGAAGGCATTATATCTATGGCAACAGGACTTGAGAAGGTGTCATTCTGTAACATCAGCCAATGGAAATGTCAGTTTGTTTTGCAGGGAATTTGTAATAAGCAACATATGAAATAAAAAAATTTGTACTACTTCATCAAACATATGAAGGCATATTTTCTTAAATATCATGTTGATCTTTAAAGTGAGGAATATCTTCATGGATTCTCATAAATTCTTTCAGTTGATGGGTTTAACACCTTGAGTTTGTCTTCCAACAGAAATACCCAAAGTACACTCTGGAAGTAGAAGCAGCAGACATGCGTGGAGAAGGGTTGGTGGGAAAAGCCAAAGTAATCCTTACAGTCACAGATAGCAATGACAATGCACCAGCCTTCACTCAGTCCAACGTAAGTACAACATACTTATGACTGGAAATGTATTATTTGCTAAATCCCTCCCCTGAAGAGCAATTGTGCAATTAATTAATTAAAAGGCTTAGCAGCTATAACAAGGCGCTGGGTTGTGGATTGGAGTGTTTCTGAAAACACAAGTGCAACAGTTGCAAGGAACTGAGTGAACAATATCTACTTACATGTATTTGTGCAGATTAGAGTCTAAAGCCAAGCTTCCTGATGTCACTGCAACAGCAAGTAATGCTCTCCCTAACCCTAAGACTGAGTTGCACTACCAAAGAATAATTTAATCTAAGATTAATTCTGATCAGAGTTAAGCAATACACAGTTTAAAATGAATGAATCTAGGTTTTAAAAATAAGTTGAGAATTTACTTGCTAATTAAAATATAAATAAAAGAAATTGAATTATTATAATAATGTCAATTATCAGTTAGTGATTTGGTAGTAGCTAGTAAAAGAGGGCAAAAGTTGTGGCTGCTCTGTATTCCCTATCAGTACATTAAATTGTTTGCTAGCCAGCTAAAAAGTAACCAAAACATCAGGCTGCATAAATGCTAGCTAGCTGAAAAGTTATCAAGACATTAGGCTGCACTCTTTGCTTGCTAGCTAAAAAAATGCTTATCCTTGTCAGCTTCCTCATGTTTGCTCAGCAGAGAAGCTCTAATTTCTCCTCCTTTGAAAAAAAAAACCTTGTCGGTGAAATTATCTTCAAATAATAGAAGATTGAAAAACAGACGTTTTAAATTTGAGTTTAAAGTTTTGGTGCAACAGAATTAAATTGAATCAAGGCTTAGGGTGAAATCTAAACTGAGGTTGGAGGAAAGGTTTAAATTGAATGTTTCCTAATTTTAATCTAGTTTAAAAGTTTGCAACATACTTGACCATGATTTAATCAGGTTTAAAATTTAATTCTTGTTGGTGCAGCCTGGCCTAATAGTTATTTTCAGTGTTACATGTTACAGTAGAAAAACCCATTCTGATTAAAATATGCCAGCCAGTTGTCATTTTATCTGAATAGTCAATGCTGACCTGCTAAAAATGAATTTTGTGTTCTTTGTGAAATCAAGGACCAAATCACTAAAACTTCCAATTGTAAATCTGCCATACATGTTGTGCAAGAAGTGCAGTGACAGGTTTGCTGGAGAAACTACTGCACCATAATCATTTCTGGCAATGTTACTGTTCATATTAACAAGGAACATCCTTTTTCCATGTGTTTTCATGGTTTCCACTGTTTCCATGTTTGTTTCTAACATACCCCTTGCATTCTCCCAGTATCAGGCAACAGTGGCAGAAAACAAAGTGGATTCTCAGGTTGTTAAAATATCAGTAACTGATGGTGACGAGCCACATTCTCCAGCCTGGAATGCCAAGTTCACGATTGTCAGTGGTGATCTTGAGGGACTTTTCTCTGTAAAAACAGGAATTAACAAACATGAAGGACTCATTTCTACTGCCAAGGTAGGAATTCCCAAACACAGTGTTATTTGTAAGATAATGTTTTATTTTTTAGTTTCTAAAATAACGATCACTCTTCTGTTATCAATTCAAGTTAAAACAAAGTTAAAAAGGAGTTTGGGCTTTAGTTTAGCAGAATGAGTTGTGCAACATTTGTCAGAAATGTGCTGCTGTGATTTTCCTTCCATCGATACAGGGTCTTGACTTTGAGAGAAGCAGAAAGCACACTTTGTTGGTTGCAGTGGAAAATGAGATTCCTTTTGCTACTGATCTGCCCACTGCCACGGCCACTGTGGTGGTGGATGTGCAGGACGTTAATGAAGCTCCAATCTTTGATCCAGTAGAGAAGCTTGTTTCAAAGCGGGAGGACCTTGCTGTTGACAGTGATGTGGTGCAGTACACCGCTTCTGACCCAGATACTGCACGCAAACAGAAAGTCATGTAAGATGAAAGTTTTTTATTCTAGATATGTATTTAAGCACATTATTATCACTGCTGGAGAAAAGTGGAAAAAGAAAAATGTTAACCAAGGTCACCCGTTCAATTCAGGCTCAAAACGTAAACCAAAACCAGTTATTAAGTATGTAACAAAACACAATGTTGAGTCACTGTTAATTTACTGTTTTAATTTTATTTCAACATGGTGGTCCAGCTAATCTTAAATAGTGTAAAGTATTAGAAACTGAAGTACAGACAAGATTTATTAAATATTAGAGAGTAAAATTCATGTGGCTATCCAATCAGTATTGATGGTAAATGTTGATGCAATAAATCCGTCAGTTATGCTATACTGACCAAGAAAACTGAATTCTCCTGCTCACGGTACAGTGCTGGTACTGTCTACATGGACCAGGATGCATTGTATCACCACCCTAGCCTGTAACTATTACTTGATTGGCCAGAACATATCTTAGGTGACAAAAGTAATCATCTAGCATAATGCCTGTCTGCCCAGAGGAGACTAGAAATCCAAACTGATATAGCCTGTAGTTCTTCCACCAATGACATCAGTGTGACATCACTGAATGCAGGAAGAACAACTGAGTCAATATAGCAGCACTGAGGAATTTATATTTTCAGCTGACCACATTTACCATCAATACTACCTGGACATCCATGTGAAAAGTGGTGAATTTTCCCTTTAGTTAAGACTTGCAAAGGTTAGTAAATCGTAAGTTTAAGTTACTTTGCTCCAACATACTAAATTGTGTTTCTATACCATGTTTTCTTTTGGACAAGAAACCATTCACCACTCACATCTCGTTTTTACCTCTCTGGCCCACAGGCTCAATCAGCATCAGCAAACATTTCTGTCACACAGCACCTTTTTCTATTCAGACCTTTCCCATCAGTAGCTACTGTTATCCACTGCATTGCATTGCTTTCTAAGTTGACCCAGAGGATTTGCATTTGGTGACAATAAAACAGTAATGAAGATTAAGTTCTGGCTGTAACCATCTCACTGTGATGATCTTGTTCATCTCCAGGTATAGAATCATTAGTGACCCAGCAGGCTGGCTCAATGTGGACAAAGAGACGGGCCTTATTAAGGTGAAAAGCCCCATGGACAGAGAGTCGTCCTTTGTCAAGGATAACAAATACACAGCACTGATTGGTGCATATGACAATGGTAGGTGGGAGGCAAAACTTACACTTGTACTTGCTAATCTGCTTTGATCCTACTGCTACTTTACAACATATATTTCTCTCTGTCTGTCTGTCTGTGTGTCTGTCTGTCTGTCTGTCTGTGTGTCTGTCTGTCTGTCTGTCTGTCTGTCTGTCTGTCTGTCTGTCTGTCTGTGTGTGTGTGTGTGTGTGTGTGTGTGTGTGTGTGTGTGTGTGTGTGTCTGTGCGCGTCTGTGCGCCACCTCACCAGATGATGTCCCAGCCACAGGAACTGGTACTCTAATAATCCAGCTTGAAGATGTCAATGACAATGCGCCCACCATTGTGGAACGCCAAATCACTGTGAGCCTCCTTTCTCAATCTTTTCACAGTTGTCATGGTTTGATAAAATGAAATTTCAGACTGACATGCTTTGGGTGCAGAACTTATATTCTATGATGGTGTTATTTAAAATCCATTGAAACTGGTGATATGTCTAAATGATGTAAAATCAGTTCATTAAATACTAACTCCAGAGGTAAAAGAAACCCAAAGCCGCAGCACTATTGAATGTGACATTGTGTTTTCTCAGGTTTGTAACAAGGACACACCTCCTCAGCTGCTCTCAGTCACAGATAAAGATGGACCAGGCTTTGCTGCTCCATACAGCGTCTCCCTGCAGGGCCTGTCCAAGACCAACTGGACTGCTAGGATGAATGACTCCAGTATGTAAAATGTTTATACAGGCCTGAAAATGAAACTTTTCATTACACATACAGTGCTCAGCATAAATGAGAACACTCCTTTTGAAAAGTAAGATTTTAATCAATATCTCACTGAACACAAGAACAAAATTAGACAAAAATTAGTTTTATAGAAAATTTAACATGAAAGTAAGGTTAATAATATAACTTCATTACAAAATCTTCAGTTTTACTCAAATTAGTTGATGCAAAAACTAAACACCCCACAACAAAAACTACTACATCTAGTATTTTGTATTACCACCATGACTTTTAAAGACAGCACCAAGTCTTCTAGGCATGGAATGAACAAGTTGGCGACATGTTGCGACATCTGTCTTTTTCCATCCTTCAAGAACGACCCCTTTTAGAGGCTGTATGCTGGATGGAGAGTGATGCTCAACTTGTCTCTTCAGAATTCCCCATAGGTGTTCGATTGGGTTCAGATCAGGAGACATACTTGGACACTGAATCACTTTCAGCCTGTTCTTCAGAAATGCAACAGTGGCCTTAGATGTGTGTTTTGGATCGTGGTCATGTTGGAAAAGTGATTCTGAAAGGAAACTAAAGGTTTTCTGACAAATCTGTTGGGGTGTACTCATTTATGCTGAGCACTGTAGCAAGTAACAAACTAATGCCATCCAATCAAATAGTTGGTCCCAGGAAACACTCAAAGGTCCCTCCTAGGGAAAAAACTAAAAAAATGATTTTCAGTTTTTCAGGTGCTGAAAGATTTCCTCATTTTTTTGTCACTGGTGTTTTAATGATTTGAATTTGTTGGAGGTGGTGCACAGCGTGGGAGGAAGGAATGTGTCATGAGAACACCTCAGTGGAACAAAAGGAAAAATATTTACCAGGAAGCTAGTCTGTTCAGGCCAAGATGTGTATTAAAATTATTTTGTGTGATATTGGTAGAATTAGACAAACACAAAGTATAAAGTAAATGTTCCTTTATTTTCCTCTTTGTTGCAGAAACGGGCATCATTCTGAATTTAGCCACTGACCTTGCCAGCGGAGAGTACACTGTGGTCCTGAGGGTTTCAGACAATCAGGGCCTAGAGCAGGACAGTACTGTCCAGGCCAAAGTGTGCAACTGCCGAGGGGCAGAGGTGCACTGCCCAGATGTTGTGAAAAGTGTAGCCGGACTCCCTATGATCCTGGGAATACTTGGAGGCGTCCTGTTGCTGCTCAGTGAGTCTGAATTTTGATTCATAATTCCAGGGACAGTTTGTGAATACAAGCTTGGATGCTTTGCATCATAAATATGGTAAAGCCTCTAAGATATAGTAGGACCAAATTAAAGGTCTAACACATAACTAGGGTTATTCTGAAATAGATTCCAATATCAGAAATGCCTTTGATACAGCCAAAAATACTGGATTGGGTTTCAGTTGATACACAAGTCTGTTCACCTATCTGATATCATGTAATTTATTAGCCTGAAACAGGACCCTGCTACTTCCCAGCAGCACCCAGTATGCCAAATGTTTTTTTTTTAACCAGGATTAGCCAGGCCATGCAAGAATGATGGTAATCACATCACATCCATGCAGGGTCAGTAGTGTTAGCTGTTAAAATAAGTACGCCTTATCAGCTGATACAAGATCAGTTATCAGAAGTCAGTATCACAATGGAAAACATGGGACTGGAACAACTCTGTGTGTGTGTGTGTGTGTGTGTGTGTGTGTGTGTGTGTGTGTGTGTGTGTGCGCGTGTGTGTGCGCGTGTGTGTGCGCGTGTGTGTGCGCGTGTGTGTGCGCGTGTGTGGGCGCGTGTGTGGGCGCGTGTGTGTGGGCACATACGCGGGTGCATGCGTGTGTGTGTGTGTGTGCATAAATGACTGGTCCTGCAGTGACCATGGTAAACTGTGGTTGGACGTGTAGTGGGTATACTGAATTAAATTCTGCTCTGTATGTTCAGTGTTGTTGTTGCTGCTGCTGCTATTTGCGAGACGAAGAAGAGGAGAGAAGAAGGAACCTCTACTGCAGGATGATGACATCAGAGACAACATCTATTACTATGATGAAGAGGGAGGTGGAGAGGACGATCAGGTACCTGAAATCAGAGGCTGGGACATCACTTTGAGATGAGGATAAAACATTGGCTACATTTCCTCAGTTTAGTATTTTGTAGCCCTGACACATATTATTATGTTAGCATTTTTTCCTTGGAGCAAAAAGGAATGTTTGGAGCATAGGAGAGGATGAATTACAGAACTAAATATATATACACACATATATATATATATGTGTGTGTGTGTGTGTGTGTGTGTACATATATATATCTATATATATATATATATATATATATATATATACATATATATATATATATGAGCGTGGACCCTCGCGCGGTAAGGACTCCATTACCGCGCGCTCTCTCTCCTTTTAAAAGTCGTTGTAGCTCACCCATTATTCTGATCGCTTCTTTTCTCTCTCTCCTTACAATCAATTTAAAGAGTAATCCAGCCAGATCAAATGAAAATGCATTAAAAGGAATAAATGAATAAATTAATTTCTTAATGAACTGATATACTGATCTACATGATTCATAGTGAAAACATAGATAAGGAGATATCCTGTGCCATTTGAAATAAATATAAACTTAAAGTTTAAAGTGAGATTATCAGTTGGAAACTGTGTTAACTTTTGTAATTAAAAGGCCCATCCAAAGTTACCGTGGCCAACCCAAAATTAAAATCCTGTCCTGCAATCCATCCATCCATCCATCCATCCATCCATCCATCCATCCATCCATCCATCCATCCATCCATCCATTCATTCATCCATCTTCATTAATCAATTCACTCACCAAGTTCGCTTTTGTACAGCCATGCAGAATATCTACAGTCTGACAGCCATGCTGGATCAAAGCCAGACTGACGGTGGTGACCCGTCTGCAGCTTTTTACTGCGTGCTTCGGTTGGAGGGCTGAACAGGTGTGTTTGGGTCTAGTCGTGGTGACGTTAACAGGAGCAGGAGATCGGCAAGAGCTGTGGTTGGGGCTGGAAGAGATGCTCTCATTTTGGCTAACACTGGCTGCAGAGCTACCTGTGCTTCCCGCCTCGCCACGTACGGTTTATTTAAAAAAAACGCTGATATTTTTGCGAATAGTTGGAGAACCTCCGGTCGTCCATTTACAATTTTTGTTTGTTTGTTGGTGTTTTTTTTAATGTAACGGTGGGGAAACTGTCTCTCCTCCGCCCTCTGAGTGTGGGTGGGTGTGTCTGTACCAGTGCATCGGTGTGTGCTGTGAGAGAGGAGCAAGGTGGGGGAGACCCGCCCCTCACTATATTTGCCATATCATGATATATATACCTGTCATTCAAATATTCTTATGGCAATACCAATTTCAGCTATCCAGCCCACCCCTACCACTGATTATATATCATAGTCCTAATGTTCTAAAGTAGGCCTATTGTCTGCATGAAAAGTATGAATTACAGTTTTGACAATGTGTAGATGAGCAGCAGGAGCTAAAGAGGCAGAATATAGATGGAAATTAGTGTCTCACTAAATCTGGTGCCACCATGTTTTCATTTCATGTAAATGATCAATGTAATTGCACACTGTCCTTTTATAAATAAACTAAATACAGAATGTTCCTGATAAATTGTTGCTGAAAACCTAGATCACATGTATCATGGAAGTGCAGAAGATGCAGCATGTTTTGTGTAACCCCATCATGTGTTCTCCATCAGGATTATGATCTGAGTGTTCTCCACCGTGGTCTGGACAACCGGCCCGAGGTGTTCAGGAACGATGTTGTGCCAAACTTCATGCCAGCTCCTCAGTACCGGCCTCGCCCAGCCAACCCAGAGGAAATTGGCAACTTCATCGATGATGTGAGTCAAAGAGTTACTCATAGAAACTAAACTCAAACATGGGAAACCAGCTCATTTATTACTGCATTTATAAATTACTGAGTTTTTTGGGTAAACAAGTTTGAATTTGCAGTTACAGTGGCCATGTATGTACTATGGCTGCCTTCAACTCTGATATTCCTTAGTGAAATCAGATTTGGTCATCCTATACAAGTACTCGAAGATTTGTCCTTTTTTGCAGTGCAGTGCACCACACTAAATTCTTATTTGAGCCTACCTGAGTATGTTTTACCACATAGGTTTAGGTAAACTAAATGTGTGCGTTATAAAATCAGTGGACCTGTGGAGCCTCTTTCCTGAGGCTGCAGCCGCTGTCCAGCATCACCTGTGCCGAGCACTCCTTTACAGCATGAATTATTAATTTATTTAGTCCAAACCAGACTTGGTGATTGTTGGGACAGTGACATTTTTAGTCAGTTTCATTTAGTTTCTGTGAAGTTTGAATGAAGTTGATAGTGGTTCAAAAGGATTCTGGTGCGTTTGATAGCAGTTGTTTCTAGTTAAACAAAATGTATCTTACTCTTTAAAAAGAAGGTCTCTCATTGCTGTCATCCTTTCTATAATGTTGTCAGACACCAACAATAACAATCTGAGCCTGTTGGTGACAAAAACAAGCACAAATGACAAACAAGCATCACCTGCTCCTGCAGGTGCGCTCTGGATGAGGGTTGGACAGTGTGTCATGGTGTACTGCGTTTATATCGCACTTCTCTTCCATCACAGTTAGTTTAAGAATACAATCAAATAAATTGTCTTCACCTCACCAAACACAGTCTCTAAATCATCACAAAACTGCTGTGTTGTTTCCTCCAATTGTAAAGTTTACAGCCTGTCATGCTGTTACTTTGCTCTTTGTAGTCTGTTGAATGATGAGAGAGGTTGAAATGAGTGGCTGGTAAACAAGTTTCAACTCTTGTTTTTTTTATCTGCGTCACTGTACAAAGTGCACCACCTAATATAAAATATATTTGATTGATTATACTTCCTCATGTAAATGTTCTCCCCTGTACATTTTTGTAAGTGTCTTCATCCTGTAACTGTGATGCACACTGATAAAGGGAAAAAACAAGTGCTCAACTGGGAGAATCTCAGTCAACTACAGTGGGGTGTACTTACGAAGCGAGATTAATGGGCTAGCTAGATCACCATGGTAACTTATACTAAACTCATAACCTGGTCGGGAGCAGGTTATGTTCAGAGTTTCAGATTAAATCCTCTGTAAAAAGCGCTGTTCTTTAACTAATTATTGTCCTAACAAGGTTGTTTATGAGCGATATAGCTTTTAAACTGAGGAAAGACATTAAAAATGAAAAGCTGCTGAGCTGTATGTTCGTTATATCACCGAACGAATCCATATAATGTAAAAATGAAACAGCGGTACAAACTGTCTGCATCACGCTGTCATGGTAACCTCCGGTGGGTGATGCAGAGTCATTTTTCCCGTTTGCTCCAGATCATATTAACACTTTAAATTTACATCGTATATAATCCACACAGTAAAATAATGATGAAGCAACTACAGACACTTTGAATACTTTTTACTGTTATCTGTTTTGTCTTGGTGATATTGCAGCTCAGATTACGGATTAGAAAATTCATCATCATTTATCACAGACAATCTTAAATCAGTTACACTCATTTTACGTTGGTTTGGTCAGAAACTTAAGTGATCTCCACGTCTCTGTCCTCATAGGACAGTGTCAGACAGACTTCATCATGTTTAAATCTGCTGTATGGAGTTTTATTGCTTAATGTGCAGTTTTCATGTTAGAATAAACAGCAGCATTAAAACCACATTTAGTCGATCAGTAATTTTCTGACAGCATACTTCTTCTCCTGCTTTATTTGCAGCAACAATGTTGCTTTTTGCCGTTATGTATTTTGTATATTTTCCACAGCTCATAATTATAACAACTTGATGATTTTGACTTAAGTGGCTCTCGATCGCTTCATTTCATGTGGAAGAAGAGTGAAATGATGCAACAAATGCCCCTTTTATGTGAGCGCGCACAAAGCCTTAAAATGAGAGCCTGGATTAACAAAGCAAGTTGATAACCACCATCGTGATACCCGTTATCTCTGATTGCGGTTTTTAGGCTTTGTCGATCCAGATCATGCAAAGAAAGCTTGGCTGTGTTGAGTTTGCTTCGTAGTATACCCCTCAGGGGACTAATGATTTGAACTGTCAACTCTCAGGGGGAGCCCTACTATGTGCAAGCATCCACATATTTATGCACTCATGCAACACACACACCTTTGACATCCATGCCAAGTTTCAGTCTCCTGTGGCTGACAGAGCAAGCTGTAAAACTGCTGGTTGCAGTTACAAAGTCAGTATTTGTTTGAAATGATAAACCATCTCATGTTGCCTCATTCATTGCTCCAAATTCTGCTGAGACTATTTTCAATAATCTCCTGCAGTGATATACAGCATTTCACTACACTATAATAGCAAAGCTCTCAGCCACCTTTTATCAGAGCATGTATGTTCTTGTAGATGATGATCAACACAAGCTATAAACTCACTGAATTTGCCAGGATGGCCCTTTTGGTGTCCTAGTTGTTTATGTTCATGTTGTGATTTTGTAATCTGCTTTTATACATGTTGCATAATCCTCTCACTCATCTTTCCTGACTTGCTTGTGCAGTATGTGAACAGAAGTTCTATAAAATGAGAACATATCTTGTGCTCCCTTCTCAGAACCTGAAAGCAGCTGACAACGACCCAACAGCACCCCCGTATGACTCCCTACTGGTGTTTGACTATGAAGGAGGTGGCTCTGACGCCGGGAGCCTCTCCTCTCTGAACTCATCAAGCAGCGGAGACCAGGACTACGACTGCCTCAATGAGTGGGGACCCCGCTTCAAGAAACTGGCTGACATGTATGGAGGAGGTGAAGATGACATGCTGTAATTGTACCAAACAACAAATCATATGGCTGTGTGAATGTTGAAGTGATGTAAACATGAACTGATGAAGAGAAACTCCTGTGAGCTAGACATCCGTTGGTCAACACGTGTTTTTCTTTGCGGTGATCGGTTCAGTCCTGGAAGCAGTCAACAGCCTCTGCTCAGAAGCCAAAGGATGAATTTATTTTTTATACATGAGTTATCAATTTTGAATGCTTCAGCTCTGCCTGCCTGTCTGTGAGAGCCCTGTTTGTCTTCTAGGCTAAAGATGATAACAATGCTTTCTGTTTCTTTTCTCATCATTGGGTTGAAGCCACATCTTCAGTCTCAGTGTTGTATGGATTTAGTGCAGATATTTTAGCCTGTGTTGTAGCTTATTGGGTGACACTGGAAATGCATACAGATGCTTGCAGTTGCACTGTGATAAGGTTTGTGTTATTTTGGCAATAGATGGTACTTTTTTTCTGTTTTTGTACTACTGCTTCAGTTAAATTGCTTAGTTTGATTTTGATCTGACTTCACCTTGAATTATTTGTCATTTTCATTCCTCCAATACAAAGTCAGCCAGCATCACACTGAGGCTGTAGTCAGTGAGTTATCAATAAATGTTTTTTTAAAAGCTTTAATAAGTATCTGTTCAGTAAACATGTCTCACATATTAATGTCAGAATTTTGCAGTTTCATCCAAAGGTACTTTATTACAAATGCTTTGTTAATTTTGATTTTTTTTTTTTATAAAGTTATCTTAATACAGTGATGGATTTGTGAATGGTCTTTAATTCCACAAACAGGAACAAATCTTTCACTTTGATGCAAATTCTTGCAGTCTAATGTATTATTAGACTTCAAGAATTTGCATCAAAGCAGCAAGGTAGTGCAGGAGAGAGTGGACATCAATAATCTTGTGCGTATTCTCTGTTTTAATCACTACACAGGACTCTAGTTCTTCTGGATAATTAGTGTCTTCACTGCAGATAAGATTGCTTTGCCCTGTTTGTTCACTCCACTCCACTCTCCTGCTGGTCAGCTTTCACATTACTAATGTTCTGTGCCTGAGTACACCACAGCATCACCTACACAACATTTGTTTGTGTTGTTTTTACAGTGCCATTGACAAGATCCTAATAGCAATTGGCTCCTTGTCTTGGTACAGTTAGCATCCACATCTGATGTGACCTTGAGTGCACATGAAGTGTACTTGATATTTTTGTTATTTTTTTTACTTGTTATTTTCATATTTTTGTTATTTTTCTCAGGTTTTGTTTTAAAGAACACAAATAGCCACAGTGTAACATATGTGCTAACTGGGCACATAACACACTTTAAAGAGAATAAAATACAAAATTATGTTAAAAGAAAAATGAATACTAAGTATCTAAACAATATAAACAACAAGGGGAGGACCATCTGTTAGATAACAACATATACATCTAGATATGTACACATCTACAGCTGTGCTCATAAGTTTGCATACCCTGGCAGAATTTGTGATTTTTTGGTAATTTTTCAGAGAATATGAATGATAAGAAAATAACTTTTTTTCACTCATGGTTAGTGGTTGGGTGAAGCCATTTATTATCAAACAACTGTGTTTACTCTTTTTAAATCATAATGACAACAGAAACTACCCAAATTACCCTGATCAAGAGTTTACATACCCCAGTTCTTAATATGGTGTTTTGTCCCCTTTAACATCAATGACAGCTTGAAGTCTTTTGTGGTAGTTGTGGATGAGGCTCTTTATTTTCTCAGATGGTAAAGCTGCCCATTCTTGGCAAAAAGCCTCCAGTTCCTGTAAATTCTTGGGCTGTCTTGCATGAACTGCATGTTTGAGATCTCCCCAGAGTGGCTCAATGATATTGAGGTCAGCAGACTGAGATGGCCACTCCAGAACCTTCACTTTATTCTGCTGTAGCCAATGACAAGTCGACTTGGCCTTGTGTTTTGGATTGTTGTCATGTTGGAACGTCCAAGTACGTCCCATGCGCAGCTTCCGGGCTGATGAGTGCAAATTTTCTTCCAGTATTTTCTGACAACAGGCTGCATTCATCTTGCCATCAATTTTGACCAAGTTTCCTGTGCCTTTGTACCTCACACATCCCCAAAACATCAGCGATCCACCTCTGTGTTTCACAGTAGGAATGGTGTACCTTTCATCATAGGCCTTGTTGACTCCTCTCCAAATGTAATGTTTATGGTTGTGGCCAAAAAGTTCCATTTTGGTCTCATCACTCCTAATGACTCTGTTCCAGAAGTTTTGGGGCTTGTCTCTGTGCTGTTTGGAGTATTGTAAGTGGGATGCTTTGTGGCATTTGTGTAGTAATGGCTTTTTTTCTGGCAACTTGACCATGCAGCCCCGTTTTCTTCAAGTGCCTCCTTATTGTGCATCTTGAAACAGCCACACCACTTTTTTTCCAGAGTCCTGTATTTCAGCTGAAGTTATTTGAGAGTTTTTCTTTGCATCCCGAACAATTTTCCTGGCAGTTGTGGCTGAATGTTTTGTTGGTCTACCTGACTGTGGTTTGGTTTCAACAGAATCCCTCATTTTTCACTTCTTAATTAGTCTGAACACTGCTGATTGACATTCTCAATTCTTTGGATATCTTTTTTTTATATCCCTTTCCGTTTTTATACAGTTCAATTACCTTTTCCTGCAGATCCTTTGACAATTCTTTTGCTTTCCCCTTGACTCAGAATCCAGAAACATCAGTGCAGCACTGGATGAAAGATGCAAGGGTCTGTCAGGAGCCCACAAACTCACTGACCTTTTATACACACAGACTGATTACAAGCAAACAGATCACAGGTGAGGATGGTTACCTTTAGTAGCCATTCAAACCCGTTTGTGTCAGCTTGTGTGCATGTTATTAGGCCAAAATCTCCAGGGTATGTAAACTTTTGATCAGGGTCATTTGGGTAGTTTCTGTTGTCATTATGATTTAAAAAGAGTAAACAGTTGTTTGACAATAAATGGCTTCACCCTACCACCTTCTCTTAAATGAAAAGATATGCTGTTGATAACTTTATTTCTTTTATACCAAGTCGGGCTGGATGTCATGATAAGAGCTCTTTGTTGGTGTTGTTCATTCAGATGAAACTGAAAAAAAGCACAAAAACAGATGAATGGACAGCAAATGCGAAAATAGAGAATAAAGACAAAATTTTAAACTTGACACTGCCTGTCACAGCCTGTTAAAAAAACTGAAGACACAAACACAGACAAGAACAAAGACAAAAGTCAAGACTGTCAGCCTATACACTGGACAGTAACTTGCAGTTAAAGGAAAATGCAAACTGCAGGTGAAACACAAAAAATGTGTGCTCTCATTCACTGTGGTAAAGAGCAATGTGAAACCAATATAATAAATGGAGTTGAAGCAGCAAACAAGGATGACAACTCAGATGATTTACTCTCTGAATATAAAGATGTCTTTCAGGGTGTGCCGTACCAAAAGTACACCCTCTAAGAAAAGTGCCTGTGATGCTTCTTGGAGTTGTAAAGAAAATTGATGAGCCTACTGAATGGGTTAATCCCATCGTCGTTGTAGAGTCTGTCTTGATCCACAAGATCTAAATTCTGCGATTGAAAGAACACTATCAGCTGCCAACTATGGATGAAATCACATCCAAACTAGCAAATGCTAAATACTTCTCAGTCCTTGATGCTAGTTCTGATTTCTGGCAAATCAAAGTTGACAACAACAGCTCTCACCTATGCACATTTAACACCTCATTTGGACACTATAGGTTTTTAAGGCTTCCATTTGGGATAAAACTCTGCATCAGAGGTTTTCCACAGGACGGTGAAACAAGTTTTTGAAGGACTGGATGGTGTGAAAACATTGATGACATCCTTGTGTGGGGTGACACTAAAAAACATGATGATAAGAGACTGAAACAAGTTTTGGAATGAGCCAGAGCCAAAAACCTGAAACTAATCTAACACCCATCCCATGTAGCTATATTATATTGTATGTCCTGATCTGTGTAATAGTACTATGGGCGGGGCCTGGGTTGTGTTTCAAATCTAGTAGCGCTATTTCTTGTACTTGTAAGCTATTTGGATTTTTTTTTTTTTTTTTTTTTTTTTTTTTACAACTTTTGTTCTCCCATTATGAAACTAAAAATAATGGCGTTGCCTCCAATAATATTAAAAAAATACAATGAAAGATGTCTCTAATTAAGTTATTTTCCTGGTACATTAATTCAATTCACCCTTTGTAAATGGCTTTTACCAAACAACCCAAATGCAATATATAAGATGAATTACACCAGAAGTATAGTTCAAATACAAAAATCCCAAACTTTGGGTATTTATTAACAAAAGGTGCAAAAATAAAATGTAATAAAATGAATTTGATTCACTTATAAAAATAAAATCACCGAATATTAATAGACACAAAATACATATCAGTTCACCTTGTTACTTCAGGTATCTTTTAAATCTTTCTTTCGTTAACACTTCTTATTGGACTCTAACATCACAAATACTTATCAATTTTAACACACAAACAATCACCAAGTCACTGTGGGCCCACACTCACACACACTCAAACCCAAAAATGGAAAAAAAATAAAATGTTGCAGGCCCGACGTACTGGGGAGCGCTGAGGCCTAAAAACTGTATTGGCCGCTTCACTTGTAAATACAAGCAATAAAATTTACTTAAATAAGTTACACTCATTTTATGTTGGTTTGGTCAAAAACTTAAGTGATCTCCATGTCTCTGTCATCAGAGGCAAGTGTCAGACAGACTTCATCATGTTTAAATCTGCTGTATGGAGTTTTATTGTTTAATGTGCAGTTTTCATGTTAGAATAAACAGCAGCATTAAGACCGCATTTAGTTGATCAGTAATTTTCTGACATCATTCTTCTTCTCCTGCTTTATTTGCAGCAACAATGTTGCTTTTTGCCGTAATGTATTTTGTATATTTTCCACAGCTCATAATTATAACAACTTGATGATTTTGACTTAAGTAAGTGGCTCGCGATTGCTTCATTTCATGTGGAAGAAGAGTCAAATAACGCAACAAACGCCCCTTTTATGTGAGCGCGCACAGAGTCTGAAGACGAAAGTCTGGATTAACAAAGTGAGTTGATAACCACCGTCGTGATACCCGTTATCTCTGATTGCGGTTTTAGGCTTTGTCGATCCAGATCATGCAAAGAAAGCCTGGCTGTGTTGAGCTTGCTTCGTAGTACAGCCCTCAGCAGCGTCAGGGAAAAGCAGCTCTCTAACAGTGGTCCGAAAGAGTCTTCCTCTCTCTCACAGTCCAAATGTCCATCTCCTGAAACAAATAAATACGCTAAACAACAAGTCCATCCACTATTTCATGTTGATATAGCAATAGCTTGTTTTATCCAACTGCTTCAAATGCAAAGCTAACAGTATGACCGCAAAGCTAGAAGCTATTATGCTAAATGCTAGCGGCAAATAGTGCTAAGCAATACAATGCATTCTTACACCATAACATTTATTCACAATACAGAAAACAATACACAAGCTCATATTCACCTCCTGTACAGCACACAAGTCCAAAACATAGGATAACTGGTCGTCAACCCCGAAGTCTTGAACATTATCTCTCGTCACATCAGTGTTTACTCCACCATGACAAAATGGCTTCTCCTTCATTCCAAAACCTCGGACCTGCAGATACGGCTAAGCCCCCATCCCTTTACCTGACACTGGACTGTGGTTGGCTATTTGTTTTAGGACATAGCAATGAAAACAAAGAAAAGCAATGATTGACATCTATGCTGCTAACCAAGTTAGACTGTAAGGCTGATTACATGTGTGGGATCCTGTGCAAAAGAAACAAACTATGCTCATCTGCATGAAATATAAACATTTAACTTTTTTAAACCATGACAATTTTAACTTATTTTAACCATCCATACCAACATTTTTTAACACCATGTAGCACCCAATTATGTAATACTTTACTGAAAATGTAATAACGTCTGAAAATGTTATAAAATTTGCACTTAACTCAATCGAAAATGTAATAAAACCCAATAATGTAATAAAATATTCTGACTGATATTGTAATAACATTTTTACCGATAAACCTTATTACATTATTAGAGATTTATTACATTTTCAGGTGGGTCTTTTTAAAAAAAAAAAATGATAATGTAAAACTTGACAGATAATGTAATATAGAGGTCTATATTTTGTGTTTTGAGAATCTAAGACTGTTAAATACACTGACTTTGAAACAAGATAATAACTATTGCTTCCCTAAACATACTTTGCTCTCCACAGTTTTCCAACGAATCACTACCTCGTGAAAACAACCACAAACAAACAAAACAAATTTAAGTAACACTTCATTTGACGAGGGTAGGCTTAAGTATTCATAACACCAACACAAAATTTGACATAAATATATCCTCTCATGGTTATTATATCACTTTGAATGACGGGCGGCATGGCTCAGTGGGTAGAGTGGCCGTCTTGTAACCGTTGCTGGTTCGATCCTGGCCTGCAGAGCTCATGTTGAGGTGTCCCTGAGCACGACACCGAACCCCTTTACTGCTCCTGATGGGTCGTGGTTAACGTCTTGCATGGCAGCTCTTCTGCCATCAGTGTGTGACTGGGTGAATGTGATGTATAATGTAAAGCGCTTTGGGTATCGTTTCAAGTATAGTAAAGCACTATATAAATACGGACCATTTACCATCTTCCTCTAGCCTATGTCAAGTGATAGTGGTCAGCTGACATACTGTGAGATTTACCTCTGTAAGTACAGGTTTAATAAAAATGTCAGTATAAAAATGACAAAACATAATGACAACTGACTTGGTTATATTCCATTTGCCATTATACAGTCACTATATTGTATTAATGATGCTTTTGATGTATTAATTCATCTTGGACGCCAGCATCCTGGGAGAACACGATCAGGGTCTCTTTTAGGTGGTGGCTAGCAAAGAGAGACATTTCTCGCTTTATGTGACCACTTGGTAAGTGAGTATGCAATGTCTCAGCATCATTACCTTCAGATTTCTGTGATAACATTTGATAATAGTTGGGTAATGGTAGGCTTTAGACATTTTTTCAATTTTCAGTTGAAATAAAATTGAAAAATTATACTATACTATAATTTATTTTTTCAATCATTATTAATTTTCACTCTTTATAGGCCTAATGGTTTAGGTTAAGAAGTACTTAAGAGGCACTTAAGAAATCTGTTCACCTTAGTATGTTACTAGACTGTTTCTAGAATTGTTTGTCCTGTGCAATCACCTGTTGACTTTACACTTAATATAGAAGTGCCCGCTCAGTTTTCAAGATAATTTAATCTGTATTTAAAGCCTACAGGTAAATCTCATAATATACTTTATGACTGACCACTTTGTCACTTGACATCTTACTGATTAAAAGTGAGACCATTCATGAGACCATTAATGAGTGAGGCCTATATTTATGTCAGGTGTCACGTAATGTGTATGTGGGTGTTAGGAATGCTTATGTTATATCTTTACAAATGAAGTGTCACTGACTTGTTTTCATGAGGTAATGATATGTTGGAAAACTGTGAAGTGAAGAGGTACGTTTAGGGAAGTTACCTGGGGTCTCCAGTGCTGCTCAAAAACTATACCAGAATTCCAGCTCAGATGTATCTGAATTCCAGCTCAGATATATCTGAGCTGGAATTCTGGTCACCAAAGGAGGTAAGTCCATCACACACTCAGCAGGACCAGGATGTCCCTGAGTATCTGCATGTGTATATAGCTGTATGGTATAGGTCTGCAATTAGGCATTCTGTTGTTTCAAATCCAGTGTAGGCTATATAACAGTCTTGGATTCTCAAAACACAAAATGTAGAATTCTATATTACATTATCTGTCAAATTTTACATTATCATTTTTTTTTTTTTTTTTTTTTTAAATGACCCACCTGAAAATGTAATAAATCTCCAATAATGTAATAAGGTATTACATTATTGGTAAAAATGTTATTACAATATCAGTCAGAATATTTTATTACATTATTGGTCAAGTTATTACATTTTCGATTGAGTTAAGTGCAAATTTTATTACATTTTAAGGCGTTATTACATTTTCAGTAAATTATTACATTATTGGGTGCTACAACACATATTTATACATTTTAATCTGCTTTTTAAAAACATATTTATCCATTTTAACCTGCTTTTTTTAAAACATATTTCGCCTGGCTTATTTTTTAAAACTATTAACATTCTGATGTCTAAATGAATTTTAGCCAGGGCTACACTAAATTGAGAAAAATGCAACATAGGACTGGGGTAAATTAAATATCTGGGACAACCATCCATTTTCTGTAACCGCTTATTCCCGAAGGTGGAGTCACAGGGGGCTGGAGTCTATCCCAGCTGACATTGGGCAAGAGGCAGGATTCACCCTGGACAAGTTGCCTGTTCATCACAGGTAGTGATGTGTCGGTCGTGAACGATCCAGATCTTAGAGCCGGCTCTTTGAAGAGAACGACGGGAATCGGCTCTTGATTGGGAGCCGATTTGTTTTTTCTCCTCTTTTTTTCTGTTAAAGTCGCACATGATTGGTGGCGTGTGTGTGTGTCCACACTGAGTAGGGAGGGGAGGGGTTATAGATACACAACACAGTGAGCACATGAACAAGTGGGAGGGAGACGAGGGAGAACATGCGCTACAGACAGTGACAACACGCTTGAAAGGTGAGAAAATACACTCGTTTGAGATGAACTGCGCCTCGCCTGGAAAGTAGATGAGATCAGGCAGCTGCAGCAGGAAGTAGAGATGAAAATCTACAGTCAAGTTGGACAGTTTTCAACAGACATAAGAGAGAATAGAGGAGGAGACCACCTGTAGGTTACCTGAAGTCTGCAGACCACGTTCATAGCTGAAGAATTAAAGTGCGTTCTTGATCGCTGATTGAGGTTAAAATAGAAAAGATCCCCCTTCTGATACATGTAACATCTGTTCTTTTATCTGCCTTGTAAAACCAAGTCATATATAAGTCATATATATAACCTTTATTATTATCAGACAAAGTATCTGCTTGTTGACAGATTAAAACTTCATTGCACAACAGAAGACTAATATATCCAGTGTTAAATATTACACTTACACAGAAAATTAGTAATTAATATAATATGTGGTGTTTGTTGTCAAAATTAAGCACTCTGCTTAATACTGTAGCACTCCTCCATGTTGAGTATAGAAATAAAGCCATATAAATAATATAATGTATGTTTTTTACATTAGTAATTCATTTTACATTATTTTTGGTAATAAATTAATTTGAGCAACAAAAGATCTGAGGAGCCACTTGGGAGCCGGAAGAGCCAGCTCGCTAAAAAGAGCCGGAATTCCCATCACTTATCACAGGGCTGACACATAGAGACAGACGACCACTCACACTCACACCTACAGGCAATTTAGAGTCACCAGTTAACCTAACATGCATGTCTTTGGACCCAAGCTAGGGAACAATAGTCTGTAAGCAGGGGGGAAGAAAACTGAGGAGAAAAAGAGGAAAAAAGAGAAAATGAGAGAAAAAATGAGAGAGCCCAAAATACCCAAATCGTTAAAATGTTACATAGTTGCCAATGGTGGCTACATAGTGTAATTTTAATTTAATTGCTGAAATGTTACAATTTTGGTTGGATGAGGGAAGACTGACGTAGTTCTCAAGGTCCCAAGTTCGACTCCCACCTAGCACAAAGGAGCTGAAGTTTACTGGTTGAGATTAGTGAGATGTCTGACCTTGTCTGACCTTAATAAAATACACTGTCCACTACTGTGTTGTGTACTCAATAATATTGTTTTTGTTTATTTAGAAATGTTTAAGATACTTAGGAATTTAATTCTAAAAAATCTGAGATTGGGTATAAATTTAGTAATACTACTATATTTGATCAATGTTAAAAGGTTGTTTGGGCTATGAACTAGGTGAGTGTGTGAACAACAGTTTTATTTAGGTCAGATTTCCAGGCACTGTAATATAATTAATTGCCTGACAGGTAAAACCAAGAATGTTCTTAGATTGTTCTCTTTTCTGTACAGGTAAGTATGAGGGTTCATTAACAGGGAAGCATAAAGCAAATATTAGGTTCAAAAGATAAGGGATTAAGGCTGTTATGTGTAGACTTCATTATATTTCATGTAAATTCGTGTTCTTTGTAATGACTTTCACTGCCTAATGTTTGTAAAAATCTACCTATTTCATAGTAGCCATACTGATATGAACTTGTAGGGTAAACACAAGTGTTCTCAGTACTATTAATGGTGCCATTCCATTTAGTGCAGCAGAGCCATTCCAGTGAGACAACATGTACAATAGCAGCACCCTGACTCTGTTAATTTTGAATGGAACAGAACTTTAATTAGTATTGGTCTGTTGAATTTAATGCAATTTCTTTTTCAACCCACAGACAGACTGTTTTACAAGTGGAGTTTATATAAAGTGTATGCTGGGACAAACACTTGTGTTATCTTTACTGATCTGAACAAAACCATAAGTCCTATTCAAGTAATATCTCTGACTCAGAGAAATGACTGACTGCAAGTTTCAGAGCACAGCAAATGTTGACATTTATTGTTTCACATCAGTTAAGAAAGAGATATATACTACTAATAATAATGATACGACTACTACTACTACTACTAATAATAATAATAATAATAATAATGATAATAATGATAATGACAATAATAAAAAATAATATCACATTCTACACATCTTTCCTCTACCTTTTCCCCTCCTCTCTGTATGAAAATTGCAGAAACAGGTAGAGAAGACAGTGGATCACTTTAGCTGTATTCATACAACATCTGGTATTGAGTGGAGGTGTCAGTGTGTTCATTTGTGCTTTAGAATGTAACCGCTGTGAAACAATCAGAAAATAAGACATTAAAAATGTGAGGTAAACATTCAACTCTGAATGGTGCATTTGCAATGCTGCATATTCAACCTTAAAAACAGCTGGAAATGTATCAAATACCTGAAAACTCTAAATAAATACAAAATAAACGATCAAGACAGTTTAACATACCATACATAACACACTGTCTGTATATGAACATCCTAACCTAATGACATTTTGGATTTACATCACATATTTACATTTTGGATTTTCTGTTCTGTTCCAAACACAGTTCTTTTAGGATTGTCTCTGTACTGAGGCAGTAGATAATGCCCTGATACTGGCTGTGCCCAGTCTCTGCAGTCCCAAACTCATTGTCCCAGGGACGCTGGGATTTGTTGAGGTCAAACTGTCAGATGAGGTGCTGATGGTGCTGGAAGGGGGCTGAGAGAAAAGAGAAATGACATATATGGTGTGATACAAAATGAGACATTCTATGAGAAGCATAACAATACAAATTATTCAAGCATGTTTTAAAATTTTCAATACAAAGTAATTTATCATATTAGATAAACTTTCATGTATCACAATGGATAAGATAATAAAAAAACATAAGAAATGAAACCAGACACTATGACATTCACAGAATTTGGAAGAGATACACAACAGCAGATCCTAGTTCTTCTTTAAGTATTGTAAATAACATTAGAAAATGGTTACTACATTCATAAGCAATATATGGAATCGAACCTGAGGTTCCTGGCAAGGCTGAGTTTCGGTTTGAGTGCAGCGCTCTGTGACTTGACAAACTGGGGAATGATAAAATATCACAAATTAAACAACCACTGAGGTGTACAGGTCAAAGCTATATACATGTATTTAAAAAGTAGAACTTAATCATTGTGTAAGCTTCTGATTTTGAGTTTGATTTGATTTTTCAGAGAAGAGCAGTTTAAGTACCATTTGAAGGCTTAGTTTGGGTCCAGTGTGACTTGTAGAAGAAGAGGCTGCAGCATTAGATGGAGAAACTCCAGCAGAGGTCACAGCTGCTGAAGGAGCTGGACCAGCAGCAGTAGCTTTGACTGTGTGCTCCTGAGGTGTCTGAATAAATAACAAACAAACCCACATCCATGAATACAAGGCAATCTTAATTACATATATTATGGTCAGCTTCTTAAATATTAGTATTTTCCGATTTCTTTACTCCTCTCTGACAGTAAACTTAATATCTTTGAGTTGTGGACAAAACAAGACATTTGAAGATGTCATCTTGGACTTTTGGAAACAATGGTCTACATTTTTCTTAAAAATGTGCCGCCCTATCTGGGACATATTCTGTCTAAAGATGGACTGAAACCAGACCAAAGCAAGGTGGGAGCAGTAAAGAACAGGCCAACCCCATAGTGTAAGAAAGACATGGAAAGATTCGTGGAAGTGGTAACATATCTAGGGAAATTTATTCCCAATCTCTTTGACCACACAGCATTGTTAAGGGAGCTCACACAGGATGAGGTGGTGTAGCAGTGGAAGAAAGAGCATGAAGAAGTTTACAGAAAACTGAAAACCATGCTCACAGAAGCACCTCTATTGAAATACTATGACCTCAACCTCCCTATGAAACTGTCAGTTGATGCATCAAAGAGTGGCCTAAGAGCTGTGCTTCTGCAGGACGAAAAACCTGTGGCATATGCCTCAAGAGCAATGAGTGAAACAGAACAACGCTATGCACAAATTAAAAAAGAAATGCTGGCAATAGTGTTTGGACTTGAAAGATTTCATCAGTTGAAAAAAAAGCCACTCAGCTCTGCACCTGCAAGAATACAGAGGTTACTGTTGAGAACACAAAAGTATCAGATACATGTAAAATACCAACCTGGTAAAGACATGATAGTTGCTGACACCTTGTCAAGAGCTTATATACCAGGCACAGCAGCAGATGATGAAGACATAGAGACACATGTTCATATGATTGTGGGAAGTTTGCCTGTGTCTGCTGACAAGCTACAAGACATCGGAAAGGAGACAAATCCCCACAAACATTCAAGACTACTGGACCTACAGAGAAGAGATAACCTGTGATGAAGGCATTATCTTCAATGGAGACAGAATCATCATGCCACAGACACTGAAACATGACATGCTCGACTGCATTCATGAGAGTCACTTTGGGATTGAAAACTGCAGGAGGAGAGCAAGGGATCTGCTCTTTTGGCCAGGTATGTCCAAAGAAATAACAGAGATGGCGAGCAGCTGTTCAGTGTGTAACACATACAGAAAGGCACAATCTAAAGAACCACTGCAGCCACACAATGTACCGTAGAGGCCATGGGAGAAAATCAGTGTTGATCTTTTCACATACAACAAAAGTGAGTACTTATTGTAGATTATTACTCAGAGTTTATGGATGTGGAGTTTCTGAGAAAAGACACTCTAAGTACAACTGTCATTGCACATCTGAAATCAGGAATTCCAGATGATCTTGGATAATGCTCATTAGCAGGAGCTCAGATGTGTCAAGTCCACACTATCCTCAGTCAATTGGACTGCCAGAAAGAGGAGTTCAAACTGTCAAGCTCATGCTAAAGAAAGCACATGCAGATAATGGAGACCAGTATCTTGCCCTGCTGAAACTCAGGAACACACCATTAGATGATGCCGGAGCATCACCAGCTCAGCTCCTACTGGGGCATCGTCTAAGGACACACATTTAAGCAACTAAAACACATTCATGACACCGATGAGACACTGGTGTTTCCATGGACAAGTCACCTGTCAAAACATCAAGTGGGAGAATAGAATAAGAAACCCATAAGATATGGCATGACTAAATACCACTTAAAAAAAAGTTGTGATAAAAACAACAAAGATGACAGGCACAAAAGTTGAGTGTTATGTGTTTAATACGTGACCTTTCTTTTCCCTGAAAACAATAACGTGTGATGTGTAACAGTACATTTAATTTGGTGTTGTAATGTAAAAAAAAAAAGCAAAACACTTAACTTGATTTGAAAGGCATTTGTTTTGAGAATAACCTTGATCACTGTGTGTAAAGTTTTTAGTTTGTTTTTTGTAAGAATAGGATGTCATAGTAAAGTAGCACTCCACAAAATTATGATATTACTCCGCCTGATGTACAAGTTTAACAGTGATTGGTTGTGTTGGAGCTTCAATAAAAGTTTGATACACACTTCATGTCTTTCGTTCTTTGTGTAATACCAACAAGAACACAGCAGCTTACAGTTGACACATTGGTAAGTTATTTGGACCAGTATTCATCAGATATCTGTCATGGTTTTGGTTTTTGTTGATTTCCTGTTTTATTTTGGTAGTTTTTGGTCCTCCCTCATGTCTCCTTTTTTTACTTCCTGTCTTTGTCTGTTTCCCGCCTTTGTAATTGTCATGTGTTTCACCTGTTTGCCCACCTGTGTCTCGTTAGTTCTCCCTACTTAGTCCCTGTGTTTCTCTGTGTCTTTGTCAGTTCGTGCTTGTTTTCCTTGTATGTCAGCCTGCGTCCTGTGTGTCTCCCGTTTGTTTCCCCTTCTGTGTTTTTTTCCCCTGGACGGTTTTTGAGTTTCCTTTTGTTGATTCTGTTTTCCTTGGACTCTGGATTTTGACCTCCCTGCTTTTCATGTAAGCCTTTGTTTTGTTGTTTTATTTAATTAAACCTTTTTTTTGAACTAGAACTCCTCCAGTTGTCTGCATTTGGGTCCTCCACCAACTAGTTAAATCATAACAGTATGAACTGACCAGAATGGACCCAGCAGATTTGTCACTTTTGGAGGAGTTGAAGAAGGCATGCTGTGAGTTTGTGCAGTTGAACTCAACCATACAAGGATGCACAGATCTAAGGCGAAGGATTTTCGTGTACTCCTTAATGGAGAATACCTTTTTGTCAAGGCCCAAGATTTTAGTTTTTCCCCTTGTTGCTCAGAATCTGGCAGTGCTAGCTAATCTTAAGAAAGACTTACAGGCTGAAATCAATTCCCCAAGCAACCCTGACTCAGAGCTTAACATGGATTCTATTAAATACCAACCACCTGCTCAGACTGTTAGCCTTCTCCGCTCTCCAGCACCTGAATTGGCTAGCCGTCAACCTACGGGCCTCAGGCCTGTTAATTTTAAGCCTACCAGTTTCCTGCCTGATCCAGCCCAGTCAGAGTCATTATCTGAGAGGCCTCCCAGACGCAACTGTAGCGGTCGCCACCGTCATGCCTCTCAGCTGCCCAGCGTTCCCGAGCCTCAGCTGCCCAGTGTTCCTGAGCCTCAGCTGCCCAGCAAGCCTCAGCTGCCCAGCGCCACGGAGGTTTTGCTGCCCAGCAACCCAGCCTTCATCTCTCCTGTTCCGGTGGGGCCGCCGCCACCATTGCCTCCTGTTCCGGTGGGGCCGCCGCCACCATTGCCTCCTGTTCCGGTGGGGCCACCGCCACCATCGCCTCCTGTCCCCGTGGGGCCTCCGCAGCCATCTCCTGTTCCGGCTGGGTTTGCCGCCGCCATCCCCTCCTGGCCCGGTGGGGCCTCCGCAGCCATCTCCTGTTCTGGCTGGGTTGCTGCCACCATCACTTTCTGTCCCAGCTGGGTCGCAGCCATCATCTGTGCCGGCTGGGCCGCAGCCACTTCCTGTCCCGGTGGGGCCACGGCAGCCATCTCCTGTTCCAGCTGGGTCGCCGTCACCATCTTCTGCTCTGGCTGGGCCGCAGCCACCACCTTCAGTTCCTGCCCCGGCTGGGCTGCTGCTGCAGCCATTGCCAGTTCCTGCTCTGGCTGGGCCGCCACAGCCGCCATCACCAATTCCTGTTCTGGCTGGGTCTTCGCCAGTTCCTGCTCCAGCTGGGCCGCCGCAGCCAGTTCCTGCTCCGGCCGGGCCGCCGCAGCCATCACCAGTTCATGCTGCTGCTACGGCTGGGCCGCCACTGCAGCCTTCGTCGCCAGTTCCTGTTCCGGCTGAGCCACAGCCACTTCCTGTCCAGGCTGGGCTGCCGCCACAGCCGCTGCTGCTGCCATCGACTCCAGTTCCTGTTCCTACTGGGCCACAATCACCTCCTGTCCATCCTGAACTGCAGCTGCCTCCTGTCACCCAGGCATCACTGTGTCTCTTGTTGGCTGCTGCATCGTCTCAGTGCTGGCCTCCGTCAGGGACCCGCCTTCATCTCCACCTGCACCGCCGGCCACCCGAGGGGTCCCGCCTTTGCCGCCGGCCTCCTGCTCATCCACCAGAGGCGTTCCCCCTTGCCAGCACCGCAGGCCTCCTGCTCAACTGCCAGAGGGGTTCCGCCTACGTCTCCACCAGCGCCGCCGGCCGCCCAAGCAGTCCTGCCTTCGCTGCCGGCCTCCTGCTTGTCGCCCGTCTCCAGAGGGGCTCTGCCTTCGCCTTTGCCGGCCTCCAGAGGGGCTCTGCTCCGGCTCTGCCCTGCCCCGGGCCGTCCGCCCGAGGCCCCCTGCTCCGGCTCTGCCCTGCCCCCGGGCCGTCCGCCCGAGTTCTCCTGCTCCGGCTCTGCCCTGCCCCCGGGCTGTCCGCCCGAGTTCTCCTGCTCCGGCTCTGCCCTGCCCCCGGGCCGTCCGCCCGAGGTCTCCACCTCTGTCCAGTCCCTGGACGTATGAACTAACTGACTCTGATGCTTGTTGCCAGGCTGTGCGCCTGAGTATTGTGACTGTTTTTGTTTTGAAATTGCCCTCTGCTCCACTCTTATTAAAATACTCGGGGTGTGGTCTCCTTTTAAAATTTGAGGAACAAAATATCATTTAGATACTACTTTTTGGTAAGTACCATCCTTAGAGGCATTTTTGAACAACATCAAGGATTTCCTCCTGCATTATTGTGTGAAATTTCTTGCTGACAAAATCTCTGATTTGTAAATGTCTAAAGTGATCCTGATTCTGCAGATTGATGGTGTCTGGAATCTGGTAGCTTAAAATTGTAACTTGCTTTGAGAGTGTGTTATACACACTACAACCATTTTCAGTCCACGCCATATTTACTGGGTATGAAACCGAGATCAGAGGCAAACCATTTTAAGATTTCCACCCTCTCCTTCAATCAGTAGGCAAGTGCATTGCATTCATGGATTAAAAAAAAAAAAAAAAAATACGAGATAAGGAAAGGTGCCACATTGGCCACTGCTTCACTCAGAACCACTAACTGCACGAAGATGTAATTAAAGTCATATATATGTCCAGTGTTGGGAAAGTTCACTTTCTACATGAACTAGTTCAAAGTTCAGTTCACAAATTTAAAATGAACTAGTTTTTTGAATTATGAACTATGAGTTCATAATTCAAAATTTTGAACTAAGGTCACAGTTCCAAATATGAACTACTTCATAGTTTTTTTTTTCCAATATGTTGCTGCAAGCTATTTTTCAAAATTATTGCCACAGCCCATATAGAACCACAGACAGCAATTATTTTATCAGTTTTTAATGTTGGAGTGTCTTTTGATTTTTTTTTTTTTATTCCCTTGCACATACCTTGAAAGGCTACCCGAGTGCTTGAGTTCAATGTGCTGTTTCAGGTTTGCTGTAACTGACGTGCGGAGTTGCTTTTTCAAACCCGGCGGGTGAAGTTTGCACAACGGTAGATACGAAGATACGAATAGATAGAAAGGTAAGTGAAAGAGTGTTAATTATCCTATATCTAAAAAGTATAGCGTGTGATCTAAGATAAAATTCTATGCTATCTACAAATGTAATGTATGTAATGAGTGACATGAGTTGGGAAGGCTGTTTCTCCGCTCAACTCGCTTATACTCGCTCTTTAGCTTAGCTAAAGAAAGTGTGCAACATCGCCACCTGCGTTTATTGATAGCAGGACAGCGTGTAGTGAGAACGAGCGCTGAAGAAGAGGACATTATAAGCAAAAAGAAGTGCACGTGGTGTTAACCTTATGATCTGTAAAGTTTTCTAGATATCAATGTTGTTTAACATCTCCTTTTTCAGATGCACCCCTCTATTTAACCAAAGAATCCAGTCTGGAGTGTACAGTCTTGTCGTCCTCTGAGTTTGGGTGTCCCAAATTCATTACTAAAACTGGCAGTGTGATCCAGAGGAACCTTGAAAACCACTCAGCAAATGCACTGCATTTCCAGGGTATGATGATAAGTATCTGTCTGAGATCATATACTTTTACATTTAACAGTAATGTTGAATGATAATGTGTTTTTGCATGTATAAGCTTGCCATAATTTAATCAGTGTTATATTGAGTTGCACTGCTTTAAAGTGCAGTTTAACACACGGTTGTCTTTAGAGTCCTTGATGCTAGATTATCTGGATTACAATTTTCATGACATATTTGCCAGATAGGCATGGATCTGATTCTACAAATTGACTTGCTCAGGCAAAGAACGAACGACTGTGCATGGCTGATCCAAAGAAGTTCTGTGTTTTCCAGGCATCACAAAACACAGGACAGAGGTGGGTTTAAAAGTTAATTTAAGAACTGAACACTTCAAGGCCTATTCACTGTTTTTAAGAAAGTGACTATCTTTTGTATTTGTGAAAATGCTTTCACATGCACTGTACAAGGATAACAATTGGATAGTGTATGTGTTTAATTTCAAACATAAAATGTTAACATCTTTTATGCGGTTAGACTGTTATACCCAGATGCTGCGTCTGTGGAATGGGTGCAGTGCCAAATGTGCAAGGTCTGGCTGCACAAAGATTGTGCCGGAAAGTGCCATAAACATCTCAGTGATGACTCATTCAACTGTGGATGCACAGATATGAATGACAGACCAAGGTACTACTACTTAAATATCTGTATGTAGTGTCACACAAAAATAAAGATGAACACTGACATACTAAGCCTGCACTTTTCAAAGAAAGGCTTAATAAACCTTTATTTAAACCCTATGAGAAAATGCCAGCTTGGGGAGAATTATTAACCCCAAATATTAGCTGTTTTCACAGGTAGTGTTAAAAAAAAAGTCTGCTCTCTAAAACTATGTCCTGTAAAGACAACATAATGTTCCCAAAAGAATTTAAAGTTTTCTAAAGAAGATAACTGTTTTGACCCACAAGCATTACAATCATATTTTTATCACAAAATGTCAGGTGAACTTCAGGTGGAGGTATCTTCCTGTCTATAATCTGGAGATGCTTACTGATAAATGATTTTGCAGTAGCTGCTGGCAGTCCTCATTTTTTTTCATCTTTGCAGGATAATGGATGCTGTTGAGCAAGGAGGGGGAGATCAAGGTAACTTTCAAATAGATTGTGTTCTTGGTAATTACATTCTCTATCAGTGATTACATGTTCACCCTTTACCCTTTGGTTTCAGAGCTTACACGATGATCTGATGAATGGAATGATCCGTTCCAATACGATGTTAACTATGGCAGAACCCATCCACCTCAATTAATCTGAAACAACACTTAAAACTGAGGACCCTGAACTTTAGTGACCAGCGGGTAAATGAAAATGTCATCAGTCGTGTGTTTTCTCATAGATGAAACATATAAAAGATGAATTTATTGATTTGAACTTCTCTTTTCAATGGATCCTTGAGCTACTGCGGGTCATTGAGGAGGTCACAGGTGTAGGAGCGCAAATATAGAGGGGGGACTCCTGGATTTTGTCTTCGATGTTATGCTCCCAGAGGTAAAATGGTCAATCTAGCTTGCTTGGGAAATAAAAGGGAATTTTTGGGTTATTGTGGTCAATATTTTATTCCTTTGGAAAACATAAAAACAAAACTGCACTCTCTAGAGCACCACAAGGTATGATTGGATCATTTAACTGTTTTTCAGAAGCTGATCAAAATCTTGGAAGAAGAAGGCACTTCTTAAGCTCCCACTGGCCATCATGAAGGCACTTCTTAAGCTCCCACTGGCCATCATGATTTCTGCAGGCAGAAATCATGATGGCCAGTGGGTGTTAATTGACGAGGACGCTATGTTGTGTGTAGATTAATTGCACGTGTTTGATATGTGCAGCAAGACTTGCGTAAAGTATTATCGTTCATAATGTACTGTGTGTACGTAATTGTTAAAGTTATGTCTGTGATTCAGTCTGTAAACATGGTCTATCGGAGCCTGTTGCGCTGGTTTAATTGAGTGCAGACATTGTGGTGCTGAGCGCACGCAGCTTGAGTGAAAGTAGGTCAAACTGATGTTCACCTCCTTCGCCGATAGAGGGCAGTATCATAATAAAAATGCTTTCTCTCCTCCCAAAGGAGAGTTGTGTGTGAATATGCCTTACCTGTTTCTAGGTTAGTTGTTAGCCATGTGTCAATTAGCATTAAAGTTGATATGCTGTTGATTTCATTTATTGTAACAAGTATATGCAGCATCTGTTTGATTTGTGATTATTCATATTTTCAGAACCACGCCTACCTGTACATCAAAGATCTGTTTGGAGTTGAGTGTGTGTTGATTGTGTGGCACAAATAAAGGACACTAAGAAAGAAGTGACATTGGATTGTTCTGGTCGGACACCCTTCAGTGGACCTGGAAACCCTTAGTAACCAGCCAGTGTTAGTACTAGGGTAGCTTCAACAGTAACCCAGTTTTTACAATAATGCCTTGTATATATGCGCACCACAAAACAAGTGGGAGGGAGGGAGTGGAGGCTGGCTTGACTGCAGTGACGTGACCATCGTCGACCTCGTGTGTGACAATGGCAGGCACAGAATTGGATATGTGATGCTGACCGGCCGGTCACTGGTCAGGGCCGGTTTCTGCATAGACGTATTTCTGGTCTACACGTATCCCAAAATTCAGCATATGATGAAGCATTGTCTTCAACCAGTCCTCTCCTTCATATAAGAACTTCAGTTGGAGTGGTGAAATGTTCAAGACCCCTCACACATGGTGTCAATTAAAATGTCTCTAAACCAGCACAAAATTAACAATTACCAACATAAACCACCATTTTGTGAATACATCACAAGCAGTAACTGCAGGTGATACCAGAGGGGTAAACTACAAGGTGAAATTAATGGGTTAGTGAGGTATGTTGAGTCTAAATCCAGGGTTTTCACTGTCCTGAAATCGGCTCTCTTTTAACTTGGCTAGATCTCCAAGGTCACTTATGCTTAACTCATAACCTGGTAGGGAGCAGGGTAATAAACTCACACTCAAACTTGCACCTGCGTCCTTGATACAGATGTATGCATTTCATGGAGTACGCATGATTGATGTTATCGAGCAGCTTTGAACTTACCTACATCAGCGTCAAGCTCACATTGTATTTCTGTGGTTCACATCCACATGAAGCAGAGTGAATGCAAAAAACATGCAGGAACACTAACTCATATAGTTTTACACCTACAAAGATGCAGACACTTACCTGGGATTAACTTGATGATGAGCCTGAAGGGCACTATGGTGTTGAACACTGAACTGTAGTCCACAAACAGCACTTTCACATAAGTGTCCAGTGTTTCCCCTATGTATTTGGCAGGGCACCCCGCCCTCCCAACAGACGTCCCCGCCCTGCCAACGGGACGCCCACACAGAAATTTGTAGATTTTTTTTTAATTCCATTATTTAATTTATATTTTAAAAGGGCCTATAACATGTGTTCTTTTTATCAAAGAAAAAAACTAACTCTAATTTGTGCGATTTCAGAGTCTGATGGGTTGCTATAGTTTCATTACATTAATTTTAATGCATTTCTCCTCTCCTCTGTGACAGGCGGGCCGACCACAGTGCTTGCCGATCTCCTGCCCCTGTTAACGTCACCACGACTAGACCCAAACACACCTGTTCAGCCCTCCAACCGAAGCACGCAGTAAAAAGCTGCAGACGGGTCACCACCGTCAGTCTAGCTTTGATCCAGCATGACTGTCAGACTGTAGATACTCCGCATGGCTGTACAAGACCGAACTTGGTGAGTGAATTGATTAATGAAGATGGATGGATGGATGGATGGATGGATGGATGGCACGGCACCAGGATTTTAATTTTGGGTTGGCCACGGTAACTTCGGTTGGGCCTTTTAATTACAAAGGTTAACACTGTTTCCAACTGGTAATCTCACTTTAACAAAAATCACTGGTATCATACTGTGGATGGCGACGAGCACTTCCAGTTGATTATGACACTTTTAAAATCTTTTTAACAGTTTCAGTCGGCAGTTTATATTTATTTCAAATGGCACAGGATATCTTCTTATCTATGTTTTCACTATAGATCATGTAGATCAGTATATCAGTTCA
Source organism: Lutjanus erythropterus (assembly GCF_056507025.1). Lineage (NCBI taxonomy): Eukaryota > Metazoa > Chordata > Actinopteri > Lutjaniformes > Lutjanidae > Lutjanus > Lutjanus erythropterus. The sequence continues at coordinate 37,783,683 of NC_139330.1, forward strand.
TTAAGAAAACTGTCATTTTATTCCTTTTAATGCATTTTCATTTGATCTGGCTGGATTACTCTTTAAATTGATTATAAGGAGAGAGAGAAACGAAATGATCAGAATAATGGGTGAGCTACAATGACTTTTAACAGGAGAGAGAGCGCGGTAATGGGGGTCCTTACCGCGCGCGAGAGGGTCCACGCTCATTCCAGGCCCCCCCCCCCCCCCCCAGAGAACCAGAGGCTATGCAGTAAGGACTGAAGTGTTGCATATGGGGCATGCGCACTACCAGGTAAGCAACTGGAGAACCCCAAGATTAAATGGCATTAGGCATCGACACCCTGTTCCACTTAAGAACCAGTTCCAGAATTATAGTTCCATTGATGGCATTACACTTGGCCCATACGTACTACTACATAGCCTTTCTCTACGATGTTGATGATAAATTGAAACATTACTATTACTTCTACAATTGCACAGTTCCCTCCAATCCGAGTTCTAAGCAAGTATCAATTAATTCGGTCCAAGTCTCAAGCAAGTCCCAAGTTTTTTTGTCATGGGCAAGTCAAGTCAAGTCACAAGGTTATGTCAAGTCAAGTCAAGTTACAAGGTTATGTCGAGTCAAGTTGAGTCAAGTCACAAGGTTGTCAAGTCAAGTCGCAAATTATGTCTCTCACTATTGTTCCTGCATGCAGTCTAGTCTGCATGGATTAAAGCATAAAACTGTTCATTTTATCTATTCTTACATTACATGTTTGGTCATTTAGACCAAGGTAGATGGGGAAAGGCTACATTTCTGGGCCCAGGTTAGAGGGTGCAGGGGGTGCCAGGACCATAGATAAAGAAACTATATACTTCTTTTTCTATATCTATGGGTGGGACCTCATTAAATTATGGAGTAATTATTTAAAATATTTCAAAACAGGCCTAATTGTGGGAAAAAATCTAATATTTGAGTTATCATAATAGCCCCCCCCCCCCCGAGTTGTCCTTAATATAGTGAAGAACCCCCCCCCCCCAAAAAAAACACACACAAAGGGTTTGGCCATCAAACTTTGACATTGTCTTTTTTTGTTCAGTATGCTCTATGTGCGGTTGGTAGAAGTCTGATGCACAGAGAAGAAAATAAAAGAGAAAAAGAGAAGAATAAAATAGAGGCTTTACAGATTTATTTAATATTTTTTAAAAAGGTGATGACCATAAAGCTGAGACCTTTACAGTCTATGGCTGAGACGAGCAAAGTCAACGTAGCGCAGGGTAAAAAAAAACTAACAAAACAAAAACAAACAGCGAAGCTATATGTTTACCAGCCTTGTAACGTAATACTGTCCAGCTCTAATGTTAACATCCATAGGTATAAAAGTCACGACACGTCATGTTTTTGACAGGAACAGCTGACTGACTGTCAGAGAGGAGGCAGAGAGAGGAGGAGAGCAGAGCGCTGCGGTCAGGAGAAGGAGGGGCTCGTTGCACCGTGGCGAAGCGGGCGCGCGCGGGGGGAGGAGAGAGAGGAGAGAGCAGCAGTCAGGTGAAAGAGTGATGCGGGAGGGGCTCGTTTGTCGTTTCTCAAGTCGAGGGGAGTCATCAATCTTGTCTCAAGTTGAGGGGAGTCATCTTGTCTCAAGTCGAGTCTCGAGTCTCTGACCCTCCAAGTCCGAGTCGAGTTGCAAGTCGTCAAATTTGTGACTCGAGTCGACTCGAGTCCGAGTCCCTATGACTCGAGTCCAATTGTCTGCTTCTTACAGCATGTACCATGTAATGACAACAACAGTCCCCACCTCTTCACAGCAAGTGGAACTGGAGTGGTGAAATCTACTAGACCCCTCACTCATGTTGTCAACTAAAATGTCTCTAAACCAGCACAAAAATGACCATAAACCATCTTTTTGTGAACAAACATGTCTCAAAATCTAACAGAAAGTAACATCTGTATGTTAAAAACATCAACAACATTTGTATTTTGGAACATAAAATAGAAAACAAACTCTCAGAAATGCATCATGAGCATAAGCAGATGAAGGCTGTGTCTCAGTACTGTATGTGCAGCACATGTGAACCTCACAAGTCTGAATCCTACAGCACTCCACAATAGTTGAGGAAAGCCACAAGCATTGAACAAGCTGCCCTGAGGGGTGTACTATGAAGCAAGATAAACTTTAATCCACAGATATTCATTTAGAGATTAGAAAGTGCTGAGAGCTGAACACAGACACACTTCTTCAGACTACTTTGTCTCTGCTCTCCTGCACAGACAGGAGCTCAGTCTGACAACTCACACTTGTTTGAGGAGAGAGATGGGGGTCAGAGATGCTGAGGTTGAGAAATATCCCAAGCTCAGTGTCTTGGACGAGGGTGATGCAGCACGGCACGGTGTGTTTTAGCTTTTAGTGCAAGGGTGGGCAATTATTTTTCCTAAGGGGCCACATGAGAAGCCCTGATTGTTGCTGGGGGACGCACAAATTTTTGTCACACTGTACCTCAATTTTATCGTTAAGATTAAATATAGAAAACATACTGTACACTTACTCTTAGTCTTCAGTATTTATAATATTGAAAATCATTCCAAACAGCATCTTATTAAGAACATTAAATTATGCAGGAGTCTAATCTAATCTAAAGCAGCACACCAGGGATGCTGTGGACACAACCCATCCTGTATACCTGTTTGATCTTTGGTAAGAAGTGTTAGCTGCATGACAGCCAGATATAAAATATACCAAAAATGCACAAATTACAGTTTTCAGATGAGAACATTTGTTTTTTAATAATCCACTGTCGATTCTCAGTGCCAAAAACAAATAGCATGACAAAATAATACTGTTTTGTACACACAGAACAAACACTCGATGCTTGGACACAACTCATCATGAACTCCTGTTTGCTTCTTTGACAAGAACTGTTGAGCAACAAAATAAACCTGATGAGAAAAAAATCCAAAACAGTACAATATCTCCTGTCCTGACCTATAAACACATGTTTAGGTTACTTTTTTCAATTTATGAGAACAGGAGTACTTTTGTTTTTTGAATGATTCAGTGTGGATGTTAATGCCAATAAAACAAAAATCATGACAAAAAATAATACTGTTTTCTACACAGCAACATGCTTGTTGCAAACTAAGCACACAGCCTTATTGCTGACCTCCGTGAAAAAAATACTTAACAGTCCATGACTTATTAAACACTCTACATTCAGCATCAACCTCACACTTTTTAGTGCTCATTTGGTGACTCCAGTGTTTTCCTCCATCAACTGCGTTCCACGAACAAAATGAAAATCCCCATTCAGTCAACCTGCCGTGGGCGTGTCTCAGTTGCCTCAGCAGAAGATGCAGGAACTGCAAACATCACTTGCGTCAATCAATTGTGACAGGAGGAAGCACACTCGTGCCACGCAAGCATTTCAAAATAAAATCCGATTTAGATAATTTCATTCGTCTCTTTAGCCTCTTAAGTAAAATGGTGTGGTTTGTCTACGACATCACAGGCCAGATAGAACCATCATGTGGGCCGGATCTGGCCTGCGGGCCATACAATGCCCAGGTCTGCTTTAGTGTAATGGCCATAGAATGGTCAGAAAAATTCATAGAGTGCATCAAGACATGGTGTAACTATGAGTACTATTAAAGGATAACTTCAGAAATTTTCAACCTTGGCCTTGCTGGGGACAGCTCGTTTTTGAAATCGGTCCAGTATTGAGGCAGGCAAATGCAGCTGGCAGCAACGAAACAAGTTATTAACAGAGTATATGAGGGTAAATGCGTCCTGTAAAATTTTGCATTTAAAGTGCTTTTTTTCTTTAGAGACTGGCTCAGATCGCCAGTTTAGTCTCTTGTGTGTGAAGAAATCTCACGGGATCTTTGCTTGTGGCTGAAAGAAAACAGAGGAGCCATGACTGAGAGCCGGTCAGAGCGGAGCTGGTTGATTTCTAGAATGTAGATGAGACCATTGATTTCAGTGGCCACCCGTATTTGTTGGAGCCCATGTATATGGATGAGGAGTTCCTACAAACAAAGAGCACATGGGGATAGAGAGAGAGGTACAATGGGCAGACAAGGGTGAAGCAGCTGCTGTACGTCTATGAACCTGTGAAGACTGGTTGTGCTCCTGTGGGTGCTGTGACTCTGTGCCCACAGAGAAAGAAAGTCTGTGTTGTAACGAGGGGGACCTGTTGCCCAGTATTTATGTTCTCTATGCTTCAGGGATGATACAGAAAGTACCCAACACTGTGTAACCACGTTACATGATTTCCGCCCTCTGACCAGCAGGGCAGTGCTGGATACCTTCTTTCATGTGCCCAAAATAAATTGGAGGAGGCAACCAAAACCACAGGGACCAAATGGTCAACTATCCATTGAGAAAGTATAAATAATATGTCTTCATGCATGTACTATCTGTACCTAGAATTGTTTGACAGATGCGCCTTTTCTGTTACATGCATTAGTTTGCCCTCAGACATTTCTAAATCATCTTGACCCTTTCCTTTCGTCCAGCCAGTACAGACTTGCAGCCTATCATGTGGTGCTGGAGTGGGCTGTCAGAGAAGAATGTCTTGTTTGTGGTAACAGAAGAGTGCTGCCAAGCTGGATCATCACTGCTATCAGAAGCAAGTACCTGTCCCCCCCGGCACTTACAGCAGGTTCAAGGAGGCACATGTTCAGAACACATCTACCGATGAATGACTTTTCAATAATTGTACTCTTGACTGCACTACTGAGCAGTCTATAAAGTGTTCCAGTCTTTAGAGACACTAGCAGAGCCTGCATAAATCTTGCAGACTGTAAATATTTACAGTACAAAATCATCCACTCCATATATGCAGGGGTGGACAGTAAGAAAGTACATTTACTTGAGTACTGTACTTTACTTGAGTATTTGTTTTTCTGGAAACTTATGACTTTAACTCAAAGACAAATATTGTACTCTTGTACAATTGTTTTCTAGAAAGGTTGTCATTACTTTGAAGTCAGCTGTTGCTGTTTCTTCTTTTCTAAAATGCAACTGGCCACATGCTGTGTTCCTCACAGAAGGAAACCAAGTACAGTACCCACTCTTAACTGGGACTGATGCAAAAGCAGAAATGCGTCATCCAGGCACTCTGTAACAAGCCCTAGCAAGCACTCCCTCTTTCATTCCAACAAAACTCAGTAATGATGACGGCAGGAGAAAGACTAAATTAAATCTCAAGATGTTGTTAGAATTAGAAAAAGAGAAATAATTTCAGGTAGGCTTTTAATGTTGGATTGTTTTTATTTGGGTGAAAAATACCACACAATTATACTGCCCCTGAAGCCAGAAGGAAATCTCAGTTATTTAACAGACTTGGAGAACTTCTTACATTTGGTTTCAATCTGATTTTATACTGTGATTTTAATGGTTACATCAGAAAAAATGACAATAGCTGTCCTTTTTGTTTTTGATTGCATTTCTATGCTGAAGTTTTTATAGGTGTTTCTATAGGCTTTGTGTTTCATCATGGTTCTACAAGTAAGTCAGAGCACCATTGTGGTGGTTTCAGAGAGTTTCAAGGTTCAAACAATAAGCAGTGTATTGATAAAAGAAGTGTACTTTGTAATGTGTACTTTTGAGTACTTTTTGTACTCTTTTTTATCATTCATTTTTTATTGGAACAATAACAAATAGGCTAAAAGCCAGTACAGCCAATTGCCATTTACATTTTAGGTTTATGTACCCCCAGCCCTCAACCTCTTTCCCTATCCCTTCTTGCCCCCTACCCAAACTCCCCTCTAGCAACCAACAGGATAGATGATCAGAGCAGTCCTATTTAGACATGCTGATGATAGCTCCAGGTAAGGAATGTCCAAAAAGCTCCAGAGCCAATTAATATTTGAGATTTTGTGAGGAAGTTTCCAGCACTGGACTACAATCTTCTTGGCTGCAGTTAGGCCCGCCAGCCAGATTTTGCATGCTTTATCCATGAGGGAGAGACAGGAATCGTCATTTAGAAGATGTACAGCAGGATCCATTGGTAATACCACCCCAATTAGTCCTGCCAGGGAATTAACAACTTTTGCCCAGAAGTCTAGAATCCCTGGACATTTTCATACAACATGAATAAAGGAGCCAACAGTTCTGTGGGAACAGAAAGAACAGTATGGGTCAGGGGCTAGTCCTATTTGATGCCTAATTCTCAGTTTAAGGTATGCTCTATGACAAAATTTCAAATGTATATATACTAATGGTCAGTTTAAGGTATGCTCTATGACAAAATTTCAAATGTATATATACTAATGGTTTGGGTTTTAGGAAGCATCAGCAACGTTATTCCAAATTACAACCCATTTCAGTTTTTGTTCCACCTCAGCTATGTCTCTCCCCCAAGCCTTCATACCTGGTGTGGGCATATATTTCTCTGAGTTTAATTTGTCATATATATAAGCCACTATTCATCTGGAGCACACTGTATCCAACTTAAAATGGGATGTTCTTGTAAGGCTGATTCCCACTGAACTTTATAGCCTTTACAAACTGACCCTAAAAGAGAATGTTTGTCAATATTGTATTGGGAGATAAGTTCTTGGAACTAAAGGATTGTGCTTGGCCCGTTAATATCTTGTTGTAATACCTTTATCTTCCCAGGCTTTGTTAGTAAAAGGTTTCCCCCTAGATCAGGGGTCTCCAAATGGCAGACCGCGGTCCGAGTCCGGACCCACACGCCATCCTATACGGACCCAGACCTATAACCAATAAATTATTCTATTTTAACTGGCACAGCTTTTCTAGTCTTTCTGCTGCTGGTGTATCTGATCAGGAAACACACAGACCAACTGCAGAGAAGCTGCGTGTGGAGGAGAGTGTTGTTAATGACAGAGTTTATTACAACAGAAACTAACGTGATGGTTAATGACATCGACACCAACCAGATGCACTTATAAAATTAAACAACTGTATAAGGAGGCCTATACTTAAAACAAGAGAGTCTGTGTTTCTCTGTGAGAAACTTTCAGACCTTGTCACAGCAGAGTGAACAGGTGAGGGAGGAGAGGAGGGCAGACTGATCACTAATCAATCACTGATACCGTCGTCCTCTCGGACTGATTAAAAAATAAAAATGCCAAAATTGGTGACAAACCAAACCTGGGTGTCCACACAAATAAAGTCTTTGTGTAAAACACTGCAGAGTGTAACACTGTGCTGTTTACAGACAGTCTGCTGTCTGTAGTTTGACAGAGAGACAGAGAGGGTCGTGTCTAGAAGGGAACCCTAGACCTGCGAAAGATTGCGCGAGTTTGATTATTTAGTAGAAACAACGAACACAAATCTTGCGAGAGTTGTGCAAATAAAGCGTTACCTTCTAGACACGACCGAAAAAGGTGCGCAGCTCCAAAAATAGAAAATCATGTCGCGGTGTCGATGTTCTTAATGTGGCGGGCCGCCATAAATAAAACACTATTCACTGATCCACAGAGAGTCACTGAAACACTGATCACTGACCTACTGTGACGGAAAAAATACTTTACTTAGGTATTTTTACATTGTGGTATTAGTGTTTTTACTTAATTACAATTTAAAAATTGTGCATGTTATTGTTTCCTTTTTTTGAAAAATCAACATTTTTGTTGCTGTTGTTGTACTTTAATGGTATTCTTATCGCTATTTTTTTATTACTAAATACAGACCTGCAAACTCATAAGAGGAGAAAAAAGTGGCATGTTGGTAAACCAGTCCCCTGTCCTCTGGGGGTCTGGGAGCGTCTGTCCTGCTCCAGAAGAAAAATGTTGTGATTTTAACATGTTAACAAAACATTCTGGTGACTGTTTCAGTTAAAACAGTTAGTTCACGCTTCTGTTTGTGGTTTCTGCAAATATTTCTACCTTTACTTTTACCTTTGTACTTGGAAAAAAAAAGTAAAAAGTAAAGTGAAAACAGTAAAAGTAAGTCTACATTAAGTATTTTTACTTTAGCAATTTATAGTTGTTCATTTAAAAGACCTGTCTTATCTTCTATTTTGTATATTACAATCGTTCTTAAATAAAGCAAAAGTAATGTAATAGAAAAAAATGCAGAACACTCAATATTTCTTATCTGATTACTCGTTTAATCGGCAGAATAATCGATAGATTATACTTAAATTTTACTGGTTCGGCCCACTCGAGAAAGTTAGACATTATGATGTTCCGAACCTTTGCTTTATGAAATTTTCTGTAACTGGACCTCTTTGAATTTTAATTAAATACCCCTGCCCTAGATAAAAGGTGACCATTATTCCATAGTGGGGATGATTTACACCAAACACTTTTAACTTTGAGGAATTTTTCTGCCGCTTTAAACACTTGTAGCATATGAGTTAAAATCGGATGTATTCTCTTCTTGGGCTGGCAGTAGTGATCTTGGGACACTGCAAACCCGATGGTCTGCAAGATGCAGTGTCTGGACAGGAATGTTAGCATCAATTTGTAGCACATCTCCATCTGACAAAAGCAGCCTATGAAAGCTGTATGGGGTGTTGTGCCATATCCTTTTATTGCAATTCGGGTATGCACAAACACAAACCATTTTTTTTAATCGATACAGTGAAACTCTCAACTGCACTCAGGGACAACCAACTCCACTCTGACCGGCTCTCAGTCATGGTTCCTCTGTTTTCTTCTGGCAATCCCATGAGATTTTGTCACACACAGCCTGGAGCAAGTGAAAGTTAAGAGATGTGCTTTGCATGCTGTTAACAGAGTTTACACTGGTGATCTGAGCTGGTCTGTGGTGGAAAAAAGCACTTTCAATGCATGAACTTTTACGGGAGGCATTTGCCCCCATATATACTGTTGTAACTTGTTTAGCGACTGCTGGCTGCATCTGCATCCCTCAATACTGGACCAATTTCAAAATGAGTTGTCCCCATCAATCATACACACACATACACATGGGGAAATTGGACCCAGGTTGAAAAATACTGAAGTTATCCTTTAAGATCTGAATACTTATTGTACTTCCTGTGTCCATGAATGCCATTTTGTGAGCCTGGCAGATGTGGGCATCCAGTGGAAATGAAATCAACTGTATCACCATGTAAGACTGTGAAAGCACTGTAATTGTGTGATCACTCTGCTGATGGAAAGTTGACCAAAGTCTCCCTGTTATGATCACTTTCATTTCTGGCATTGTTGTTATGGAAGATTTATCAGCCTTGTCTAGTTTTATTTTATCTTGTAAAGTACTTGGTAACATTAAAAAAGTGGTACATAAAAAAAAAAAGTTTATCATTATTATTGTTACATGAGCACATCTCTCATGAGATCGACCACAAATGTTATCGCCGCACAGTCCAATCCATAGCGTTTTACTAACTCACTGTCACTCATCAGTTCTTTGTCATCTTCTCCTCTGCTTAAGAAACACTTAAGCCTCCTCCCTACTCTGACCAGTTTTCACCTGTTGAGCACTTGGGGGCTAAGATGTGTCAATAACTTGTCTTCACCAAGATCTACTCTTAACTTTAAGGGAAAATTCTTAGAAAATGTTATAATTTGAAAAAATTTCTTAGAAGTTTGTATTAAGATGCTTTGTGAATACAGCACCAGATAAATATGAAGGATAAAACAAATTGATTTTTTGCCATTGATAACAGGACAAGTTGAAGAGTGTGACATGAAAGGTGGGGACGGAGGCAGGATGATATGGAGCACATGGCCCATGGGCTGAAATCAAACCAGGGCCGCTGCAGTAAGGATGCAGTGTTTGCATATGGAACATGCGTAATTACAGTTGAGCTAATGAGGAATCCGAACATAGATTGACTTGAGATTCTTTTCAAATCTATACTAGACATGCAAAATTTGAAATATATCTCCTAACAGTGAGATAAGCTGGTATAAAGCACTTCATTTTCCACTCAGGGGTTAGAAGCTAGTTTCCACATTACAGACATTAAAAATCATGTCTTATGTATTGAATAACATTACAGCTTGATTTTTTTGGCTTTAATAACAGGGCAGACTGAAGAATGTGATAGGAAAGGTGGCAGAGAGAGAACAGATGACATACAGCACGTCCAAAGGCTGGAATGAAACCCTCTGCAGCAAGGAGTCCGCCTTTGCAAATAAGGCATGTGTTCTACCAGGTGAGCAAACGGATCTTGATCTTGAAGAGGGGTCTATGTATCATCCCTCCCAAACTGTATTTAACTTTGATAATTAGGATAAACAAATATACAATATATCATTATATATTGATATATCAAACAAACAAACAAACAAACAAAAAATAATAACAATGAAAAATCCACTTGCTTTTTTGGTCCATGTCCTCAAATCAGCAATTGGAATAGAAGTTAAACCAAAACCAGAAATGACTTTATTGTCACTTTAATTGTGTTATCTCTATTTTCTGATATGTTCAGGCATTGCTTATTCTGTCTCATTTCATTATAGCTAAAGGCACTGCTAAGATTAAACATATATTATTTGTTGAATTATGAATAAAACTATAGGCTAGATATTTATTTACATATTTTTTTTAAATTAATGAGTCTAAAAATTTTTCACCAATCCACTTGTGCCACAGACCCCTGTTTGAGAACCACTGCCCCAGAATATCTATACAAATTTAAAAAAAAAATCCATTCCTCTAAAACTTAGTAGGTGGCAGGAAATGGTAGCTGTATCTGTCTGACCCTTGAATAAAGAATTCTTATTTTTTCCTTTACATGGTTGGTATTCTGCAAAAAAGCCAGAGTTTGCAGTGCATTTTCATACATTTCTGCCCAGCCTTTCTTTTATAGCACCACAGCATAAGGTGTGTGATGTATGTAATTCTTTGAGCTCATTAAACATATACTCCCTCTTGTGGCATAAAGGGGCAACAGCTTCTGTCTTAAGATGTGCTGTGCCTCAGGTTATTTATGTATTTACTGGGTAAAAATTACAGATTTATTTTTTAACTTATTTTTAATTTATTCTAGTTAACTCAGCTACACTGTAAGAAAACAATCTGTAGAGTAATTAATGATGTCCTGGCAAAAAATTATCAGTACATATTCTGTTAGGTTTGTGGACATTTCTTTCAACCCTAAAATGGAAAATTCTGTAGATTTACAGTATATCCCCTGGGCCATTCATGGACACTTCTGTTAATCCTTAAATAGACATTTCTGTAAAATTAAAGCACATGTAGAGCAGCATTTGCTGAAAATTTCTTCACCGCTTTAAAGTTCTAATCAAATATCAAATCTGTACAGTTTTTATGGGCAGTTTCTTTGAAAGTGAAACATAAATGGTGACTTACAACTACTTACATTTTCTGGTAAATACAATTGTATTTTCTTCCACGGTTTAGACCAACATCATGTTCTAATAATCTAAAATGAAAGACACCAGATTCGACCACCACAACAGAGTTCAAGGTCACTTGCTAGACTTTTCCATTCTGGTGGAACGATTGTCAGAGTCTCTCAGTCAGACTTGAACTTTGCTTCATGGGACTTATTCGTGTTGTTCTCTCATGACTAGATCCTTGCTTGTGTGTTGTATCAGCTCTCAGATGTACGTGACTTCAGATGAAAATGTCTGCTAAATTATTTTTGTGAATTGTAAGTTGTGATGAAATAAATCTTTACACAGCGAATACAGCATCATGGTCCAATAAATCCACCATAATATAAAAATATTTTATGTCTACATCTGCTAGTGGGCCATCACAACGAGATGAGGAAAGATAATATATAAGTTCAGTCCAAGAGAATCTTGATATTGCCAACAAACTGCCAACTATTTTGATAATCTGTTAATTGCTTTGAGTAATTTTTAAGAGAAAAAAAGTCTAAATTCTCTGATGCACTTTCTCAAATGTGAGAGTTGTTGTTGTGGTTTCTTAAACCTTTTATTACAGTTTACTAAATATCTTTGGGTTGTGGACAAAATAAAACATTTGAGAGCATAACTGTGCACTTCGGGAGACACTAAACAAAAACCTTTTTTTTTCACCATTTTCTGGCATTTCACAGACAAAACAACTACTTGATTAATTGAGAAGATATAATCAGCATTAATCAACAATGGAAATAACCGTTAGTTGCAACCCTAGTTTTAAACTTTGAAACAAGTGGAACTGTCAAAATGGAAAGACAAACAACCGTGCAAGCATGAGACTATTTACACCATCACTACAGAACATTTCAGTGTTAGTGCCATTTTCTTGAACAGGACATGTAATGTTCTTTAGTTGGGTTATCTTATTATATATAATATATATATATATATATATATATATATATATATATATATGTATATGTATATATACATATATATATATATATGTATGTATGTATATATATGTATGTATGTATATATATGTATGTATGTATGTATGTATGTATGTATAATAATAATAATATATATATATATATTTCTAGTGGAGCCCCAGTATAAAGTGTTTGCAGGCCAAGATGATGTCTAAATTGAATCCATATTTTAATACTGGAGGACACTATCATAGTATAACAGTCAGTATAACAAGAAATAGAAGAATACAAGGGTGAGTACAGGAAGGCTTTCAATGATACCGGGTGAACAGAATTTGACTCCAAAATCAACCATGACGGAGGGACCTCAGTATCCCCATATTTGACCCAATAGTTCAAATTTCTTATGTTTGTTGCCCAATAATAGTACAGGAAGTTTGGTAACACCATTCCGCCCTGAGCTTTGGGCCTCTGTAAAACTTGTCGACGTAACCTTGGAGACTTCTTATTCCAAACAAAACTGAGAATAAGACTGTCCACTTTATGGAAAAATGAAAGAGGAAGAAATATTGGAATACATTGGAATAACTATAAAAAGTGCAGGAAAACATTCATTTTAATTGCATTGATTCTGGCAACTACAGAAAGATTTAGTAGGGAGCACCGCTCAAAATCCTGTTTAATTTGTGTGAGCAGCAAGAACTTATATATATGCAACATTCTATATACTGTCTATTTGTCTGAGCCAAGAAAATATAACTCATAGCACATAAATTAAGCACATATGAAGGCAAAGAGTTGTTGTCCGTTTATGACACGTTTATGAAATATACCCTTAAGTGTGCCCTTTCTGTATTTTAAACCAAAATTGAAAAAAGGTCATTTTTACATCCAAAATACTTGAAAGATTACATTCTAATTAAATCTGAATCTGAATCTGAATGAATCTGAAATAATTTATATGAAAATTCTTACTACTAATCCAACACGCAGAAACCAGTATAAACCAGCATAAGCAAGTATTTTGTTTCGATATGATGTAAATGTCTTTAATACATGTGTTTGTAATGTCCAAACATTAACTCTGTGTTTACCTTCATAGTTCAAAAATTAATATTTTGTCTCTTATAATATGTCCTGAAAACTGAAGAAACTCAGCCCTTTGCCTTTATATTTATCAAAGTTCATAGATTGCTTAGGATGGTTGGTTAGGATGTAATCTATAAAATTATTTTGGATTTAAAGATGAGCAATTTCACATTTTGGTTTATCATTTATAGGATATATTCCCTACTATGGTATGAAGGGGCAACACTCATGTCTTCATATATGCTATGCCTGAGTTCAATTCTCCTGGCTCTTATTTTGATAGAGCTTATTTAACTTCCGGGTCAACTGTCTGCCTTTCTGCTGTTTTCAAGTCAACAAGTAAGAAATAAAATTACACCGAAACTGATCCCTTTTTTTAGTATCATTATTTAGATTTTTACTCTTGTTTTTATGTCTGCTGGCAAAAAAAAGAAAATTAGCTATCTTTACCCATTTTTGTTTTCTGGTTCAAAGCACTAACTTGAGGGTATACTCCCTCTTGTGGCAAAAACAGGCAATAACTCAGGGTTTCATCTGTACAATGTGTGAGTATACCTATGAATTGCTGGCTAAAAATTACACATTTATTTTTCAGAGAGGAAACTGTTGCCCAGTGACTGTTTAGCTATCTCGGTTACATCTGAACATAAAACAATAAGTCCCTGAGTAAATGGGACAACACAACCTTCAAATACTATTTTTGTATTTGCTTTTAACTAATATCTTGCCTTTAACTTATAATATTTGTGCCTTTAGTGATGCTTTGCCTAACTGACACAAGCCATATATATATTATATATATTGATATATTGTTTATTTAATGTAATTTCATTGTAGTTGAAGGCAAACACAGAATTAATGTTTGAAGGTTGCAATGTCCTGTTTGCTAAAACATACATGTATTGTTTTACATTGTGATATGACTGACAGGAAGACTTGACACAGAAGTTATAGTAACTTTATGAAAATAATATATATATATGTATATATATATATATATATGTGTGTATACATATATATATATATATATATATATATATATATATATATATATATATATATATATATATATAATATATATATATATATATATATATATATATATATATACATATACATATATATATATATATATATATATATATACATATATATACATATATATATATAATGTCCTAAAGCAGTAGTTCCCCCAAAAATGAAAATTCACTGAGTGAAGATTTCCAGTTCACAAAACACTCCCGGGGTTTCTGTGGAAAACAGTGTTGCAGCCAAATCCAGTACAATTGAAGTGAACAGTGACCAATTTTAAAATGCTAAAAGAATACACACAAAAACCCCCACAAAATGTCTCATACTGCTCATGTGGTGTAATCCAAGTGTCCGTAAGTCGCGACATTAAAATTTGACCCAAAAAGATGCCATTTACACCATGTTTTTAGCCTAAATGTCAACTGTAGCCTCTCAGAATGTAGCTGCTTGCACAGAGATAACTGAACAGTCATTGGACACCAGATTCCTCCTTGAAAAATAAATATGTAATTTTTAACTAGTAATTCATAGGTATACTCACACAATGTACAGATGAAACCCCAAATTGTTGCCTATTTATGCCACAAGAGGGAGTATACCCTCAAGTTAGTGCTTTTAAGCCAACAAAGAAAATTTGGTAAAGGGAGCTAATTTTCTATTTTTACTGGCAGAAATAAAAACAAGAGAGAAATCCAAATAATTATTGTAAATTATACTGGTGTTATCTTATTTCTTACTTGTTGACTTGAAAACCGTTGAAAGGCAGACACCTGACCTGGAAGTTAAATTAGTTCTATCAAAATAAGAGCCAGCAGAATCGAGCTTATGAAGAGAAGAATGTTGCTCCTCAATACTACAGGAGGGAATATATGCTTCAAAGTGTGCCCTTTTGGGGTTTTAGCTTTAAACCTATGGAGCTATATTGGGGCCAAATGTTTTGAACTTGAAAAATAAAATTTGAAACTGTTTTGATCTTGAATTTTGAAAAATACATCAGTGTATTCAAAATAAGTGTTCAAAAAGTTTTTTTCAGGTTAAATATAATTATGATTCACTCTGGTAATTATTTTGATATTTGAGATCCTATTTCTTTCAGTTACAAATTTTATCTTTTCAGATTCGATTCTTATTTTTTATAGTTTCAAATCTTTTTTTCACTTTCGGATCTTTCTGTTTCTGTTTCTGTTTCAGATCTTTTCTTTTCAGTTTCAGAATTTGGTATGTACTCCTTACAGCAGTGGTTCCCAACCTTGGGTCAGGACCTCAAAATGGGTTTGACAGATACTTAAATAAATAATTGCTAAATTAAAATTAAGGAGGAACTGATGCTCTGTGTTACCTGTTCTCACAGTGACATGACGCCTCTATGGGTCAGACTTGTGGCTCTGTGCTTTTTCACTCACAAAAACAAGCGCTCCCTCCTCCCTCTCCTGTGGCTCCTCTTCATTTGCTCATAACAGACGTTGCTGAAAACAGTGACAGAATTGACATTGTACCGCGTCGCATCACCAAACTTTCATAAGACTCAAGTGTAGAATAAGTTTGGGTTTTATAAGAAAGATGAGAAATGCTGCTGCAAATCATTTATGCAAAACGTGAAAGTAACCGTATATTAAAAAATAAAGCCAGTAGGACATAGTATTCATTGGATTTTAATCAAAAGCAAATACAGAATTAATATTTTAAGGTTGTAATATCCCGTTAACTCAAAAACGTATTGCTTTACTCCCTGAAAAATCAATAATTAATTTTCTACCAGTAATGCATAGGTATACTCAGACATTACACACATGAAACCCTGAGTTGTTGCCAATCCATGCCACAAGAGGGAGTATGCCTTTAAGTGAGTGCTTTTTTTTTCTTTTTTTTTTTTTGTTTAAAGCAAAAAAGAAAAATGGGTGAAGAGAGCAGTTTTTATTTTTTGCTGGCAGGAATAAAAACAAGACAGGTTTGTAAGTTTACATTCATGAATATGGAATTTACACAGTAGTAATATTAGATTAATAAAAAAAAAGCATCTTTTTCTCTATACTCAACACTTCCTAATATAATATTCCTCTCCTCAAGAGCAAAACTTCATCTTGTCTACTATATAGTCATACCAGAAAGATGTGTTTTGGACAAGACCAGAAAAGATGGCCTAGAGTAGCATCACCTGATTTAGACTCATCACAAGTAGAAGAGACAGAATGAATGACTTTAAACTGAATGAGTTGAAGTCTAACATTGATACAACATGCTTTAATCCTGCCCAGCCCTTTTGCCCATAACTTGTTTGAAATCTCTACACCAGTGTCCTTAATCCATGCCTCTTTAATGTGGAAAGAGGAGGTTGCCGATAAGAAAAGACCTACAAATTGTGAAATTAAATGTTTGGAGGTAGGGGTTTTAGTTGTAAGCTCATAAAAAATGTATTATTTGGGGATCGTATCAAAGTGAGGGAGTGACTGTCTGACAAAATTTCTAATTTGCAAATAGCGAAAGAAGTGACCAGGAGGCAGATTAAATTTCACCTGAAGTTACGCAAAAGAAGCAAGATGGTTGTTAATATAGAGATCCTTAATAGTGGACAGTCCCTTATCTGACCAGTGTGAAAAAATAACATCCATCTGGCCTGGCTTAAAAGGGGTTCTGACATATAAGAGCATAGATGGACAAATCTGGGAGGCTCAGAACACCTTTGATTTGTTTTAGGATCTTAAATGAGTTACACAAAATAAAGTCATCCTTTAGACATTTGATAAGTGGATTTGGCTTTGAAAATAAAAAGGCCATTAAAGAGGCTCCAGTGAGTAAGACTGCATTACAAGACTCAGTCTCAGGCCATCTGAGACAGGTACTGCTCTCCTGTCTTGCAGCAGAATGATGAGAAAACCCATGATCTGGCATTGCACCTGGCCACCTTCTTTAGCCCAAATGAAGGGCATATTTCAAAGAATGAAGATGTAAGAAAAATCGGGACATGTTGAAAGAGAGAAATAAATTTGGGGAGTACTAGCATCTTAATAATATTAATGTGTCTGATTAAAGAAAGAGGGAGAAATTTCCATTTATCTATCATAGTTTTAGTCCCCAAATCCAAAAAGTAAAGTGTAAGTTAAGTTTAAAAAGAAATTTAGGGTTTCTAGTGATATTAATCCCGAGATACACAAGGTGTTCAGTGGAAAGTCTGAAGGGTAGATTGCCAAGAAAGCCAGCGTCGAGACCATGAGAGAAGGGCATGAACAAACTTTTTCCCCAGTTAACACTAAAAGATCTAAGAACATCCCTGTTTCCCCTTTTTGATATAATAAACAGCTTTGGGCAGCTTTCTGGGTTTAGAGACAAGATTATATCATCTGCCTACAGACCAATGGTACAATGAGATGTGCCGCAACTTATACCAGTGATTTGGGGACTGGCTCTAATAGAAATGGCCAGAGGCTCGAGAGTCAGCGCAAAGAGCATTGGGGAGAGGCAGCAACCCTGCCTGGTTTCATGGTGCAGTGAGAAAGGGGGAGACCTGTCATGATTAGTTAAAACGGAGGATTTGGGGCAAGAATAGTAGCAAACATGTACTTCCATTCAATTTGATAAAATGCCTGTTGGGCATCCAGGGAGATAACTGCCAAGTAAGGCAACTTAGTAGAGTAAATTATATTCAATGAACGCTGGGTGGTTAGAAAAGGAAAATCTATCTGGAATAAACTCTGTTTCAGTACCGTTGGAATTACTGTTGGTGGCTGAAAACAGCCACTAACAAAAACCGCTGTAAAAATATATCAGATAAATATTTTTTCAACTTTTTTTGCATAAATATGTTAATTAACCTCACTTCTGGTCAAAACTACTAAATATTTAAATATTTTTAGAATTTTAAGATTTTAAATGCCAATTTTATAAGCAGTGTCGCCGACACCAACAAAATGAAACAGAAAACCAACCATGCACCCTCAATATGCATTTGGTTTTCTGAGTTTTGTTTTTTCAGGGAAAATGAAAACTAGTATTACTGAAGCATTTAGAATTTTTTTCATACTTGCTTTATGACCAGCATTTCATTCATAGGCCTATAGTGGGTAAATTGTGTCATGAGGTGGTTAACAATTAAAAATGACTAATTTGACCTCTTCCCTACAGACCAGAATGCATCTTTTTATACTGTAATGGCTGTGCGATCAAAACATGTGGTTATAATGGAAGTCGATGGGGAAATTTCATCCACCAACAGTATGAAAGGGAGAAAAAGTTCAAATCTGATGGTGCACAAAAACTAATAATGCATCAAAGTCAATGTTGTACTTATTCATGTACATTATGCATGATGCTGGACAAATAGTTTTATTACTTTGTGAAAGCATTAAAACTTACAATAACACACAACATTTTTCACTTTTATTTCATTTATTATTTTGCAGGAAAAGATTAAAAATAACGTAATAAAATCAGAATTAAACAGCTCTGACTCACTTAAAACTGGTTTACAGCTAATTTCTGTTCTGCATTACATAAAAGACAAAATCATATAACAAAACAGAACACACAAAAGATCCAGTACCACAGAAATTACTACGTACTTTGTTGAATCAATTCAAAGATTTCATGAGATGATCACAAAGTAACGATGGGTTTGTCCTTTGCCAGTGGTTATTTCTCTGTGTTTTTTGAATGTTTTTTTTTTATTCCAAAGGAATTATAAAATTGCTTGTCCTATATTATGTTTTTGGCATGCAGTGTTTTGTGTCACCATGTTTTTCACTTTAACACTCAGTGTGTATACTTGTGTTACAGGACTTTGCTGCTGGATGTAAAATACAGAGTGGCAAGTGCGTTGTCACTATTAAGGTAAGTATTGGTTCTTTCTTTGTCAGACCTGGCTATTGGCAATGTATGCTCAGGCCTGGAATGAAGTCATTTTTAGGAGAAGTCACTTTGGCCTATGATGAATTCGCATTTATTTGAGCTTTCTGGACAAACTGTATGGCACAAAAGTGCACAAACAATAGGTAATAATTACACTGTATGAAGAAAGGAAACAGAAACAGTTTTAGCTGATAATTAGCCAGATGAGCTCCTGTAAGTAATCAATACAAACACACATCATTAGACTGTAAACCATTATTCAAACCAATAAATAAATGCAGTCAATCAGACAACGTAAAAGCTCATTTTATATTTCACTATTATAAAAATATTGGGTTTTTATTGTGTTGTGTACTTTCAGTAGTGAGTGACAGATAAACACACACAAAGGGCAACCATTTATTGCATACTACAGTTAGAAACTGACAATAATTAGCTGATAATTAACCTGATCAGCCACAAAGTAATTGATACACAAATTATTAAACCATTAACCAACCAACATTATTAGACCAACTGTATGATTAGAATTGTATAGATTGCAGTGTCCATGGCCAATTCCATTCTATTTAAAGTCTGACCTTTGCTAATTCAAATTTTCTTTCTTTGTAAGACCTGTATACGGCAGTATACAAAAACATTTTTGGAAAATTGAATTGTACATTAACATTAACATCTTCAAATGGCTCTTAATAAACACAGTATTTTTTTCGGACAGTGTTTAACATTATAAATCAATAAATTCTACTACATTTTAGCAGCTTTCTGAGTGTTTTCTTAGTGTTAGACCAGTCGATTAATCTAAATTCAATTTTGCCTTAATCGACAGGGAAATTAGTCACCAGGAACATCCCTAATGGTGACTAGGGATGTAACAATACATTCAACTCAAGATTCGATACAATTTCTGATACTGGCTTAATGATACTATTTTTTTTTAACATAATGAGATTGCAGACAAATTATGACTAAAAAATATTCTTGTAATTATTTCTCAGATAAAAAACACAACATTTCTGAGGTAGGGTGTAGCTGCAAAACACAAACTATGCGATGAATGTATATTTAATAGGGCTGTCAAAGTTAACACGTTAATGCTTTAATGTAAATTCCTTTTAACAGCACAATTTTTTTTTTAAACTTTATTTTTATTATTTTCTTTTAAACAAAAACAGAACTTAAAACAGACAAGGTCATCACAGGTGTAGAGAAATGCTAAACATACAGAATGAGGATTGAATGAACCTGCGTTACATTCATTGTCGAAAAAGTCCTTTATGTCCATGAGTGTTATTTGAGGTCCAAAAAGTTTTTATGATCCTTGGCTCCATTTAATGCTAGTTGTCAGTGTTTCCTTCAAAGTGAGATGTCTCCCATTCTTTCTTAACTTAAAAGTCTACTCTGTTTGTGCAAAGGAAAAATACATTACATTGTTTCTCCAACCAAACACGTATAAAGAAATCACTACAGTTTCAAATAGGACAAATAGGACATTTTTTCCAGTATTTTTCACATTTCTTGGTAGCATGTCTCAGGGAAAAGGTCAATCGTTCCATAGTATAAATGTCATTAATTATTTCTATCCACTCAAGGATTGTAGGAGGTTCTATGCTCAACCATTTTCTGGTTATTGCTTTTTTTTACTACCTGCTAGTAGTATTTGTAACAGGTATCTGTCCTGTTTTTTCAGGACAGTTGATACATTTCCCAAATATATAACACTGAAATTAAAATCAAGCTCTGAGCTGATTATAGATCTGATCTCTGTCACCACATCTGTCCAGTAAGAAAAGATTTTAGGGCACTCCCAAAAAATGTGAAAATGACCAGCAGACATTTTACCACACATTCTCCAGCACCGACCTTGTTCGGGGTTGTGACTTTGTGATTTTTTAACCTTTGGAGTTATAGGTGTCCAGGTGTATTCCCTCCATAAATCTGAACTTGAAGTTGTAGACATTGTCCTACAAATATTTAACCAGTCATCTTCAGTCAGTGTTATGTTAGCTTCTTTCTCCCACCTTGATTTAACATACAGAGTGGAAAAACCCCTGTCCAGTTGTAAAGATGAGTAAGTCTTTGAGATCAATTTCCTATTAGAGTTACCTTTGTATGCATCAGTGAATATCTTAATCAATCTCAGTCCCTTCTCTCCAATAGTTTTAATATTTGTGTCAAAATAATGTCTCAGTTGAAGGTACCTGTTACAGTGATGATTATTGTGGGAATAAGAAGAAAGAAGAGATGACACAGGTGTACCCAAAAAAAATGTTCAATACGAGCTCGGGTTCTTCCACATCATACAGCATACAGAGTAAGAAGGAATGAACCAAGAACACTCCAACAGTTACAGCTTATATAGGGTTGTCTGACTATACATAACCGGTTTATTTTTGGACCATGCAAATATGCCAACAATGGACAGAGTCTTGTCCACCAGACTTTCTGGCACCCTGCCAGCCATATATCTGTCACCATACACGTCATGTCGGAGTGTAAAACATACCACACCGGTCACAGAAATACATCCTGACAGTACTTAAAGAAATTGCATTTCTCTACATTATATGTTTTTGAAAGACTGCATTTGTCCAGGATTTCAATCTGTTGTCAAATTTAGGCGGTGTTGCCAGCGTAATATTCGTGCATTCCTCTCGAAGTTCAGGTCTTTAAATTCTTTATGCCAAATGTTTAAGGGGACTGCAGTCCATTTAGATAATTTGTCTAAATATTTCTTCTGAAGGGATTTTTCCCCAAGTACAGATTGAAGAGGTATGTTTGTTTGAGTTTGTTCTATGTCTTTCCATTTCGCATCATATGTAGGATCACACCAGCAAACCAGAAAACGTTAACTGTGCTGCTTTGTAATAATCTTCTAAGCAGAGTGAAGCCCTTCCTCTTCTGTCCTTGGGCAATTGTAATGTCTGAAATCGAATCCTAGGTCTTTGCTTTCCCCAAATGAAGGATGAAATCATTCAGCTCCACTCACTGAATTGCTTGGGAGGGACATCAACAGGCAATGACTGAAAAAGGTAGAGCAGCCTGGGTAATATATTTATCTTTATAACGTCTATTCGATTATACATATTCATTGGTAATAATGACCAGCGATTTAAATCGGCCTTAATATCCGCTGTTATATGAGTATAGTTATGTTCATAGATGGCAGTTAGATCTCTAGGTATTTGTACTCCCAGGTATTTAATTATGTCACCCTTCCATTTAAAATGACATAATCTGTAAACTTTTTCTTGTGGTTCATAGTTAAAAGTAAGAGTTTGGGTTTTCTGTAAGTTCAATTTGTACCCGGAGTATGAACCAAATACTTTAAGAAGAGACAGTAATTTAGGCAAGCTTTCATTAGGGTTGGTAAGCGTCACAAGAATGTCATCTGCGTACAGACAGGTCTTGTGTTGTGTGTCTCCAATCAATATGCCTGTTATGTCATTATCTTCTCTGATTGCCTGTGCTAGTGGCTCAATAAAGAGGGCGAAAAGTGTAGGGCTGAGGGGGCATCCCTGACGACATCCCCTCTCAAGAGACACTGTTTTAGATAAATTCCCTTTTATTTTAATTCTGGCTGTGGGAGAGCAATGAAGGTAAAGATTTCAGGCATCCAACTACCTGGCTGTTAAAACCAAATCGTCTAAGAACCAACCAGTTTGGTTTGTATCTATCAAATCCAGGATTATATTTTCCATTCGTTTTGTGAGTATTAATGCAAATAATCTGTAGTCCATATTTAAAACAGATATGGGTCTGTAAGAACTAGACTCTGTCCTATCTTTACCCGTGTTAGGAATGACTAAAATTACTGCTTGTGTCCAGGACGATGGAGTCTCCCCCCCTCGAAGAACATAATTAAAACATTCCTCAAGAACTGGTATTGTAATCTCTCTAAAGGTTTTATACCATTCCGATGGGTAGCCATCTGCACCTGGCATTTTATTCGTTTTTAATCTTGATATAGCCTTGTTTATTTCTTCTTCTATTATCTCCTGAGTTATTATTTTATTCTGCTCTGTTCCTACAGATGGTGAGTCTAAAGACATTAGAAAATTTGATATGGCCGTTGACTCAGCTGCCTGAGGCTGAGCAAAATAATATAATTTTGTGTAGTATTTTTCAAAGGAAATTTGTATGTCATCCAGTGTATGATACATCTTATTGGTTTGCGGGTCTCACTTTATGTATAAATCTCTCGGCCTGCTGTTTGTGTATTCTCCAAGCAAGTAGTTTTTTTTTATTTAGAACCATTCTCATAAAAAATTTGTTTAATTAATTTAGCTCTCTTCTCTATTTGATTTTCATATACTTTGTTTAAAGTCTGTTTTATATCCTGAATCTGGTTTAGAACATCAATGTCATTATATTCCATATGTTTATTCTCCAAAGACTTCAAGTTTTCAGTCAAATCCTTGTTTCTCTTTTTCCTTCTTCTTCTGAGCTGACCACATGATAAGTTTACCTCCTGATCTGTGAGGAGAGCTGGAAGTTTACCTTGTTTGAAATTAGTATCGCTACAGTGCAGTGCGCCATAGAAGCTTCAATTGACTTAACTATTGAAGTTTCTAGTGCATTTTGGCCTTAATGTTAAATTGAGCAGGTCAGTGCTCATCTGTGCCTGATGGACTTTGTCATGTAATTATTTGAGCATGTATTTTTATGCCAAATGCAGTGCCTCTGAGGGTTTCTGGGCATATTTGTCATTTAGGTTAATGTATTTGATTTAATAAAGTTACATTTGAATTACACTTTAAACACTTGAAAAATATCCCTTTAACCCTTGAGGCAGCCTTAAAAAAAACTATATACTTTTTTCCCAAAGGCCAAAACACATTGCAGGGTTCAGAAAAATGCAGTGAAGTGACAAACATTTCATGGAGGAGCCGAGCATCGGTCTGTTTCAGACAGATATTTTAATCTGATTTAATCTGATGCTGTGGATGTGGGCCCTCAATTCTGCAGTGTCTCTTGACTGGTCCTGCCATATGATAGCCAGAATACTTTTGACTGCGGTCTGGTGTTTGCTGAGTGTCCTGTATCTCAATGCAGTTGTCTGGATGCGGGCCCTCAATTCCAGTGGTGGACAAAGTACTCAACCCCAGTACTTGAGTCAAAGTATAGATACTCCTGGTCAAATATTACTCAACTACAAGTGAAAGTTGCTCAGTCAAAATTTTACTTGATTTAAAGTACTAGAGTACTTGGTTTTGAAAATACTTAAGTATTCAGAAGTACACGTTTATAAAAATACTTAAGTATTTAAAAGTACAAATTACAAAGTACATTTTCTAATATCAATACATGCTGTATTGTTTTCATGATGCATTTACAGAAGCTTGTAACTCTCTGAAACCATCTAATGATGCACTGACCTGCTTGTAGAACCACTCTGCTACACAAAGCCTATAGAAACACCTATAAACACTTCAGCATAGAAATACAATCAAAACCAAAAAGGACAGCTGTTGTCATGTTCTGATGTAACTGTATTAAAATCACCACATAAAATTAGATTGAAGCTAACTGTAAGGAGTTCTCCAAGTCTGTTAAATAACTGAGATTTCTTTCTGTCTTCAGAGGCAGTATATATACATGAATTATGTGGTATTTTTCACCCCGATTAAAACAATCCAACTTTAAAAGCTACCTGGAACAATTAATAATTATAATAACATCTTGAGATTTCATTTTGTCTTTCTCCTGCTGTCACCATTACTGCTTTTTGTTTGAATGACAGAGGGACAACTTGCTTGTTCTGGGTTATGGGTCCTGGATGATGTATTTCCACTTTTACATCAATCCAGAGGAGCTACTGTGATTGGTTTTCTTTTGTGAGGAACACAGCATGTGACCAACTGCATTTTAGAAAAGAAAAACACCAACAGCTGACTTCAAAGCTCAGTCGAAAAGTAACAACAACCTTCCTAGAAATGTAGTGTAGTCAAAAGTACAATATTTGTTTTTGAAATGTAGTGGAGTGAAAGTAATACGTTTCCAAAAAAACAAATACTCAAGTAAAGTACAGATACTCAAAAATGTACTTAAGTACAGTACTCAAGTAAATGTACTTTGTTACTGTCCACCACTGTTTAGGTGTAAATCTGGAACAAATAAGTAATGCGAGTTTAATATTTAAGAAATTGAGTGACTCGAACTTAAACTAACATCATTTAAACAATTTTTGATTTAAGAGCTAAGTTGATTCCAAGTTTTAGAAAACTAAATCTGGTAAATTCCCTAAGGATTCTCTAGGAGAGAGGAGGCACCATGGTAGGTTTGTGAGGCTCGTGCAAACTGCTTCTTGTAACCGGCGCCAAAAGTAAAAGACTGTGCGCCTTAGGGAGCCTTCAACGAGCTTCATGGTCAGGCCAATGGGTAGAATAAGAGGGCCCACCTTCATCCCTCTCCCCTTTCCCATAGCTTTAATGCCTTGGGGTTCATACGTTGTCTCAAGCCAGAAACGAGGCCAGTGAACAGAGGTCAAGTTGTGCAGGGGACCCACGGTGGCAACCGGACAAAGGACGGAGCCATAGCCGTAATTTTTCTGGGGGCTAAGACCCGCTAGTACAGTCCACTGATCCATGAGTGCTGCAGGCAGCAGATTAATGAACATGCTGTCGCCTGCAGGAAAGTCTCAGTTTGTGGGTCTTGATGACACAAGATGAAAATCGCCAAAACTGCCCAATCAAGGGATACACCAGTGTATCCTCAGTCTGAGCTCCTCCCAGTAAATTGCACTGCTCTCTGTTCAGCGTAAATGAAAAGAAACTAAACTTAATTGATATGTTTTTTTTTTGTTGTTGTTGCTTTTTCTGCATTTTACTGTGACACACCTAGTTTTCATACTGAAAATTATTCAGCTCTTGCAGTGAGCAAGGTGAACGAAAATTTAGAGTTGCATGTGTTGAAAATATCTGTTTGCTTAATCAATTTTAATTTTCACTGTAATCAAAGAGTACATCTAACACTTATTCCAAAATTTTAAGCACTGATAACCCTGAACTTTTGAGTTTATTGGCTCAAAAAAAAGTTAGCTTTACTCTAGTACTTGCCTAACTTACTCAGGTTTACAGTGAATAAATATTAAATAATAACAACAACAACAACAACAACAACAATAATAATAATAATAATAAATAATAAATAATAAACAACCAGCCAAAAAGCTGGTATTTCTTTTTCCTTTTTTTGTAATTTTTTTTCATAGCACCTGTTCATAGAAGCAAAAAAGAAAAGACATTTGAGGAAAGTATCTTTATCCCTGAATTGCACCTCAGTGGCGAACCGTGACAATTAGAGCTGGGACTTCAGTTCAGCCAAAACTTTGCCAGACACCAAAAATGCAGCAAAATGGAAAAGGATTTTGCTGGAATAAGGGGGAGGCCGCAGTTAGCTCATGACATGTTTGTACTATATACAAACCATGCCATACGTGTCATATACGTGCCATATATAAACTCCACTTGAGGGCAGCAAACACCGCACAATAATAGCTGAACAAGAGTTTTCTGTACTAAAACTTTACTGCTGTTACTGTTACTATTGTTTGGGTAAGTTATAATTAAGTTTGTGTTTAATATTAAGAGCTGTACTAATGGATAAGGATCATGAGTCTCCAGTTTTATTTTTTCTGTCTACTAACACAGCTCTGTCTGCTGTCCTGTGCTGTGCTGTTAGGAGAAACTTTAATGAAGAAAATTCAAGTGTCTGAAAATTCTTTTCTAACAGACACCGGGATGAGCGCAATTTCAGTCCCGGACATGCAGATCCTCCACTACACCACGAAAGTCTGCCTTAAACAAGTCAGTACTATCAAGTCAGCCACCGAGCAACAGCGTTGGTCTCGATGGCTTAGTCACCAGCAAGATATCACTGACCTTCAAGAAGGCCTAAGGCAGGGGTCAGCAAACCCATGGCTCTGGAGCTGCAAGCAGCTCTTCAGCCTCCTTGTAGTGGCTCCCTCTGGCTTTGACAGAAAAAAAAGAAAAGAAAGCAAATGAATAACAGTTATTTCTTAATTTAACTTTGATTTATTTCATTTTTATTTATTTTGTTGCACAGTTATCTTGGAGTTTGAGGTGATACTAATTTTAAAAAGTTTTAATAATCTGTCAACTAAAATATGCATCACATCCACGTCTATCCACGCCTTTACCTGCAGGGGGCTTCTTGAGTGTGCGATCCCCGCCCTCGGTAAGCCAACCATGAATAAATCCAAAAAAAGAAAAGTCTCAGAGGAAAATAGAGAGTTTAATTCTGCGTGGACATATTCCTTTGCCTTAACTGCCAGCGATGCTGGCTTACCTGTGTGCTTGATATGTGGCGAGAAATTAGCAAACCAAAAAAAATGTAACGTTGAAAGACATTTTCAGAGCAAGCATTTGCTGAAAAGTACAAAACAGGAAATTGTTCAGAAAATTAAAGAAGTGCCTCTCTCTGCGAAGACCGTCAAGGACAGGGCCATTAAAATGGCATCAAACATCACCAGTAAGCAAATTAATGACATCAATTCAGCTCAAGCATATTCAATTGCCTGTGATGAGTCAAGTGATGTAACAGCACTGTTATGCAGATGTGTAAACTCTGATGGGTTGCAGGAAGAACTGATTGAACTTATAACGCTAAAAGGCCAAACATGGGGGGAGGACATTTGTGAGGCTGTTGTGAGTTGCCTAAAAGCCAAAGGAAAAAAAAAACACTCACCTGGTGTCAGTGGCAACTGACAGTAGTATGAGAGGAGCACAGAAGGGCTTTGTGAATTTACTTCAGAAGTCACTGGATCGAAAGCTGCTGACGTTTCACTGCATCTTGCACCCAGAAGCACTGTGTGCTCAAACAGCATTTGGGGAAAGATTCAGCGAGTTCAGAAAGGGAAAAAAACACTCTGTCCTTCCCTGTCACACCCCTGGACATGGACCCATCCCTGCTGAACATTTCTGCATTCGCAAGAGTAATTCAGCCTGATCTTGAAATTGAACTGGCCGACATAGCGGATAAAGACTTATGGGTGTCCAAGTTCAAAAGCCTGACAGCGGATCTTGAAAAAGTCATCTGTCAGAAGGCCGTTCTCGCTAAAGAGCACTAATGGAGTGATATTGAAACCCCCCCCAAACCCGACAAACTTGTTTTTGAAACATGAAATGCCATTCCTGACACTTATATGAACATGAAAAACAATTTGAAGTCCTGTCCATCTTTGGCTCAACATACTTATGTGAGCATGAAGCATGAACTTCATAAATTCCAAATATCGCTCCCACCTCACAGATGAAAATCAAGTCACATTAAATAGGTGAGAACACTAGCATTTAATAGGTTATTGCTTTTCAGAAAAACATTTATTTTAGACCCGGAGCTGATGTAGTTTTGTTTGTATGTTCAGGTGCTTTGGTGCTGATTGCTGTACGTGGCTGAGGAAAACAAAAACAGAAAAGGATGACAGCACACTGAAATGGACTTCACTATGTTTTATTTATATTAAAGTGGGCTAGTTTTTATTTTATTAATTTTACACAAATAGGCACGCATAGTTCAGTGTTTAATTCATTTCAAAGTAGGCCTACACATGCACACTAAACTTCTGTTTGGGGTTTTCCTTCATTATAACAGGTAAAAATAGAAAAAGAATAAAATTTATAAAATTTTATAAGCTGTGTGTATATATATATATATATATATATATATATATATATATATATATATATATATATATATATATATATAATCACTCTTTAAAAAACTGCCGCTTACACAACAATTTCTCGTTTGTTAAAAGTGCAGTAATCCATATTAGTGAATTATTACAAAGTAAAAAATTATCACCACTTAATTAATCAACACTTTTTAACCTTCTTTTAACTGATTGTTCTGATTTTCTAGATGGCAAACTCAGATCTCACCCTCAGTGTCATCAACCCAGGTTCTAGCAACAGCAGGCAGCTATTCAGTTTTCAGTGAAAAGGCTGTGATAAATTCACTGTACACTACCTACCTAGCACCAAACAGCAGAAATTTGGTGCAGACCAAAACACAAATAAAGTGAATACAAAGTGATATTTGTCAGGTGGACCCCACCACCACCAACACCTGTCAGGACAAGCAGTTGTGGATGGATGGAATACTTTTTCTGAATCTAACTACATCAAATTGGTATTTCTAAAGTGTTATATCATGACAGAATTTAAGTACAGGCCCTCACACTAAGAGCTGAAATGATTTGGTTAATCATATATGAAATGTCAGACATTTGTGAAAATACTCCTTAGATTATATTTCTTTATATTTGTGTATATATGCTGTATGTGTGTGTAGCCCTGTGTTGTTCAATCATAAAAAATGGCATTGATACTTTTTAAATATTTTGTTGATCTTATTTTATCACACTGAAAATAATTAAAATGCTATTACTGGTGTTACGGTTCTCAATTCCTTTTGTCAGACAGTTACTTGATGTTGCGCAGTTGCCTATTTACGTCACAGGGTGGTACTGTTGCGCTGCCTGTTCTGCAGTTGATCTGGTGATTCGCTCTGTTTATCCCTTCCAGGGCACCGTAGTGTTGGGATTTGCTCCGTGTAGGACGCCATGTTTTTCAAAGTTTATTTTCGCTTGCTCCGCAAGGTAAGCATTGGATCAGTATCCTACATTATGTCTAAACGTTAGCACTAAAACCACCCATCCTGTTCACTGGTTCATGTGTACATGTTGGGTGAAAGTCCGCCATGTGTTTCAGTGATAATTGGCCGTGTTTTTAACAGTTTGTGAGTGAGTTTGTGACACAGTGAGGTGTGGCTATGAACGTGGCTAGCATGCTGTATATGAGTAGACAATTGACTGTAATCTAGACAGGATGGAGCATTCATTTTTTGTGTCTACCTAGTTATTAAGTTGAGAATGTAATGTTATGTTGGTCATTTGTTCTTTTCAGAATGCTGTATGTAATTAAATTAGACTGATATTTATTTTCATGTGACGTATAATTTTTTCTATTTTTTGCTGGGTAAGAAATTGTAAAATAAAACCACTTGATGATATGGTAAAGACTGGCTTTGTAGACAGGGGATACATATTTTGGCAGACTGAAAATACAGCCTGACAGAATGTGTGTCCCCGCATGATGGGGGATACATATTTTGACAGACTGACTGAACAAGTCTTCATAATGAAAACATGTCCTTAACGAAGAAAGGAAAACATATTATTGCATTCGTGCAATAAACCTTGACAACAAGCACTGAAGAATAAAAACATTTATTTTGATACATGAGCCATGTAAAACTTTTTAAAGTCTCCTTGAGAGAACAGCAGTAATCACACGACAAATTATACAATCCACATATTGCTATATTTCATTATATCATTGAGCATAGTAACGTCCATCTTTACTGTACTCTACTGTTCACCTTTACTGTTTACAGTTCAAATTAAACAGCCCTGACTCATTTAATACTGGTTTACAGCTAAATCCTGTTCTGTATCACATAAAAGACAGAAGCACGTGACAAAACAGAACAAACAGAAGATACAGTAACACACAAATTACTACGTACTTTGCTGTATCAATTCAAAGATTTCATGAGATGATCACAAAGCAACGATGGGCTTGTCCTTTGCCACAACTCGTTGCATTCATGCCAAATTTGCCAGTGAGACTAAACTATCAGGTTATTTCTGTGTTTTTGGAATGTTTCTTTTTTTTCATCCCAGAGGAATTATACATTTGCTTGTCCTATATTATGTTTTTGCCACGCAATGTTTTGTGTCACCGTGTTTTTCACTTTAACACTTTGTGTGCATACTTATGTTCCAGGAGTTTGCTGCTGCGTGTAAAATACAGAGTGGCAAGTGTGTTATCACCATTAAGGTAAGCTGCTTCCATGTGATGTAGCTTAAGTATGACTATAAAAATATTGGTTCTTTCTTTGTCAGAACAGGCTATTGGCATCATATACTCAGGCCTAGAATGAGGTCATTTTTAGGAGAAGTCACTTTGGCCTATGATGAATTCAAATTTATTGGGGCTTTCTGGCCAAATTGTAGGGCACAAAAGTGCACAAACAGTAGGTGGTAATTACACTGTATATAGATGAAACAGTTTTAGCTGATAATTAGCTAGATGAGCTACTGTAAATAACCAACACAAACACCCATTATTAGACTGTAAACCATTAATCAAACCAATGAATAAATGCAGTCAATCAGACAATTTAAAGGCTAATTTTATGTTTCACTAGTATAAAAGTATCAGTTCTTTTTGTTGTGTTGTGTACCTTCAGTAGTGAGTGACAGGTAAACACACACAAAGGGCAACCATTTATTGCATACTGCAGTTAGAAACTGACAATAATTAGCTGATAATTAACCTGATCAGCCACAAAGTAATTGATACACAAATTATTAAACCATTAACCAACCAACATGATTAGACCAACTGTATGATTAGAATTGTGTCGATTGCAGTGTCCATGGCCAATTCCACTCTGTTTAAAGTCTGACCTTTGCAACATCTCAGTGAAAGCCATGTATCTCTCCTCTGAATATCTGGAGCGGTACTCACAAACATTCTAAAAAATGAAAAAAAAAGGAGGGACAGAAATTTTTATCTTGGTGAGGAGGTGTGGTTGACGCTGTTGCTGGGTATGACTTATTCTTTTAAAAGGTGTGATTGGTTAATCCAAAAAATAGGACAGATAGAATTTAGTCTCTATTAGGGCTGAACAATTAATCAAAATTTTGTCACAATTTCAATATGTTCTGCTGCAATTTTCAAATCACAGGATGCACAACATTTTTTAAAGGCAAAATTAAGGTCAAAATACCATTTTAAATAAATATTGTGGTGCTGCAGAGGTGTACTGGCCAACACATCATTCTCTAGTTTAGTGCAGATCCCTGAAAATAACACACCATAATCATTTTAATGTGTTTTTCAACTGAGAATAATGTAAAAAATATCCTTTCTTTCAATATTACAAATCCTTTTGCAATAGCAAAATCAATCAAAATAATTGCAACTAGATATTTCTTAAAATTTGTTCAGCCCTAGCCCCTATTAAGACATGGCGTAATTATGAACACTATTTAACCCTCAATAACACCCATGGACATTTTTTTCCTTTTGGATTTTAATTTTTCCATCATTTTGGCTGTGTTAATGCATATTGCATACACTTTGGTCAGGTTGTGTATTTTTGTGTTAATTTAGACACTTAAACTTCATATGCTATGATATCTCTAAAATAAACTGTGTAATGAAAATGTTCCCCAATTTACATCCAGAAGATATTTTTGTCCCCTTGACTAGTGGCAAAACTGCGATTTTTGATCCCATTGCCATTGGAGCATAAAAGCATGTTTGGGTTTTTTTTTTGGCTCTCATCCTGCAGTCTTCAAAGTTGTTTTTGTATGTCTGCTGTTAACTATACTTGATGTGAATGTGGACTTAGAGAAATTAAATGTGAGCTTTGAGCTTTACTTGTAGTAAAGTTCAAAGTCCCTCAATAATCCACAGTCAAACATTCACTCATTCATCTCATTCATGTAAACAGACAGCTGCATGAAGGACACAGGTGCAAGAAAAACAGAAAAACACAAAGTCTGAGAGTCCATGAGTTTACACACACACACAAAGTCTCTCTCTCTCTCTCTCTCTCTCTCTCTCTCTCTCTCTCTCTCTCTCTCTCTCTCTCTCTCTCTCTCTCTCTCTGTCTCTCTGACTCTCTCTGTGTGTGTAGCTGTTATCAGCGGTCAGTTTGTCTGCTGCGCACATGACGTGACCATCGTGCAGAACTCGTGTGTGACAATGACGGGCACAGAATCAGATATGTGACGCTGACCGGCCAGTCACCGGTCAGGGCAGGTCATGCTGAAAACCGGCCAGTTCTGGTCGATCGGTGCATCCCTAATATGTGCTGTACTTATTAAGGAATGCACAAGGGTTAAGATAATATCTTTTGAATAAATTGTAAGCCATACTGTAAAAGTAGCTTACAAAATATAGCAGTAGCTATTAGGGATGGGCATCAAGACCCGGTTTTACTTTAGAACCAGTTCCAAAATTACGATTACTCCAGAATCATTAAGAATTGAGATTTCCAATTCCACTATTGATTCCCATGTGCAAATTTAATGCATCTGAAGTCACAGACTCAAACTTTTCCCAACTTGGTTTTTGTTTTCTCTGCACCTGGGTCCTTGATACACATGTATGCATTACACGGAGTGCACGTGTGATTGATGTTATCGAGTGGCTTTGAACTTACCTACATCAGCATTAAGCTCACATTGTATTTCT
The DNA here is from genome assembly GCF_056507025.1 of Lutjanus erythropterus. NCBI lineage: Eukaryota > Metazoa > Chordata > Actinopteri > Lutjaniformes > Lutjanidae > Lutjanus > Lutjanus erythropterus. The sequence goes on from NC_139330.1 coordinate 37,817,120, forward strand.
GTGGTTCACATCCACATGAAGCAGAGTGAATGCAAACATGCAATGAGGACCACTAACTCATATAGTTTTACCCCTACAAAGATGCACACATGTACACACACTCACGCACACACACCACATAGCGGGTGAGGGAGGTACCCATCACCTGTTCAGGCCCAGATTCTTTAACTTGCTGATGAGCCTGAAGGGCCCTATGGTGTTACACCCTGAACTGTAGTCCACAAACAGCACTCTCACATATGTAATATGATAATTTTCTTTTTTTTCAATAACAGGACAAGCTGTGGCATGTAGCAAGAACAAAGCACAGAAGAGGGGGCTATGCACCAGGGGCTATGCAGTAAGGACTTTAGTGTTGCATATGGGGCATGTGCACTACCAGGTAAGCAACTCGAGAGCCCCAAGATAAGGGATGGGCCTTGACACCCTGTTAACCCACTTAAGAACCAATTCCAAAAGTACAATTCCATCAATGGCTTTACACATATGCGTATATTTTTGGCCCAAACCTACTGCTACATAGCCTTTCTCTACAATGTTGAACACAAATTGAAGCATTGCTATTACTTCTTAAGCGAATATAAAGAAATGGTAAAATAAAGCAGTGACCTAAAAGTATAAACAGCATCACAGGTGAGAAACTAAACTTGAATCCACAGTCATTCATTTAGAGGTTAGAAAGTATTGAGAGCCTAAGGTGATAGTTTACCCACAAATTAAATTTCTCCTGATATCTACTCATCCCTGTGCTGATGTGAGGATGGGTGAAGATCTCCAGTTCACAAAACACTCCTGGAGCTTCAGTGGAAAACAGTGTTGCGGCCAAACTTAGTACAATGGTAGTGAATGGTGACCAGTTTTAAAATGTAGAAAAAGAACACAAAAAACCCCACAAAATGTCTCCATACTCTTTGTGTGGTGTAGCCCAAGTGTCCGTAAGCTGCAACCTTAAAATTTGACCCAAAAAGACGCCATATTTTTAGACTAAATGTCAACTGTAACCTCTCAGACCGGAGTTGCTTGCACACGCCTAAAGTGGGTACACAAGCTCTTGCCCAAGCGGTGCAACACGAGATATACAAGGTCTTGCGATACTTTCATACCTGTGTTTACATGCTACCTGGAAGCAACTCAGACAGAGCGAGATCTTCTCAGAAATAGTTACTTGTTATGCGTACAGTTGACTTTGCAAACTCTCAACCAAAAAGAAAATGTCCAAGGACCGATATAGAAGAGGAACATCATTTCTTTGCTGCAGCTACACCACTTGGGCAAGAGCTTGTGTACCTGCTTCAGGTGTGTGCACAGTTCCGGGCTGAGAGGCTACAGATGAAATTTAGGCTAAAAACATGGTGTAAATGGCATGAGTGAAATTTCATTTTTGGGTGAACTATCACTTTAACACACACACTTCTTCAGACCACTGTCTCTGCTCTCATGCACAGACAGGAGCTCAGTCTGACAACACACGCTAGCTTGAGGGCAAAGATGGGGGGTCAGAGATGCTGAGGTCGAGATATATTCCAAGCACAGTGTCTTGGACGAGAGTGATGCAGCGTGGCCCGGTGTGTTTTAGCCTTTAGTGATAATGGCCATAGAATGGTCAGAAAATTTCATAGAATGTAGTCTCCATCAAGACATGGTGTAATTATGAGTGAGTATTAAAGGACAACTTTGGAAATTTTCAACCTTAGCCTTGATTGAGACAGCTCGTTTTGAAATTGGTCCAGTATTGAGGAAGGCAGATGCAGCTGGCAGCTGCAAAATAAGTACAACAGTATACATTGGACAAATGCGCCCCGTGCATTGAAAGTGCTTTTTTTCACCACAGACCTGCTCAGATCGCCAGTTTTATCTCTGTCAACAGCATGCGAAGCGTCTGTCTTACCCTTCACTTGCTCCGGGCTGTGTGTAACAAAATCTCACGGGATCTTTGCTTGTTACCGGAAAAAAACAGAGGAGCCATGACTTGTAAAAGTCAGTTGGTTGTCCCATAGTACAGGTGAGAGTTTACTAGGCCGATTGAAGTGTCATGGCTAAATATTTACCTGATTTGGAGAATGTAGATGAGACCTTTGATTTCAGTGGCTGCCAGTACTTATTTGAGCCCGAGTATACGGATGAGGAGTTTGAGTTCCTACAAAGAAAGAGCGGATGAGGATAGAGAGAGAGGGGCAACGGGCAGATGAGGGTGAAGCAGCTGCTGCATGTCTGTGAATCTGTGAAGACTGGTTGTGCTCCTGTGAATGCTGTGACTCTATACCCACATGTCTGTGTTGTAACAAGTGGGACCTGTTGCCCAGTATTTATGGTCTTGATGTGTCCGGGGATGATAGAGAAATTAGTCAACGCTGTGTAACCACTGTGGTGGGAAAATTATTCACCAAACTGGTCACTGTTGTTCCTCTTAGTTATTTCTGATGTTCTGTCAGGCACTAACTGGTTACTCGTCCTTGGACACACAGTTGTTCTCTCTTTGGAAGAACAACTTCTGATAACACAATCACATCCCGACTCTCCCGATAAGCACTTCAGGTCCATCCTGACCCAACCTCCTTCATCTCCTAACCCTGTAAAACAGATTTACATTCTTGACTCATTATCAGTTCCTTTTTCACTTTGTGTGTGACTGTGTACTGATCCTTTGCAAAGCTCGATTAAAACACCAGAAAGACAATCTTGGTCATTGGGGTCTGTCTTAATTTTCAGATTTTCCACCACACCACCTTACAGGATTTCCGCCCTCTGACCAGCAGGGCAGTGCTGGATACCTTCTTTCATGTGCCCAAAATAAATTGGAGGCAACCAAAACCACATCGACCAAATGATTAGCTATCCATTGAGTAAGTATAAATAATATGTCTTCATGCATGTAATATCTGTACCTAGAATTATTTGACAGATGCGCCTTTTCTGTTGCATGCATTAGTTTGCCCTCAGACATTTCTAAATCATCTTAACCCTTTCCTTTCGTCCAGCCAGTACAGACTTGCAGCCTATCATGTGGTGCTGGAGTGGGCTGTCAGAGAATGTCTTGTTTATGGTAACAGAAGAGTGCTGCCAAGCTGGATCATCACTGCTATCAGAAGCAAGTACCCATTACCCACTGGCACTTACAGCAGGTTCAAGGAGGCACATGTTCAGAACACATCTACTGATGAATGACTTTTCAATAATTGTACTCTTGACTGCACTGCTGAGCAGTCTACAAACTGTTCCAGTCTTTAGAGACACTAGCAGATCCTGCATAAATCTTGCACACTGTAAGTATTTACAGTACAAAATCATCCCCTCCATATATGCAGGGGTGGACAGTAAGAAAGTACATTTACTTGAGTACTGTACTTCACTTGAGTATTTGTTTTTCTGGAAACAAATATCGTACTCTTGTACGATTGTACCACATTTCTAGAAAGGTTGTCATTACTTTGAAGTCAGCTGTTGTTGTTTCTTCTTTTCTAAAATGCGACTGGCCCCATGCTGTGTTCCTCACAGAAGGAAACCAAGTACAGTACCCACTCTTAACTGGGATTGATGCAAAAGCAGAAATGCGTCATCCAGGCACTCTGTAACAAGCCCAAGCAAGCACTCCCTCTTTCATTCCAACAAAACTCAGTAATGATGACGGCAGGAGAAAGACAAAATTAAATCTCAAGATGTTGTTAGAATTAGAAAAAGATAAATAATTTCAGGTAGGCTTTTAATGTTGGATTGTTTTTATTTGGGTGAAAAATACCACACAATTATACTGCCCCTGAAGCCAGAAAGAAATCTCAGTTATATAACAGACTTGGAGAACTTCCTTGGCTTCAATCTGATTTTATGCTGTGATTTTAACAGTTACATCAGAAAAAATGACAATAGCTGTCCTTTTTGTTTTTGATTGCATTTCTATGCTGAAGTTTTTATAGTGTTTCATCATGGTCAGAGCACCATTGTGGTGGTTTTAGAGAGTTTCAAGGTTCAAACAATAAGCAGTGTATATAGAAATGAACTTTGTAATGTGTACTTTTGGATACTTAAGGTTTTTTTATCATTAATTTTTTATTGGAACAATAACAAATAGGCTAAAAGCCAGTCCAGCAAATTGCCATTTTACATTTTAGGTTTATGTACCCCCAGCCCTCAACCTCTTTCCCTATCCCTTCTTGCCCCCTACCCCAGCTCCCCTCTAGCAACCAACAGGATAGATCAGAGCAGTCCTATTTAGACAGAAAGTCTTTCAAGTCAGATATCAGATTCATCCACATTAAAATTGTGTTTGGTCCTGCATCAATAATCCTTGCTGATGGTAGTTCAGGTAAGGAATGTCCAAAAAGCTCCAGAGCCAATTAATATTTGAGATATTGTGAGGAAGTTTCCAGCACTGGACTACAATCTTCTTGGCTGCAGTTAGGCCCGCAAGCCAGATTTTGCGTGCTTTAGCCGTGAGGGAGAGACAGGAATCGTCATTTAGAAGATGTACAGCAGGATGTACAGCATTGGTAATACCACCCCAATTAGTCTTGCCAGGGTATTAACAACTTTTGCCCAGAAATCTAGAATCCCTGCACATTTTCATACAACATGAATAAAGGAGCCAACAGTTCTATGGGAACAGAAAGAACAGTATGGGTCAGGGGCTAGTCCTATTTGATGCCTAATTCTCGGTTTAAAAGGGAACTATTATGCTTTTCCTCTTTTTTGACCTATAAATGTTGTCACAATGTCGGATACTCATGTTAAACGATTCCAAAGCGTCAGATAATGAGGTTCATGCATTTGGAAGTGAGCCCTGCAAGCTGTTTTGGATGGCTCTGCACGCTGTGTTTTACTGTCTTTTTTAACGATCTAGTAACATTGATGTTAATGCATGCCAGACTTACTTATATGGTCATACCCCGGCATATGCTCAAGGCCTGCCCGCTCCCCCGCTCTGCTTCGGAAGTTACATCGCTGTGCGCTGCTCTGCTGTCTACAACGATTTCACAGTGTTAGCACGTTGAGCAATGGCTCCTAGAAAATGTTTGTTCGGGTGTGAGGGAAAATTACCTTTGTTTAGCTTTCCTAAAGAGGCAAGCACCAGGCAGAAGTGGATAGAGTTGTTTTTTCCCGGCCAGCAAAAGAAAAATACCTCCTTTTTTTCTCTGTCTACAGTATGTCACAGGGGACTGTTTTGTCAACATGGGCCAGTATGAAGCTGGATTAGCCGGTAGCCGGGCTCGGCAGCGCTCGCCAGCCCTTCGGAAGTCCTCGGGAGTGCGACCAATCACAGTGGAGTGGGCTCGGCGGGAGGCGTACATGGAGCAGGGCCGGGGGGGTGGAGTAAATTACAAAGACCGTTTTCGCGGGACGCAGAAAATACAAGGAAGAGATGCAGTGAGAGGCACTGCGTCCCGAAGATCTACAAAGCTTTCTGTGCGGGCGATCGTGTGTAGCTGCTCTATAGGAGTCCAGAAATCAAATACAAAGGCCCGAAAATGAATATAATAGGTCCCCTTTAAGGTATGCTCTACGACAAAATTTCAAATGTATATATACTGATGGTTTGGGTTTTAGGAGGCATCAGGAACGTTATTCCAAATTACAACCCATTTCAGTTTTTGTTCCATCTCAGCTATGTCTCCCCCCCAAGCCAAGTAAGATTAATTTGTCATATATATAAGCCACTATTCATCTGGAGCACACTGTATCCAACTTACAATAGGATGTTCTTGTAAGGCTGATTCCCACTGAACTTTATAGGCTTTACAAACTGACCCTAAAAGAGAATGTTTGTCAATATTGTATGGAATTTAAGGATTGTGCTTGCCCCATTAATATCTTGTTGTAATACCTTTATCTTCCCAGGCTTTGTTAGTAAAAGGTTTCCCCCTAGATAAAAGGTGACCATTATTCCATAGTGGGGATGATTTACACCAAACATTTTTAACTTTGAGGAATTTTTCTGCCACTTTAAAGACTTGTAGCATATGAGTTAAAATCAGATGTATTCTCTTCTTGGGCTGGCAGTAGTGATCTTGGGAAAAGTGTACACTGCAGACCCGATGGTCTGCAAGATGCAGTGTCTGGACAGGAATGTTAGCATCAATTTGTAGCACAATTAGACTTCAGCATCTTTTTTTTTTTTTTTTTTCTTTTGTAATCGATATAGTGAAACTCTCAACTGCACTCAGGGACAACCAACTCCACTCTGACCGGCTCTCAGTCATGGTTCCTTTGTTTTCTTCTGGCAACACGCTAAGATCCCATGAGATTTTGTCACAGAGATGTGCTTTGCATGCTGTTAACAGAGTTAACAGAGTTTACACTGGTGATCTGAGCTGGTCTGTGGTGAAAAAAAAGCACTTTCAATGCATGAAATTTTACAGGAGGCATTTGCCCCCATATATATTGTTGCAACTTGTTTCGCGACTGCTGGCTGCATCTGCATCCCTCAATACTGGACCAATTTCAAAATGAGTTGTCCCCATCAATCATGCACACACATACACATGGGGAAATTGGACCCAGGTTGAAAAATACTGAAGTTATCCTTTAAGAACTGAATACTTTGTAAGCCTAATTGTACTTCCTGTGTCCATGAATGCCATTTTGTGAGCCTGGCAGATGTGGGCATCCAGTGGAAATGAAATCAACTGTATCACCATGTAAGACTGTGAAAGCACTGTAATTGTGTGATCACTCTGCTGATGGAAAGTTGTAACAGACCAAAGTCTCCCTGTTATGATCACTTTCATTTCTGGCATTGTTGTTATGGAAGATTTATCAGCCTTGTCTAGTTTTATTTTATCTTGTAAAGTACTTGGTAACATTAAAAAAAGTGGTACATAAAAAAGTTGATCATTATTATTGTTACATGAGCACATCTCTCATGAGATCGACCACAAATGTTATCCCCGCACAGTCCAATCCATAGTGTTTTACTAACTCACTGTCTGTCATCAGTTCTTTGTCATGTTCTCCTCTGCTTAAGAAATACTTAAGCCTCCTCCCTACTCTGACTGGAATCAAACCAGGGCCACTGCAGTAAGGATGCAGTTTTTGCATATGTAACATGCGTAATTACAGTTGAGCTAATGAGGAATCCGAACATAGATTGACTTGAGATTCTTTTCAAATCTATTCTAGACATGCAAAATTTAAAATATATCTCCTAACAGTGAGATAAGCTGGTATAAAGCACTTCATTTTCCACTCAGGGGTTAGAAGCTAGTTTCCACATTACAGACATTAAAAATCATGTCTTATGTATTGAATAACATTACAGCTTGATTTTTTTGGCTTCAATAACAGGGCAGACTGAAGAATGTGATAGGACAGGTGGCAGAGAGAGAACAGATGACATGCAGCACATGTCCAAGGGCTGGAATGAAACCATCTGCACAAGGAGTCCGCCTTTGCAAATGAGGCATGTGTTCTACCAGGTGAGCGACCGGATCTTGATCTTGAAGAGGGGTCTATGTATCATCCCTCCCAAACTGTATTTAACTTTGATAATTAGGATAAACAAATATACAATATATCATTATATATCGATATATCAAACAAACAAACAAACAAACAAACAAAAAATAATAACAATGAAAAATCCACTTGCTTTTTTGGTCCATGTCCTCGAATCAGCAATTGGAATAGAAGTTCTACCAAAACCAGAAATGACTTTATTGTCACTTCAGGCATTGCTTATTCTGTCTCATTTCATTATAGCTAAAGGCATTGCTAAGATTTAACATATATTATTTGTTGAATTATGAATACAACTATAGGCTAGATATTTATTTACATATTCTTTTTTAATTAATGAGTCTAAAAACTTTTCACCAATCCACTTGTGCCACAGACCCCTGTTTGAGAACCACTGCCCCAGAATATCTATACGAATTAAAAAAAAATCCATTCCTCTAAAACTTTGTAGGTGGCAGGAAATGGTAGCTGTATCTGTCTGACCCTTGAATAAAGAATTCTTATCTTTTTTTCCTTTACATGGTTGGTATTCTGCAAAAAAGCCAGAGTTTGCAGTGTTTTTATACATTTCTGCCCAGCCTTTCTTTTATAGCACCACAGCATAAGGTGTGTGATGTATGTAATTCCTTGAGCTCATTAAACATATACTCCCTCTTGTGGCATAAAGGGACAACAACTTCTGTCTTAAGATGTGCTGTGCCTCAGGTTATTTATATATTTACTGGGTAAAAATTACAGATTTATCTTTTAGAGAAGAAATGGACACTTCTGTTAATCCTTAAGTAGACATTTCTGTAAAATTAAAGCACATCTAGAGCAGCATTTGCTGAAAATTTCTTAACCGCTTTAAAGTTCTAATCAAATATCAAATCTGTACAATTTTTATGGGCAGTTTCTTTGAAAGTGAAACGTGAATGGTGACTAACAACCACTTACATTTTCTGGTAAATACAATTGTATTTTCTTCCACGTTTTAGACCAACATCATGTTCTAATAATCTAAAATGAAAGACACCAGATTCGACCACCACAACAGAGTTCAAGGTCACTTGCTAGACTCTTCCATTCTGGTGGAACGATTGTCAGAGTCTCTCAGTCAGACTTGAACTTTGCTTCATGGGACTTATTCGTGTTGTTCTCTCATGACTAGATCCTTGCTTGTGTGTTGTATCAGCTCTCAGATGTACGTGACTTTAGATAAAAATGTCTGCTAAATTAAATTGTAAATTGTAAGTTGTGATGAAATAAATCTTTATACAGCGAATACAGCATCATGGTCCAATAAATCCACCACAATATAAAAATATTTTATGTCTACATCTGCTAGTGGGCCATCACAACGAGATGAGGAAAGATAATATATTAGTTCAGTCCAAGAGAATCTTGATATTGCCAACAACTGCCAACTATTTTGATAATCTGTTAATTGCTTTGAGTAATTTTTAAGAAAAAAAAAGTCAAATTTCTCTGATGCACTTTCTCAAATGTGAGAGTTGTTGTTGTGGTTTCTTTAACCCTTTATTACAGTTTACTAAATATCTTTGGGTTGTGGACAAAATAAAACATATGAGAGCATAATTGTGCACTTCGGGAGACACTAAACAAAAACCTTTTTTTTTCACCATTTTGTGGCATTTCATAGACAAAACAACTACTTGATTAATTGAGAAGATATAATCAGCATTAATCAACAGTGGAAATAACCTTTAGTTGCAACCCTAGTTTTAAACTTTGAAACAAGTGGAACTGTCAAAACGGAAAGAAAAACAACAGTGCAAGCATGAGACTATTTACACCATTACTACAGAACATCTCGGTGTTAGTGCCATTTTCTTGAACAGGACATGTAATGTTCTTTGAGTTGGGTCATCTTATTCATTCAAGTGCTAAGTAATGGTTGTGGGACAAACTTAAATTGGCATGTTTCTGCAGCAATCCTTTCTTGTATCTTGCATTCATACATGACAATAATATTTCATGTAAAACTACAAAGAAATTGGTATAATCAGAGGTTGAGGGAAGAAGAAGAAGAAGAGGCAGAGCTCTATGCATGCTTGTGTGTGTGCTCCTGATACCTCTCTCGGTGTGAGCAAGGTACTGAGTACAGCCTTCTGTCTAACAGCCATGGAGGAATGTATTGCTGTTTCATCCCCTTATCACGGCTCTGTTGCATGTTTGGAAAAGGTAGTAATTCAACCAAAGCCTTTCATTCATGTTTAAAACCTAGTTGACATCAACATTTAAAGTTGTTTTGTCACTGTGTGAGATGTACTGCTTGAAATGTTTAGCTGTTTTTTTCTCCATGACAGTTAACCCTGGAAATGTTAATTTGAATACAAAATCTCTCTTTCTACTTTTTGTTTACGCTGACTGGCTACTGTACAGCATTTCCAGTTTTGTCAAGCTAAATGCCATGATGTATCACACTGAACTGTTTAGACTTAGATTTCAACATTAGTAGGTAAACTTTAGTGGAAAAAGTTAATGCCGCACAATATTGTATGTATATATATTTATATTTATATTTTTATATATATATATATATGTATATATGTATATATATATATATGTATATATATATATATATATATATATATATATATATATATATATATATATACATATATGTATATTTCTAGTGGAGCCCCAGTATAAAGTGTTTGCAGGCCAAGATGATGTCTAAATTGAATCCATATTTTAATACTGGAGGACACTATCATAGTATAACAGTCAGTATAACAAGAAATAGAAGAATACAAGGGTGAGTACAGGAAGGCTTTTAGTGATACCGGGTGAACAGAATTTGACTCCAAAATCAACCATGACGGAGGGACCTCAGTATCCCCATATTTGACCCAGTAGTTCAAATTTCATATGTTTGTTGCCCAATAGTACAGGAAGTTTGGTAACACCATTCCGCCCTGAGCTTTGGGCCTCTGTAAAACTTGTCGACGTAACCTTGGAGACTTCTTATTCCAAACAAAACCGAGAATAAGACTGTCCACTTTATGGAAAAATGAAAGAGGAAGAAATATTGGAATACATTGGAATAACTATAAAATGTGCGGGAAAACATTTATTTTAATTGCATTGATTCTGGCAGCTACAGAAAGATTTAGTAGGGAGCACCGCTCAAAATCCTGTTTAATTTGTGTGAGCAGCAAGAACTTATATATATGCAACATTCTATATACTGTCTATTTGTCTGAGCCAGGAAACTATAACTCATAGCACATAAATTAAGCACATATGAAGACAAAGAGTTGTTGCCCGTTTATGACACGTTTATGAAATATACCCTTAAGTGTGCCCTTTCTATATTTTAAACCAAAATTGAAAAAAGGTCATTTTTACATCTAAAATACTTGAAAGATTACATTCTAGTTAAAGAATCGATGAATCTGAAATAATTTATATGAAAATTCTTACTACTAGTCCAACACGCATAAACCAGTATAAACCAGCATAAGCGAGTATTTTGTTTCGATATGATGTAAATATCTTTAATACATGTGTTTGTAATCTCCAAACATTAACTCTGTGTTTACCTTCATAGTTCAAAAAATAGTATTTTGTCTCTTATAATGTGTCCTGAAAACTGAAGAAACTCAGCCCTTTGCCTTTATATTTATCAAAGTTCATAGATTGCTTAGGATGGTTGGTTAGGATGTAATCTATAAAATTATTTTGGATTTAAAGATGAGCAATTTCACATTTTGGTTTATTATTTATAGGATATATTCCCTACTATGGTATGAAGGGGCAACACTCATGTCTTCATATATGCTATGCCTGAGTTTGATTCTCCTGGCTCTTATTTTGATAGAGCTTATTTAACTTCCGGGTCAACTGTCTGCCTTTCTGCTGTTTTCAAGTCAACAAGTAAGAAATAAAATTACACCAAAACTGATCCCTTTTTTTAGTATCATTATTTAGATTTTTACTCTTGTTTTTATGTCTGCTGGCAAAAAAAAAAGAAAATTAGCTCTCTTTACCCATTTTTGTTTTCTGGTTCAAAGCACTAACTTGAGGGTATACTCCCTCTTGTGGCAAAAACAGGCAATAACTCAGGGTTTCATCTGTTCAATGTGTGAGTATACCTATGAATTGCTGGCTAAAAATTACACATTTATTTTTCAGAGAGGAAACTAGTGCCCAGTGACTGTTTAGCTATCTCTGTTACATCTGAACATAAAACAATAAGTCCCTGAGTAAATGGGACAACACAACCTTCAAATACTATTTCTGTATTTGCTTTTAACTAATATCTTGCCTTTAACTTATAATATTTGTGCCTTTAGTGATGCTTTCCTTCATTGCCTAACTGACACAAGCCATATATATTATATATATTGATATATTGTTTATTTAATGTAATTTCATTGTAGTTGAAGGCAAACACAGAATTAATGTTTGAAGGTTGCAATGTCCTGTTTGCTAAAACGTACATGTATTGTTTTCCATTTTGATATGACTGACAGGAAGACTTGACACAGAAGTTAAAGTAACTTTATGAAAATTAAAAATATATATCAATATAATAAATATTCATTGGATATTGTTTAAAGGCAAATACAAAATTAATATTTGAAGGTTGTAATGTCCTAAAGCAGTAGTTCCCCCAAAAATGAAAATTCACTGAGTGAAGATCTCCAGTTCACAAAACACTCCCGGGGTTTCTGTGGAAAACAGTGTTGCAGCCAAATCCAGTACAATTGAAGTGAACAGTGACCAATTTTAAAATGTTAAAAGAATACACACAAAAACCCCCACAAAATGTCTCATACTGCTCATGTGGTGTAATCCAAGTGTCCGTAAATTGCGACATTAAAATTTGACCCAAAAAGACGCCATTTACACCATGTTTTTAGCCTAAATGTCAAGTGTAGCCTCTCAGACTGTAGCTGCTTGCACAGAGATAACTGAACAGTCATTGGACACCAGATTCCTCCTTGAAAAATAAATATGTAATTTTTAACCAGTAATTCATAGGTATACTCACACAATGTACAGATGAAACCCCAAATTGTTGCCTATTTATGCCACAAGAGGGAGTATACCCTCAAGTTAGTGCTTTTAAGCCAGCAAAGAAAAATTGGTAAAGGGAGCTAATTTTCTATTTTTACTGGCAGAAATAAAAACAAGAGAGAAATCCAAATAATTATTGTAAATTATACTGGTGTTATCTTATTTCTTACTTGTTGACTTGAAAACCGTTGAAAGGCAGACATCTGACCTGGAAGTTAAATTAGTTCTATCAAAATAAGAGCCAGGAGAATTGAGCTTATGAAGAGAAGAGTGTTGCCCCTCAATACTACAGGAGGGAATATATGCTTCAAAGTGTGCCCTTTTTGGGTTTTAGCTTTAAACCTATGGAGCTATATTGGGGCCAAATGTTTTGAACTTGAAAAATAAAATTATTAAATAAATAATAAATAAATAATTGCTAAATTAAAATTAAATTAATCTTTATAATGTTAAAAACACAACCTCAGCTGCTCAATTAAATATGGTGGGTTAAAAGAGAGCATTATAATATATGTTTTAACCAGATATTGCCTATATTTGATCACGAGCCAAAGAAGCCTGGGAACCACTGCTGTAAGGAGTACTATTCACAAACACTAGCTGATAGCATCAGGCCTAGGGGTGTGAATCTCACTGACTGAGACGATTCGATACGTATCTCGATACATGTTCAACAATACGATATATTTTATAAATCTTTAAGCGGCCAGCGATTCGGTTCGATACGATTCAATTCTGATACGATACGATACGATACGATACGATACGATACAATACGATACGATACGACGCAATACAAGACAATGCAATGTGTCAGTCTTTACATTTTGATTCAATTAATGCTATGTTTGTAGAGTGCTGTTAGTTGCCAAAAAATCCTGATAGTTTTACTAAATATAGTAACAGTAGAGACAGAGAGGGAGACTTTACAGTGATGTTTATATCTTATTATGAGTCTCATGTGTAAGTGAGGTAAATGAGAAACTTTGGAACTGTTTAAAATATCAGTATTTTTGCAGTAAGATGATCTGCTGCTCTGTTTCATTTGAAGAGTGGTGTGGTTTTGATTAGTGTGGAGGAACAGTGATGCTCTGTGTTACCTGTTCTCACAGTGACATGACGTCTCTGTGGGTCAGACTCGTGGCTCTGTGCTTTTTCACTCACAAAAACAAGCGCTCCCTCCTCCCTCTCCTGTGGCTCCTCTTCATTTGCTCATAACAGACGGTGCTGAAAACAGTGACAGAATTGACATTGTACCGCGTTGCATCACCAAACTTTCATAAGACTCAAGTGTAGAATAAGTTTGGGATTTATAAGAAAGATGAGAAATGCTGCTGCAAATCATTTATGCAAAATGTGAAAGTAACCGTATATTAAAAAATAAAGCCAGTAGGACATAGTATTTATTGGATTTTAGTCAAAAGCAGATACAGAATTAATATTTTAAGATTGTAATATCCCGTTAACTCAAAAACGTATTGCTTTACTCCCTGAAAAATCAATAATTAATTTCCTACCAGTAATTCATAGGTGTATTCAGACATTGCACACATGTAACCCTGAGTTGTTGCCAATCCATGCCACAAGAGGGAGTATGCCTTTAAGTGAGTGCTTTTTTTTTTTTTTTTTTTTTTTTAAAACCAAAAAAGAAAAATGGGTAAAGAGAGCAGTTTTTATTTTTTGCTGGCAGAAATAAAAACAAGACAGGTTTGTAAGTTTACATTCATGAATATGGAATTTACACAGTAGTAATATTAGATTAATAAAAAAATCTTTTTCTCTATACTCAACACGTCCTCACCATCACCTGTCTTACACTTATCACAAGTAGAAGAGACAGAATGAATGACTTTAAACTGAATAATATACAAAAAAAATAAAGTCATCCTTTAGAAATTTGATAGGTGGATTTGGCTTTGAAAATAAAAAGGCCATTAAAGAGGCTCCAGTGATTAAGACTGCATTACAAGACTCAATCTCAGGCCATCTGATACAGACACTGCTCTTCTGTCTAGCAGCAGAATGATGAGAAAACCCATGAACTGGCATTGCAGGCCCAGTAATAATGTTGGAAGACAAGAAGGCCCTGGCCACCTTCGTTAGCCCAAATGAAGGGCATATTTTAAAGAACGAAGATGTAAGAAAAATCGGGACATGTTGAAAGAGAGAAATAAATTTGGGGAGTACTAGCATCCTAATAATATTAACGCATCCGATTAAAGAAAGAACGAGAAATTTCCATTTATCTATCATAGTTTTAGTCCCCAAATCCAAAAAATTAAGTTTAAAAAGAAATTTAGGGTTTCTAGTGATATTAATCCCGAGATACACAAGGTGTTCAGTGGAAAGTCTGAGGGTAGATTGCCGAGAAAGCCAGCGTCGAGACCATGAGAGAAGGGCATGAACAAACTTTTTCCCCAGTTAACACTAAAAGATCTAAAAACATCCCTGTTTCCCGTTTTTGATATAATAAACAGCTTTTGGCAGCTTTCTGGGTTTAGAGACAAGATTATATCACCTGCGTACAGACCAATGGTACAATGAGATGTGCCGCAACTTATACCAGTGATTTGGGGACTGGCTCTAATAGAAATGGCCAGAGGCTCGAGAGTCAGCGCAAAGAGCATTGGGGAGAGGCAGCAACCCTGCCTGGGGGAGACCTGTCATGATTAGTCAAAATGGAGGATTTGGGGCAAGAATAGTAGCAAACATGTACTTCCATTCAATTTGATCAAATGCCTGTTGGGCGTCCAGGGAGATAACTGCCAAGTAAGGCAACTTAGTAGAGTAAATTATATCTATCTGGAATAAACTCTGTTTCAGTACTGTTGGAATTACTGTTGGTAAATATGTTAATTAACCTCAGTTCTGGTCAAAACTACTAAATATTTAAATATTTTTAGAATTGTAATATTTTAAATGCCAATTTTATAAGCTCTGTCACCGACGCCAACAAAATGAAACAGAAAACCAACCATGCACCCTCAATATGCATTTGGTTTTCTGAGTTTTTTTTTTTAGGGAAAATGAAAACTAGTATTACTGAAACATTTAGAATTTTTTTCATACTTGCTTTATGACGAGCATTTCATTCATAGGCCTATAGTGGGTAAATGGTGTCATGAGGTGGTCAACATTAGAAACTAATTTGACCTCTTCCCTACAGACCAGAATGCATCTTTTTATACTGTAATGGCTGTGCGATCAAAAAATGTGGTTATAATGGAAGTCAATGGGGAAATTTCATCCACCAACAGTATGAAAAGGAGAAAAAGTTCAAATCTGATGGTGCATAAAAACTAATAATGCATCAAAGTCAATGTTGTACTTATCTCATCTTATGTACATTATGCATGATGCTGCACAAATAGTTTTATTACTTTGTGAAAGCCTTAAAACTTACAATAACACACAACATTTTTCACTTTTATTTCATTTATTATTTGTAGGAAAAGATTAAAAATAATGTAATAAAATCAGTTAGAATTAAACAGCTCTGACTCACTTAAAACTGGTTTACAGCTAATTCCTGTTCTGCATCACATAAAAGACAAAATCATATAACAAAACGGAACAAACAAAAGATCCACTACCACAGAAATTACTACGTACTTTGTTGTATCAATTCAAAGATTTCATTAGATGATCACAAAGTAACGATGGGATTGTCCTTTGCCAGTGGTTATTTCTCTGTGTTTTTTGAATGTTTTTTTTTTTTTTATTATTATTCCAGAGGAATTATACAATTGCTTGTCCTATATTATGTTTTTGGCATGCAGTGTTTTGTGTCACCATGTTTTTCACTTTAACACTCAGTGTGTATACTGGTGTTAGAAGACTTTGCTGCTGGGTGTAAAATACAGAGTGGCAAGTGCGTTATCACTATTAAGGTAAGCTGCTTCCATGTGGTATAGCGTAATAGGAGTATGACTATAAAAGTATTGGTTCTTTCTTTGTCAGACCTGGGCCCCGTTTCCCAGAGCCTTCGTAGCGCTACGTGCATCGTAAGTTGTATTTCAAGGTCTCCCTTAAGGTTGTCCCAACTCTGGGAAACAGCCCGTAACCTTAAACCATTAATCAAACCACTAAATAAATGCAGTCAATCAGACAACGTAAAAACTCATTTTATATTTCACTATTATAAAAATATCGGGTTTTTATTGTGTTGTGTACTTTCAGTAGTGAGTGACAGGTAAACACACACAAAGGGCAACCATTTATTGCATACTGCAGTTAGAAACTGACAATAATTAGCTGATAATTAACCTGATCAGCCACAAAGTAATTGATACACAAATTATTAAACCATTAACCAACCAACATTATTAGACCAACTGTATGATTAGAATTGTATAGATTGCAGTGTCCATTGCCAATTCCTTTCTATTTAAAGTCTGACCTTTGCTAATTCAAATTTTCTTTCTTTGTAAGACCTGTAATCGGCAGTATACAAAAACATTTTTGGAAAATTGAATTGTACATTCATAATAAATCACTGCCAATGAAATCTTTTACATTTTCTTCAAAAGTGCTCCGGGTCACTCTTAGCCTCAGTCTTATCAAGTTTATATACCAGAGGAAGCGCAATCTCTTGTGATGGTAGGCAGATGTAAACAAAACAGAGGCTGACTTCATGCAACAGTTTGCTGTAGTAATGCTTAGCAGTGAGAAAAAAAAAACAAAAGAAGAAACCTGAAGAAGTCTGGATGATGTTTGGGGATGTTTGCTGATATAAACATCCAGAGTTGCAAAGTCGGACAGATGAATGTAAAACTGTGACAGAATAAGCTGATATGTATTCACTCGACTGGAGAAATGTGCCCACATTAAGAACTTACACGGACATAAATCTGCAAGCCAAACTGCTGCTGCTAGCATTACTAACATTAGCCACATTGTGTGTCAGGCTGGCAGCTAACATTAGCTCTGGGTCCTTTACCCGCAGACATTGTGACCCTCTGGTCTGAAAAGGTGTTTAGTGAGTTGTTGTCATGTTTTGTACAGCAATGTGTGAGGCTTGTATTGCACAGCGCAAAATAACGCGCATTTCAGCGGCATTTAAAGTACGATTTTGCGATTGTAGACTGTGATTAACGTCTTCAAATGGCTCTTAATAAACACAGTATTTTTTTCGGACAGTGTTTAACATTATAAATCAATAAATTCTACTACATTTTAGCAGCTTTCTGAGTGTTTTCTTAGTGTTAGACCAGTCGATTAGTCTAAATTCAATTTTGCCTTAATCGACAGGGAAATTAGTCACCAGGAACATCCCTAATGGTGACTAGGGATGTAACAATACATTCAACTCACGATTCGATACAATTTCTGATACTGGCTTAATGATACAATTTTTTTTTTTCACATAATGAGATTGCAGACAAATTATGACTAAAAAATATTCCTGTAATTATTTGTCAAACAAAAAACACAACATTTCTGAGGTAGGGTGTAGCTGCAAAACACAAACTATGCGATGAATGTATATTTAATAGGGCCGTCAAAGTTAACGCGTTAATGCTTTAATGTGAATTCCTTTTTTGACAACACAATTTTTTTTTTAAACTTTATTTTTATTATTTTCTTTTAAACAAAAACAGAACTTAAAACAGACAGGGTCATCACAGGTGTAGAGAAATGCTAAACATACAGAATGAGGATTGAATGAACCCGGGTTACATTCATTGTCGAAAAAGTCCTTTATGTCCATGAGTGTTATTTGAGGTCCAAAAAGTTTTTATGATCCTTGGCTCCATTTAATGCTAGTCCTCAGTGTTTCCTTCAAAGTGAGATGTCTCCCATTCTTTCTTAACTTAAAAGTCTGCTCTGTTTGTGCATAGGAAAAATACATTACATTGTTTCTCCAACCAAACATGTATAAAGAAATCACTACAGTTTCAAATAGGACTTCCATTTTTTTCAGGGAAAAGGTCAATCGTTCCATAGTATAAATGTCATTAACTATTTCTATCCACTCAAAGGTTTTAGGAGGTTCTATGCTCAACCATTTTCTGGTTATTGCTTTTCTTTACTACGTTATATGTTTTTGAAAGTTGTTGAAAGGTATCTAAGCCTCTATTGTAGGATATCATACAGTATGAGGTCATGCCTGCATTTGTCCAGAGTTTAAATCTGTTTTCAAATTTAGCCGGTGTGAATTCTGTGTCATACGCCACCCAGTGTAATATTTGTGCATTCCTCTCAAAGTTCAGGTCTTTAAATTCTTTATGCCAAATGTTTAAGGGGACTGCAGTCCATTTAGATAATTTTGTCTAAATATTTCTTCTGAAGGGATTTTTCCCCAAATATAGATTGAAGAGGTATGTTTGTTTGAGTTTGTTCTATGTCTTTCCGTTGCGCATCATATGTAGGATCACACAGAAAACGTAACTGTGCTGCTTTGTAATAATCTTCTAAGCAGGCTGAAGCCCTTCCTCCTCTGTCCTTGGGCAATTGTAATGTTTGAAATCGAATCCTGGGTCTTTGCTTTCCCCAAATGAAGGTTGAAATCATTCTGTTCCACTCACTGAATTGCTTGGGAGGGACATCAACAGGCAATGACTGAAAAAGGTAGAGCAGCCTGGGTAATATATTCATCTTTATAACGTCTATTCGATTATACGTGTTCATTGGTAATAATGACCAGCGATTTAAATCGGCCTTAATATCCACTGTTATATGAGTATAGTTATGTTCATAGATGGCAGTTAGATCTCTAGGTATTTGTACTCCCAGGTATTTAATTATGTCACCCTTCCATTTAAAATGACATAATCTGTAAACTTTTTCTTGTGGTTCATAGTAAAAAGTTTGGGTTTTCTGTAAGTTCAATTTGTACCCGGAGTATGAACCAAATACTTTAAGAAGAGATAGTAATTTAGGCAAGCTTTCATTAGGGTTGGTAAGCGTCACAAGAATGTCATCTGCGTACAGACAGGTCTTGTGTTGTGTATCTCCAAACAATATGCCTGTTACGTCATTATCTTCTCTGATTTCCTGTGCTAGTGGCTCAATAAAGAGGGCGAAAAGTGTAGGACTGAGGGGGCATCCCTGACGACATCCCCTCTCAAGAGACGCTGTTTTAGATAAATTCCCATTTATTTTAATTCTGGCTGTGGGAGAGCAATGAAGGTAAAGATTTCAGGCATCCAACTACCTGGCTGTTAAAACCAAATCGTCTAAGAACCAAGTATAAATATTCCCATCGAACAGAATCAAAAGCTTTCTCGGCAATAGATTCTCTATCCACTGTTTCTCATATACTCAATGAGGTGGAAGCCCGCCTCACATTGTCCTGGGTCTGCCTGTTTTTTACAAAACCAGTTTGGTCTGTATCTGTCAAATCCAGGATTATATTTTCCTCCATATTTAAAACAGATATGGGTCTGTAAGAACTAGACTTATCTTTACCCGTGTTAGGAATGACTAAAATTACTGCTTGTGTCCAGGACGATGGAGTCTCCCCCCCTCGAAGAACATAATTAAAACATTCCTTAAGAACTGGTATTATAATCTCTCTAAAGGTTTAATACCATTCCAATGGGTGTTTATTCTCCAAAGACTTTAAGTTTTCAGTCAAATCCTTGTTTCTCTTTTTCTTTCTTCTTCTGAGCTGACCACATGATAAGTTTACCTCTTATAACAGCTTTTGCAGCGTCCCACAGTGTACTGGGAGACACTGTGCCATTGTCATTATGGGTCATGTATTCTTGAAATTCTCCCTTTTTGTATTTCTGACATTGAGGATCATTCAAAAGATTAGTGTTAAATCTCCATAATGTGTCTTTGGGCTTGCTGTCAAAATGCAGTGTTAAATATACCCCTGCATGATCAGAGATGCCCCTTACCCCAATGTTACATTTGGTAATCCTGTGGTGATCTGAATTAAACATAAAAAAATAATCAATTCTTGAATATACAGAATGAGCATGAGAAAAAAAAAGTAAAGCATCTATCAAGTGGGTGTAGCTCCCTCCACACATCTAGCATACCAATTATTTAAGCAATGTTTTGATGTCTACTGCTTCAGGTCTTATTATTTTTTTGTTTTGTTTTTTGTTGCACCTGTCCATGGAGGGATAAAGTTGGATATTCCAGTCTCCCCCACATACCAACACACCTGACACTATATCACACACCAGATATAAGATTAAAAACTTTTTTGATCAGCTGTTTATTATTTCCTGGTGGTCTATAAACATTCAATAATGTAACTTGTTTGTGGTCAATTAAACCTTTGACCATTAAGTAGTGCCCTTCTTTATCGTTGATCTGTGAGGAGAGCTGGAAGTTTACCTTGTTTGAAATTAGTATCGCTACAGTGCAGTGCGCCATAGAAGCTTCAATTGACTTAACTATTGAAGTTTCTAGTGCATTTTGGCCTTAATGTTAAATTGAGCAGGTCAGTATGCTCATCTGTGCCTGATGGACTTGGGTTTGTCATGTAATTATTTGAGCATGTATTTTCATGCCAAATGCAGTGCCTCTGAGGGTTTCTCGGCATATTTGTCATTTAGGTTAATGTATTTGATTTAATAAAGTTACATTTGAATTACACTTTAAACACTTGAAAAATATCCCTTTAACCCTTGAGGCAGCCTTAAAAAAAACTATACACTTTTTTCCGAAAGGCCAAAACACACTGCAGGCTTCAGAATAATGCAGTGAAGTGACAAACATTTCATAGAGTAGCCGAGCATCTGTCTGTTTCAGACAGATATTTTAATCAGATAACTGTTCAGTACCATCAGGATTTATCATCAAACAAGTTTTCTATCAGTCGGCACTTCACACACGATCCCCCTCCCTCCCTCCTCTCTGCTGTCCCTCTCTAGATCTTCGTAGCTTTTTTGCTTTGGGAGTGGGGCACCTGGGCTGGAATGAGCGTGGTCCATCTGTCCTTGCAGGACCCTCTCGTCAAAGGACCCCATTACCATGACTACAGAGCATTTGGACCTGAAAGGCTACAGATGACATTTAGCAGGGCTGTACACTTACTTTTTTAGGTGGTAGCACTGGTGCTAGCAAGTTAAAAATTTTAATAGCACAAAGAAAAATTTAGTAGCACACACAGTTGGACAGTTAGTTAACGTGTTTATTGGCTAAATTCGATACTGATCAAATGTTAACCCCCTGGCTTCGTCTTAATTTCCATCCTAATTGGTTGTTAAGGACAAAAATGTCCACCTCCATAAAAACTACATTAAAAAAAGTACAGATTCATATTTTTTCTACTTTTTTCTGCATAAATCTCTCAAACAACTTCAGTCCTGCCCCCAAAACTAAACATTCAATCATTTTGAGAAGTTTAACCCTTTAAATGCCTGTTTGATTACTCGATATCACTGTTATTATTCATGAAAAAAAGCAAAGAAATTTAGATATTTTCCATACAACAAATGTTGGGTGGCTGGGGCATTTTTTTTTTTATCAGTCTTGGATATGTCAAGGATTAACCAAAATATTGACTTTGATGCATTTATACTTTTTGTGTAGCATCAGATTTAGACGTTAAGGACAATTAACTCCCATTCAAACCATATTTTTTTATCTCAAAGTTGCTGATTATAATCATGCATTCTGTAATGTTAGGGTTTCATCTTTGAGAAAAATAGTAAAATTAGTCATTTTTACTGTTCAACACTAAAATCTGCCATTTACTCATCATAGGCCTATGCATACAAATCTTGTTATTTCTTAGTGATAAAATACTGCAGTAACACTATTTCCACTTTTTTTCCACGTTTCCACTGAAATTATTTTTAAATCAGCAGCAGATCTTTCAATTCTTATTTATTTTACGTACTTGAACATTCAAATTGAACACTCAAAACAGAACAATATGTTACAAAAAAACTTGACTTGAGGCGAGGTGAGCATCTCTACAGGCGATGTGTCGCTTTGTAATACTGTGTTTATAAACGTTGTCACGTTTAAAGATTGTACTCCCTGTGATGTATGGCGTATTCCCTGCCATCAGTTCACCTGCCGCCACACAATATTTACAAAACAGTGCTTTTTTGGTTTGTTTACCCGGAAATGTAGTTCTTTTGTATTCGGATTGAGAAGGACCGTACACACTTAGAACTACAACTCCCGTGAAGCATTGCTACAACAACTGACGTATAGGACAAGAGACAGCCTATAGCAGGGGTGTCAAACTCAAACACAGAAAGGGCCAAAATTTAAAACACAGTCTAAGTCGCGGGCCAAACAGGATTAACATTTATTGAACTGTCTAAAACTGACTATGTTTTACTCAGAAATATGAATTTGAACAGCCAGACTGCAACAACTTTTTCCTCAATAAAATAAATAAGATTTAAAATATTTTTTTTCTTCAACAATAACAAAAGAAAACGAGAATATTTCAGCTCAGAATATTTCAGCTCACATATCCAGGTGGGGGTTACATTTGAAAATGCTTGCTTTTTGTCTGCACACAAGATATCGCACACTTTAATCATGCAAACCCTCAATGGCACTGCATTTGGCATAAAAATATGCTCATATAATAATATTACAAACCCATCAGCCCATCAGGTACAGATGAACATATTGACCTGCTCAATTTAACATTAAGGCCAAAACGCACTGAGAACTTCAACAGAAAAGTCAACTGTAGCTTCTATGGTGCACTGCAGGCTTCAGATTTAAAATGTAACACCACAGAACCAGCAGTATTTTAGGAAAAGGTTAAACTGCACACTGACACACACTGAGGAGATGAAGAGGAGAGACAGAGTCTGGACTCTTCATCATGACTTACAATAACGCAGCAATTAAGTATTTAAAAGTAGACAGATCAGACTTGGAGTAAAAAAAAAATCACGCACCACATAAGTGTACATTAATATTATGATTCATGATCATAAAAAGTTTTTTATATCAAGTCGACACATCTATCCATATTGACTCTCTCTCTCTCTCTCTCTCTCTCTGCTGTGGGTCAGTCTTATTTTTATTTTTACCTGGTTTCAGGTGGAGCTGCAGTTCATCTCCCTCCTCATATACTTGTGTTTCTTTGCACTGAGTCAGTTGCCTAAACAGACAAACCTGTTTACATTGTCGTTTGACAGAAGCTCGCGTCTTCGCGACTGCGAGCTGATTTATTTCTCGAGTTGCGCGGCAGCTGACGCAGTGCATTGTGGGACTTGTAGTATGAGTGGTGGGAGTGCTATTTACCGATGGGCCATTCATAACAGACACGTGAAATTATCTCGCGGGCCATAAGTGGCCTATAGCCTTGTTTTCCCTACTATTGTTTTTTAGACATGATACCAGCGCAACTCCTTCACACTTGTGCGAGTGGACACGTATTTCTCTTCACACAGAATGATTTTTATTAGCAAATGCGATGAAAATTGTCGCACTGTACAGCCCTGTTTAGGCTAAAAACATGGCGTAAATGGCATGAGTGGAATTTCATTTTTGGGTGAACTATCACTTTAATACACAGACACTTCTTCAGACCACTGCCTCTGCTCTCCTGCACAGACAGGAGCTCAGTCTCACAACACACGCTAGCTTGAGGGCAAAGATGGAGGGTCAGAGATGCTGAGGTCGAGATATATTCCAAGCACACTGTCTTGGACGAGAGTGATGCAGCGTGGCCCGGTGTGTTTTAGCCTTTAGTGATAATGGCCATAGAATGGTCAGAAAACTTCATAGAATGTAGTCTCCATCAAGACATGGTGAAATTATGAGTGAGTATTAAAGGACAACTTTGGAAATTTTCAACCTTGGCCTTGATTGAGACAGCTCATTTTGAAATTGGTCCAGTATTGAGGAAGGCAGATGCAGCTGGCAGCTGCGAAATAAGTACAACAGTATACACTGGACAAATGTGTCCCGTACAAGTTCTTGCATTGAAAGTGCTTTTTTTCACCACAGACCCGCTCAGATTGCCAGTTTTATCTCTGTCAACAGCATGCGAAGCGTCTGTCTTACCCTTCACTTGCTCCGGGCTGTGTGTGACAAAATCTCACGGGATCTTTGCTTGTTACTGGAAGAAAACAGAGGAGCCATGACTTGTAAAAGTCAGTTGGTTGTCCCATAGTACAGGTGAGAGTTTACTAGGCCGATTGAAGTGTCATGGCTAAATATTTACCTGATTTGGAGAATGTAGATGAGACCTTTGATTTCAGTGGCTGCCAGTACTTATTTGAGCCCGAGTATACGGATGAGGAGTTTGAGTTCCTACAAACAAAGAGCGGATGAGGATAGAGAGAGAGGGGCAACGGGCAGATGAGGGTGAAGCAGCTGCTGCATGTCTGTGAATCTGTGAAGACCGGTTGTGCTCCTGTGAATGCTGTGACTCTATGCCCACAGAGGAAGAATGTCTGTGTTGTAACGAGTGGGACCTGTTGCCCAGTATTTATGGTCTTGATGTGTCCAGGGATGATAGAGAAATTACCCAACGCTGTGTAACCACTGTGGTGGGAAAATTATTCACCAAACTGGTCACTGTTGTTCCTCTTAGTTATTTCTGATGTTCTGTCAGGCACTAACTGGTTACTGGTCCTTGAACACACAGCTGTTTTCCCTTTGGAAGAACAACTTCTGATAACACAGTCACATCCCGACTCTCCCGATAAGCAGTTCAGGTCCATCCTGACCCAACCTCCTTCATCTCCTAACCCTGTAAGACAGATTTACATTCTTGACTTGATTATCAGTTCCTTTTACACTTTGAGTGTGACTGTGTACTGATCCTTTGCAAAGCTCGATTAAAACACCACAAAGACAATCTTGGTCATGGGGTCATGGTCTTAATTTTCAGATTTTCAATTTACAATTTGGTGTCAGAAGTGGGATCGCTTGTGTGAGGGTTTCTGCAGGGTCGACGGTGGTAGTGCACACCCT
The DNA here is from genome assembly GCF_056507025.1 of Lutjanus erythropterus. Taxonomy (NCBI): domain Eukaryota; kingdom Metazoa; phylum Chordata; class Actinopteri; order Lutjaniformes; family Lutjanidae; genus Lutjanus; species Lutjanus erythropterus. Next base: position 37,842,458 of record NC_139330.1, read on the forward strand.
GAGGAGATATTCCCTTCAACCACAACCTCTCCACAAAGACGGGTGAGAAGGAGGGCCTTAGACCCGAGACCAGACTCACTCAGCGCTGCGATTCAACAATTCTGATTGGTGAGAATCTGAAAATTTATTTAATTGATTTTTAGAAAAATAAAAAAGGGGGAAAAATCAGGTTACTAAAGATGTCAAGATATAAGAGTTGAGATGGGAAAGAGTCCCGACAGTTTTTAACCAAGGTTTAGTAGAAACCTGGAGGTGCACTGACGAGTCCAACTTAAAAGAGTTTACTAAGACCACAATACTGTATGGGAAAAATTATCACTGGTTAATTGTCGTATTGTGCAAAGTAAGACTCAGTGTTTACTAAAACCACAATAGTGTATGGAAAAATCATTACTGGGTAATAATTATATTGTGTGAAGTAAGACTCCAAAAAGCATGCGTAGAAGAGTAGAGAATTCCTCTGTACTAATTAATTTTGATTATCTTGTGAGAAAAAGAAAAAAAAGGGGTGAGAGAATTTAATAAGAAACAGCAATGCATTGAAATCAGTTATATTATTTTGAGCATACTAATATTGATCAGTTCTGATACTTTTGTATTGGATCGTGGAAATAAGTTGAGGACACAACTATCTTCTAATTTTTTGTCGTTATTCTTCAGTTTACCAAAAATGGGTATTTGTAACAGCAAAAATCAAACCAAAAAATAAATAAATAAATAAACAGGATAATGTGGATTTGTCTGCTCCAAACATAAATTACATGAACGTGAACTATGGTGATTCATTTGTGAAACAGATACATTTTTGGGTGACTGAATGTAACTTTTTGAGCACAGAAGCAATTGACTCCATGTCTTTCCCTATTTGTCTCAGAGATCATCCAGCATCATGAAGTGTTTTAATGTGTACTCTTTGATTTTCACTGCAGTCTCAACGTTTTACCATTGTGAACAGGAATGAGGAATTTCAAACTGAATTCACCTTTTTGTACCCAAATTTGAGCTGGCTCACTGGGCTTCTCTGAGAAGTCAGAAATTAATCAAGCATAGCATTCAACCACTAAAACATTTTTTTCTGTTCAGGAATGCAAGTAAATAACTATAATTTGACATCTTAATCAAGAAATAATAATGTGCTTTACTATGTTTTCTGGGTTTTTTTTTTTGTAAACAGTAAATTTGAAAATTCATGGATAACAATAATAATTACATTTTAGCATTAGAAATATTTTGGTTAAATTCCCTCTACATACTGGTGTATTAACCATTACAGAAACATAAAAAAATGATTTGGGTATTTCCCAATGCTGTTAATTTAGGATACCTGTGGCATAAACCTTACATTCCATCCTTACCAGAACCTGTTTGCCATACATTTAAAATATTTTCACACTGCCACTCTAAAAACAAATCCAGCCCCCACACTGGGGTACATTAGGTTTGAGGAGGCAGAAGATAATCCTCTGAATTATTTTTTATATTTGAATTCAATTTTAATTCAGAGGATGTTCTTGCCCTACTTGATTTTTGTTACTGTGCATTTTTATATATTGATACTGACATTCTAATATTCCATCATATACAATGATAGAAATACTCATACTGATAACTGCATACTCATATCAATTATATTGTATACAAATATATGACCTTTTTTCTTTAATTTCAGGCCGTCAAGTGATGGGCACAGAGCAATGAACCAACCTGAAGTTTCTGGTCCGGCTGAGGAAAAATCTGTCACAAACTGACACAACCCGCTAATCCCTACCCGACTCATAGCTCACACAGCACACTAAGTCCTGTTACTTTTTGACACACCTCCTAAATAACATACACATTAAACAATCTATGAAATTTGATAATCATATATTGTAAAATTGTATATATTGTAAAATCTCCCTGTGTTGTGAGTGTTTGTTTGAAAATACCCCTCTGTTGTGATTGGCTGTCATGAAGAACATCTGTGCTGTGATTAGCTGTTGCAAAATCCCCCTTTATTCAGATTGGCTGTTTGAAAATAACCTTGTATTGTGATTGGATGTCATGAAAAACATCTGTGCTGTGATTGGCTATTGTAAAATCACCCTGTATTGTGATTGGCTGTTGTAAAATCCCCCTGTAATGTTTTTGGCTGTTGAGAAGTACCTCTTCATTCTGATTGGCTGTTGGAAAATCCCCTGCATTGTGATTGGCTGTTGCAAAATCCCCCTGTATTCTGATTGGCCGTTGCAAAAAACCCCTGCATTCTGATTGGTTGTTTGAAAATGACCCCGTATTGTGATTGGCTGTCGTGAAAAACATCTGTGCTGTGATTGGCTATTGTAAAATCCCACTGTAATGTGATTGGGTGTTGAGAAATACCTCTTTATTCTGATTGGTTGCTGGAAAATCCCCCTGTATTGTGATTGGCTGTTGTAAAATCCCACTGTAATGTGATTGGCTGTTGAGAAGTACCTCTTTATTCTGATTGGTTACTGGAAATTCCCCCTGTATTGTGATTGGCTGTTGCAAAATCCCACTGTAATGTGATTGGCTGTTGAGAAATATCTCTTTATTCTGATTGGTTGCTAGAAAATCCCCCTATATTCTGATTGGTTGTTTGAAAATAACCCTGTATTGTGATTGGCTGTCATGAAAAACATCCGTGCTGTGATTGGCTGTTTTAAAATCCCCCTGCATTGTGATTGGCTGTTGTAAAATTCCCCTGTATTCTGATTGGCTATTGTAAAATCCCCCTGTATTGTGATTGGCTGTTGTAAAATCCCCCTGCATTCTGATTGGCTGTTGGAAAATCACCCTGTGCTGTGATAGGATGTTGTAAAATCCCACTGCATTGTGATTGGCTGTTGTAAAATTCCCCTGTATTCTGATTGGCTGTTTGAAAATCACCCTGTTTTGTGATTGTCTGTTGTAAAATCCTCCTGTATTCTGATTGGCTATTGGAAAACCCCCCTGTATTCTGATTGGCTGTTGTAAAATCACTCTGTAATGTGATTGGCTGTTGAGAAATACCTCTTTATTCTGATTGGTTACTGGAAAATCCCCCTGTATTCTGATTGGCTGTTTGAAAATCCCTCTGTATTCTGATTGGCTGTTGCAAAATCCCCCTGCATTCTGATTGGCTGTTTGAAAATCCCACTGTAATGTGATTGGTTGTTGTAAAATCCCCCTGCATTGTGATTGGTTGTTGGAAAATCCCACTGCACTGTGATTGGTTGTTGTAAAATCCCCCTGCATTGTGATTGGCTGTTGGAAAATCCCACTGCACTGTGATTGGCTGTTGGAAAATCCCACTTTAATGTGATTAGCTGTTGAGAAGTACCTCTTTATTCTGATTGGTTGCTGGAAAATCCCCCTGTATTCTAATTGGCTGTTGGAAAATCCCCCTGTATTGTAACTGGCTGTTGTAAAATGCCCCTATATTCTGATTGGCTGTTGGCAAAAAACCCCTGCATTCTGATTGGTTGTTTGAAAATGACCCCATATTGTGACTGGATGTCATGAAAAACATCTGTGCTGTGATTCGATATTGTAAAATCCCCCTGCATTCTGATTGGCTGTTGGAAAATCACCCTTTGTTGTGATTGGCTGTTGTAAAATCCCACTGCATTGTGATTGGCTGTTGTAAAATTCCCCTGTATTCTGATTGGCTGTTTGAAAATCACCCTGTTTTGTGATTGGCTGTTGTAAAATCCCCATGTATTCTGATTGGCAATTGGAAAATCCCCCTGTATTCTGATTGGCTGTTGGAAAATCCCACTGTAATGTGATTGGCTGTTGAGAAATACCTCTTTATTCTGATTGGTTGCTGGAAAATCCCCCTGTATTGTGATTGGCTGTTGTAAAATCTCCCTATATTCTGATTGGCCGTTGCAAAACAACCCTGCATTCTGATTGGTTGTTTGAAAATGACTCCGTATTGTGACTGGTTGTCATGAAAAACATCTGTGCTGTGATTGGCTGTTGTTAAATCCCCCTGCATTGTGATTGGCTGTTGTAAAACCCCCCTTTATTCTGATTGGCTGTTGTAAAATCCCCCTGTATTCTGATTGGCTATTGGAAAATCCCACTGTAATGTGATTGGCTGTTGAGAATTACCTCTTTATTCCGATTGGTTGCTGGAAAATCCCCCTGTATTGTGACTGGCTGTTGTAAAGTATCCCTATATTCTGATTGGCCGTTGCAAAACAACCCTGCATTCTGATTGGTTGTTTGAAAATGACTCCGTATTGTGACTGGCTGTCATGAAAAACATCTGTGCTGTGATTGGATGTTGTAAAATCTACACTTGCACCGATTTCAACTTTCTTAGCCGATTCCGATTTCCGATTTTTGAGGGGTCTGACCTACCGATTCCGATTTTGGCCGGTTCCAATTTTCAGTCTTTCTAAGAACTGTGATTGACAGCATTCACAAACATTTTTGCAACTTTTCTTGTAAATGTGTTCATAATAAGACACTGACTATTAAATATTCATTTAATACTTTCTCCAAAATCATCCAGATTACAACCAGGCCTCATTGTAATTTTATATTAAGATTCTGAATTGGGTGAATGTGATCTCGCGAGATCATCTCGCGGGATTTCGTGGTACGCAATTTCACGTGATCTTTTGTGGAAGCGGATGTAAACAAACCGGAGACTAATGCGGTGCAACAGTTTGAAGTAAAACTTTGCCGTGAGAAAAACAAACACAGAAGTTAAACGAGTCTGGATGAGAAAATGTTTGAGGAGACACATCAACACAGGTTGTTTATTCTTCAGCCAGAACAGGAGGTGAGATTTGAACTGTCCCTCTGTGAACAGCAGTCTGCTGCTAGCTTGCTAGCATTAGCCTGAAGTGCGAGAGCGTTTACGGCTGTTTTGCGACATTGTCAGCTGCTCTGTCTCGTTGTAGACTGTCTGTCTTCTCTTTATCCTGTTCTTGGAATCTGTCGCTGACACCAGCTTCATGCAGACGTGTGTCTGAGTGTGTAGCTGTTATCAGTGCTGTGTTGACGTCACGGTCAGTTTGTCTGCTGCGCGCATGACGTGACCATCGTGCAGAACATGTGTGTAACAATGACGGGCACAGAACCGGATTTGTGACGCTGACCGGCTAGTCACCGGTCAAGGCCAGTCACGTGAAAACCGGCCCGATTCCGAGCATTGCCGATTAATCGGTGCAAGTCTAGTAAAATCCCCCTGTATTGTAAGTGGCTGTTGGAAAATCCCACTGTAATGTGATTGGCTGTTGAGAAGTACCTCTTTATTCTGATTGGTTACTGGAAATTCCCCCTGTATTGTGATTGGCTGTTGTAAAATCCCACTGTAATGTGATTGGCTGTTGAGAAGTACCTCTTTATTCTGATTGGTTACTGGAAATTCCCCCTGTATTGTGATTGGCTGTTGTAAAATCCCACTGTAATGTGATTGGCTGTTGAGAAATACCTCTTTATTCTGATTGGTTGCTGGTAAATCCCCCTATATTCTGATTGGTTGTTTGAAAATAACCCTGTATTGTGATTGGCTGTCATGAAAAACATCCGTGCTGTGATTGGCTGTTTTAAAATCCCCCTGCATTGTGATTGGCTGTTGTAAAATTCCCCTGTATTCTGATTGGCTGTTGTAAAATCACTCTGTAATGTGATTGGCTGTTGAGAAATACCTCTTTATTCTGATTGGTTACTGGAAAATCCCCCTGTGTTCTGATTGGCTGTTGGAAAGTCCCTCTGTATTCTGATTGGCTGTTTGAAAATCCCACTGTAATGTGATTGGTTGTTGTAAAATCCCCCTGCATTGTGATTGGTTGTTGGAAAATCCCACTGCACTGTGATTGGTTGTTGTAAAATCCCCCTGCATTGTGATTGGCTGTTGGAAAATCCCCCTGTATTGTAATTGGCTGTTGGAAAATCCCACTTTAATGTGATTAGCTGTTGAGAAGTACCTCTTTATTCTGATTGGTTGCTGGAAAATCCCCCTGTATTCTAATTGGCTGTTGGAAAATCCCCCTGTATTGTAACTGGCTGTTGTAAAATGCCCCTATATTCTGATTGGCTGTTGGCAAAAAACCCCTGCATTCTGATTGGTTGTTTGAAAATGACCCCATATTGTGACTGGCTGTCATGAAAAACATCTGTGCTGTGATTGGATGTTGTAAAATCCCCCTGCATTCTGATTGGCTGTTGGAAAATCACCCTTTGCTGTTATTGGCTGTTGTAAAATCCCACTGCATTGTGATTGGCTGTTGTAAAATTCCCCTGTATTCTGATTAGCTGTTTGAAAATCACCCTGTTTTGTGATCGGCTGTTGTAAAATCCCCCTGTTTTCTGATTGGCTGTTGGAAAATCCCACTGTAATGTGATTGGCTGTTGAGAAATACCTCTTTATTCTGATTGGTTGCTGGAAAATCCCCCTGTATTGTGATTGGCTGTTGTAAAATCTCCCTATATTCTGATTGGCCGTTGCAAAACAACCCTGCATTCTGATTGGTTGTTTGAAAATGACTCTGTATTGTGACTGGCTGTCATGAAAAACATCTGTGCTGTGATTGGCTGTTGTTAAATCCCCCTGCATTGTGATTGGCTGTTGTAAAACCCCCCTTTATTCTGATTGGCTGTTGTAAAATCCCCCTGTATTCTGATTGGCTATTGGAAAATCCCCCTGTATTCTGATTGGCTGTTGGAAAATCCCACTGTAATGTGATTGGCTGTTGAGAATTACCTCTTTATTCTGATTGGTTGATGGAAAATCCCCCTGTATTGTGACTGGCTGTTGTAAAGTATCCCTATATTCTGATTGGCCGTTGCAAAACAACCCTGCATTCTGATTGGTTGTTTGAAAAAAACATCTGTGCTGTGATTGGATGTTGTAAAATCTAGACTTGCACCGATTTCAACTTTCTTAGCCGATTCTAAATTTCCGATTTTTGAGGGGTCTGACCTACCAATTCCGATTTTGGCCGGTTCCGATTTTCAGTCTTTCTAAGAACTGTGATTGACAGCATTCACAAACATTTTTGCAACTTTTCTTGTAAATATGTTCATAATAAGACACTGACTATTAAATATTCATTTAATACTTTCTCCAAAATCATCCAGATTACAACCAGGCCTTATTATAATTTTATATTAAGATTCTGAATGGGGTGAATGTGATCTCGCGAGATCATCTCGCGGGATTTCGTGGTACGCGATTTCACGTGATCTTTTGTGGAAGCGGATGTAAACAAACCGGAGACTAATGCGGTGCAACAGTTTGAAGTAAAACTTTGCCGTGAGAAAAACAAACACAGAAGTTAAACGAGTCTGGATGAGAAAATGTTTGAGGAGAAACATCAACACAGGTTGTTTATTCTTCAGCCAGAACAGGAGGTGAGATTTGAACTGTCAGTCTGTGAACAGCAGTCTGCTGCTAGCTTGCTAGCATTAGCCTGAAGTGCGAGAGCGTTTACGGCTGTTTTGCGACATTGTCAGCTGCTCTGTCTCGTTGTAGACTGTCTGTCTTCTCTTTATCCTGTTCTTGGAATCTGTCGCTGACACCATCTTCAAGCAGACGTGTCAGAGTGTGTAGCTGTTATCAGCGCTGTGTTGACGTCACGGTCAGTTTGTCTTCTGCGCGACGTGACCATCGTGCAGAACATGTGTGTAACAATGACGGGCACAGAACCGGATTTGTGACGCTGACCGGCCGGTCACCGGTCAAGGCCAGTCACGTGAAAACCGGCCCGATTCCGAGCATTGCCGATTAATCGGTGCAAGTCTAGTAAAATCCCCCTGTATTGTAAGTGGCTGTTGGAAAATCCCACTGTAATGTGATTGGCTGTTGAGAAATACCTCTTTATTCTGACTGGTTGCTGGAAAATCCCCCTGTATTGTGATTGGCTGTTATAAAATCCCACTGTAATGTGATTGGCTATTGAGAAATACCTCTTTATTCCGATTGGTTGCTGGAAAATCCCCCTTTATTGTGATTGGCTGTTGGAAAATCCCACTGTAATGTGATTGGCTGTTGAGAAATACCTCTTTATTCTGATTGGTTGCTGGAAAATCCCCCTGTATTCTGATTGGCTGTTGTAAAATCTCCCTATATTCTGATTGGCTGTCAAAAAAACACATCTGTGCTTTCATTGGTTGTTGGAAAAATTACTTGTATTTCATTGGCTGTTACGTACTGTGACAGGCCTAATGAAAACCCATCCTTTCATGTTCAGTAAGCCCTCTTAACTGTCCATAACTCAAAAACACTAACTTAAAACTTAAAAAAGATGTTTTTCTGTGTCATACAATATTATTTATGTATAAAGGAAGAGTGCTGAGAAATGTACTCAAAAAAGTGAGGCAGTCAGTTTCAGTAATTTTTTATTTCTTTTTTTATCCTAAAAGAACATTATAATTGCAGAGAAACACATTTGGCCATCTGTAAACCGTGTAGCAACTCAAAGCCTCTGGAAATCTGGTTTAAAATAAAGTATCTATCAACGTCATGTAACTAACAATATCAGGAAAGTGTGCAAAAACTATATCTTTAACTACAATATTTCATATTTGTATTAAAACTAATTTCTAACATTTTTCAGGTGTTTATACAGAACCTAGGTTGTATGAGACACTGACTTACCTGCAGTCTATGGATGTTGACACGCCTCCAATTTTGTAGAAGCAAAGACGCGTACCAGCACAGAAGCGTAGCAATGCACTGTTGAGGAAAGGGTCAGCAACAACATATAACATATTTTAACCACTTACAAAAATTTGTATCAGTTTAAATGTACATTATATTTTGAAGATTTTCTCAGCTTCACCTTTCTACCAGGCAGCCTTTTCTCATGGTATACTGCTGTTATATAAGCCAAATATCGCGCTCTCCAAACCAACCGTGTATTAAGTAAGTAGTGCTTCTGCTAAGACTCGAGTGGCTTTGGAGATATGATATTTGGCTTGTATAAAGGTGAGATCCTGTTGGAAAGGCTGGCTGACAGGAAGGTAAAGCAGTGAAAATATTTGAAATATTGCATAAAGTTAAATACTTTTTTGTTGGGAAGAACACTTTCAAGTGGTTAAAATATTTTGCTGCTAACCCTGTCTAAAGCAGTATACTGTTTAGCTCATCTACATCGGTACTCCTGCTGCTTCTCCAAACCAGAAGCAGGCAACTAACATCTACTGTGGGCAATACACTGACTATGGATAAGTACCCTATACAAACACACTTCGAATAACAGGAACCATCCTTTTAACAGTTATGAAGGTACTGTGTGGCATACTTCTGACCATTTAGTGTAAACCTAGCAACTATAAAGGCGCATTATGCAGTTTTGGAAAAGAAATTCAAACTCAGAAAAGTAATAATACAAACGCAAATATTGATATATTTTCATAACTGAATAAATAAGGGATCCTAAGAGGGAAATGAGGTCCCTAAAACACTGTCTGAAGCCAGAAAGTTGGGTCCCTGCAAAGAAAAGAAACAATATGAAAATTATGCTCTTTGAGGACAATTTGTTTATTCTGTAATTAATTATTAATTCAGTCAGTCATGTATGTATCCGTGAATATTCTTTTTTGATTCAAAATTCTTTCCCAAAACTACAAGTGTACCTTTAAAAACAAGATCTTTAAAATTGTCACATAACAGCTTATGAACACTACATATCTTTTTTACAATGGTTCAATGCAAATTTATTACATAAACAAGTTCAAATACAATGTGTACTGAAAGCCTGTAGACTACATTAGCAATCTGAACAAGATGAGCTAAACAGTTGTCAACATGGACAACAACATATTCATGTCGCAGACCATGCTGTAACTGAGTGAGCCACTAAAGTTCACTATTCCTTTTCAGAATCCACTAATCTTGTTTAGATGAATTCTAAAATTGTGTCGTCGAGTCATTCTTGAGTCTGCAGCCGTGGTTTGCAGCTCTAATTTGCAGCTCTAAGTGAATTTAAAAGTGTTGGTCAGTCTTTTTGGGATGCATCAACAATCTGGTGACGTTGATCACCACATCACCTTCTGCAGTGACAGATCCTTATAGGCTGGTAGTGAACCAGAGTCCAAGTGATTCACCCCAAGATCTGGCTGTGGCTCAGAAAGACAATGCACTAATCGCATCCAGTGAAAACAATGGAAACTAAGGTGAGCAAAGAATTTTGATTATGGTTGATTGTCATAAAAATACTGTATACACAAGTCCTGTCCTGAAAATCTGTTTTCATTCTACTGTTTAGTGCTCTTGATTGCAGAGAAGGTAAGATAACTTTTAAGTGTGCCACTACTGGACTAATGACATTTATTTCATTTGTTTGGGGTGGTGCTGCTACTAACAATTATTTTTAATATTTCAGAATGTATTATTTCAGAATTAATGTATTGATTAATCAATCAGTTGGTTGGACTATAAAATGTCAAAAAAAAGTGTGAAAATCACTTGATCAGCGTTTCTTGAAGCCCAAGATGACGTCCTCAAATGTCTTCTTTTGTCCACAAACTAGATATATTCAGTTTACTGTCACAGAGGACTAAAAAAAACAGAAAATATTCACATTTGAATATATTCACACTAAAAACAGACTATTGAGACTTTTTTTCTTTAAAAAACGACTCAAAGTGATTAATCAATTATCAGAATTATTGGTGATTAATTTGATAGTTGATTAATTATCTATTAACCAATTACATGTTACAGCTCTAGTTTGGGGTGGCTGTCATATATATAATCAACACAGCCCAAGTGGCCAAAAAATACACTTCATAGGTTTCAAAACTTCTCACCTGCAGTTGAAATTTAGCCAGCTAACTGTCTGTCTAACACTGGCACATTTACAGAAATGCTGATTAGGTTATCCCTAGAACTAAATGAAAATGAGGAGTCACGTGGGTACGCTGAGCAGGATGGCAGCACTGTAGGAGGGCTCAGACCACTCGCAACTAATTTAATTGTTTAATCCATATTTATCTGCCTACCTTGAGCTAAATATTGATAGACTTTATCCCAGAAAAGTTCTTAGTACTTTGACTACATTTTTGGCGGTGAGAAATGGTGACAACGTCGAAATATTTTAAGGATATGGGCCACATAGCTACTCGGAACAAGCTAGCTGCTAATGAGGACAAGTCTCCCGACGAAGCTGCAGAACAGAAAATAAGTATGGAAAAAATCTTTGCTGAAATAACCAAACTGAGTACTAAACTGACGAAAGTAGCTGCTGATGTAGTGACCATCAAAGAAACCACCACCGAGCTGAAAAACTCTGTCAGCGGGCTACAGGTACGAGTGGAGGAGGCGGAGGAGCGAATCTCCCAGCTGGAGGACACGACTGAGGGCCTTGTGACAAACACCGGTACCATGGGGAAAAAGGTGGATATGCTATGGGACCGTGTGCAAATCCTGGAGAATCATTGCAAAAGAAACAACGTAAGATTGGTGGGACTGGCGGAGACATACGAGAGCAGAATTAGTTTACAGTCACCTTTAAAAGTAGGAATTCCTGTAGTTTAGCTGAAAAGTAGGCTACAGGTCTCTGTCTGTCTCCGTGGTCCTGGAGTAACACTCAACACTCTTTGTCTACAGTCTGAGCGAAAGGTCGGTTTGGATCTGGTAACCCAAGAGTTGGAGTCGTCAGAGTCTTCCGAAGGACAAGTTTTAAGTCAACAAATGTTTACCCTGCATCAGCAGTCCATGTCACTTTACTATGTGCTTCTAGGCCTCACCCAGGTGCAATTGCACTCAGGGGGGCCTTGAGGACACCAGTGAAAACACCAGTGGGAATGAAGGGCCTGCAACAGGAACACAAAAGGCATAACGTGTTTCTTTATGATTTAGTTTGAAAATGTTTTAAAATGCTTTTACTCTTTTTTGGGAGAGGGATTTGCCCTCACATGTCATCACATGACCCAAAAATGTCACTTGTTGTTGGACAAACTGCAGTTTTGACGAGCTAGCTTTGTGACCTTCTTCATCCAAATGTTTCAAATGTGTCTTTTTCACACTGAGCTTGAGTAATCATGCACTTCCTGGTGACAGATTTAATGAGCTCAAACTTTGTTTTGAATTTCATACCTGATTTTTTGTTTTGTTTTGTGGGAATGATTACACCTGCCTTTAATCAAGTGATAAAGACTAGTGTAATACCGTCAACAACCACTTTTTTTTTTTTTTTTTTTGAGTGGATATTATGGTTGACAGGGCCTTTAATTAGATATTGGTGTGATCACAATTAGTTGCATGCCTCTGATTAGACTGACCTACAGTGTATCATTCTTTCACGGGGCGCTCGGCAAAGTGCCCCTGACCTGCAGCTAAGTAGCCAATCCGGTTATGGTTGCTAGGGAAAAATTATTAATAATTGGCCTATCAATGTCACCAAATTTAATGCCGGTGGGGCGCTGGAAATGTAGCCCCAACTGCTACGTAAAATGTGTGAAGGTTTATGATTGCTAGAGCTACGTGAGGAGCCAGTGATAGGTTTTTTTTGTAGTGCGACTCCCAGACTCTGTCCTACAGTGGGAGAATAAAAACTATGGTGACAAGGAAGAGAGATGATGGCGATGGCGATGGCGATGGCAGTGACAACTGGAGTTCAAGCACAGCTTCCACCAAATTCGGTGAAATTATTAATGTACCCTTTTGCGAGACGGACGACGGAGGAAAAACTTCTCGTTAAGGAGCTGGGACCCGACAAACCTGAAATGAACATTTCCCAGCAAACCAAGGAGAAAGATAAATTGTACAAACAGAGTTTTTGTCTGAGCTGGTTGAACCGTAAGACGTGGCTGGCAGGTTGTGGAGCAGCCAATGCACTTTTCTGTTTCCCCTGTATCCTCTTCAGAAGTGACAAATGTGATTCAACTTGGACAAAGACTGGACTAACTGACTTAAAGCACCTCTCTGAACGGATCAAGAAGCATGAGAGGTCCAAAATTCACATGGAAAACTGCATAAAGCTAGCTGTGCTCGGAAAGATTAGCATAGCAACGCAGCTAGATGATGGGGACCGCATTGCTGTAAGAAGGCACAATGAAGAGGTAGATAAAAACCGTAATATTTTATCCAAAATAAATGTAAAATTTTGTGGTGCTTTTGAATTAGCAATGCGGGGACATGATGAAAGGGATTCCTCAGACAAAACCGGGATATTCAGAGGTTTAGTCAACTTAATGGCATCCATTGATTGGGACTTGAGGGAGCACCTTGAAAATGCGACCGTATTTAAAGGCACCTCGAAGACAGTTCAGAACAAGCTCCTGGACTGTATGCTGGCAATTCTGAGAGAACAGATCATAGATGAAGTAAAGACAGCTGAGTTTTTAGCAATCCAGGCTGATGAAACTACCGACATTTCCACACACTGTCAGCTAGTCCTGGTACTAAGGTACATTGATGGACGCAACAATATACAGGAGCGGTTCTATGAAATCATCAAGCTACCCAACAGCTGTGCGGATTCAATAGCCAGTGCCTTATTGGAGAGGCTGCACAGCATCCTTCCCGAGGGACAAGAAAAAAAGTTGATGGCCCAGGCATATGATGGGGCTGCGGTAATGAGGGGTGCCACTGGAGGAGTGTAGCGAAAGGTACAGGACATCTATGCAAACGCTCACTACATTCACTGTCATGCCCATCAGTTAAAGCTGGTAATGCAGCAGGCAACTTCCCACATCCCTCAGATCATTCACTTTTTTACTGACATGGGGGGATTTGCTTCTTTTTTCTCAAAAGCGAGCAAGAGAACTGCAGTGCTAGATGAGGTGGTGGCGCACCGATTTCCAAGTGCATCGTCAACACGTTGGAACTTCAACAGTGGTGCAGTCAACACAGTCTATGAGCACAAGAATGATCTGGTGAAGTGTTTTCAGACCATCTGGAACAGTGAAGCGTTTGATAGCCCTACGAAGAGAGAGGCTGGAGGCTATGTGAGAATGCTGGAAGATGAAGCTTTGTGTTTTTTCCTAGCCTTGTTCCATAAGATCATGCCACATGTGGACATGCTGTATAATCAGCTCCAGAAGAGGAACATTGATGCTGTCTACATCGCAGGAATCACCCAGACATTCATGAATCGCATGCAGGCTATCAGGTATGTTAAATGCATTATTATGTAGCCTAGCCCAATTGTTAATTCTCTGCATAAATTATGTGTAGCCTAAAATGCTTGTATGTCATCTTATTCAAATAATTAATTAATGTGAAATTTAGATGAAATATAATTGCTAGTAATTATAACAACCTTGGGTTTGGTTAATATATCCCTAATGGGTTTTCCCAACTGATTCATAAAACTTATGTATTGGATCAGGGAAGCTGTTCCTAATCTGGCTGAGGATGAGGAGTACAGGGGACCTGTTCAGGAGCCACCCACAAAGAAACGGAGAACATTGGGAGAAGACACGCAGCACCATTTGGCACTGGAGGTCAGCACTTGCTTACACACACAGAGATACAGAGAAACACAGGGCCCTATCTTGAGCTCGTGCCTTAGGGTCGTGTCTTGTGCTGATCGAAAGCGTAAGTGGAAGCCGGGAGGTGCAATGGATTTAATTTATTCAAGGTGTGTCCAAATCCAACCTTGTTGTCTTGTGCCAGGGGCGGGAGTGATATTTTGCCCTGTCCCGCCCTTTGCACCACCAGCGCAAAACGGGATAGACCTATCAGACGTGCCCAAGTGCCCTCATTAATTCACAGGCGAGTTTAGGCCGAACATGCAATAAACCAATCAGAAAGTCAGCTCTCATCACCTTTGAGAGGCAGGTGCGCCAGCAGCGCAAGCGGAGGCAGCATGACGGTGGATTTACCAGGAAGAAACAAAGAGAAAAGATTTTTAAAGTGAGGAGACAGATCTCCTGGTAAGAGAAGTGAAAACACGATATATGGAGATAGCAGGGCGTCTCCAAAACAGCTTCACGCCGAAATAGTTTACTTTACAGTAACACCTGCAAGAAACTTTACAACAAATGAACCGCAAATGTCATGCAGATATGTAACTGGTTATATTTTAACCTGAAGCACGTTGAAAGTATGTTATATTTCATAATTAATTGTTATAATCATCATCATTATTAACTTTGCTGGCTGAGGATCGGGGGAGAGAGATGGTGCAGTAGAGAGGGGAGGCGAACCGATCCAGTCTAGCTGCAAAGCTTCCTGGTTCCACTGGCCCACCTGAGCCAGGTGAAGGCACAGATACGCGGCTGTCTGTGCTCCTTCTTCTTCTCCTCTCCCACCTAATCATCATCTCCTCCTCCCATCCTCGCTCCTCTGACCCACTGTGAAATAATCAGAGAGAGTTTCCTAAGTTTGAAGTGCACAAAATTACGCAACTAGCTATGATAGAAGCACACATAACATTTTCTCTCAGGTTGGGCCGGACTTGTGCGGTCAAATATAGTGTCTTGTATATTTTCTATGTTATAGATCATAATTGTTTAAACATTGTTTTTCTGGATCATAACAAACACGCAGACATAAACACTACAGCTGCTCCACCTGTCATGCTGACTCATCTGATAAAGACTATCAGACAGTTGTGATCCTGTTTGCAGGTCTGCTGAGATTTATTGGGCTTTATAATTATAATAATAGTACTGTTGTACTTATTAGTGTGATTAACTTCAAAGACACACACGCGAATGCACGACTTTTAAACATAAATGAAAGGTGTTTGGTGATTGTGGAGATGAGGGTGCGCACCTCAGCCAAGGGCAAGACACACACATACCTGCACTATTAACTTCAATATTCACACTTTATTGCTGGTGGATATGTTCAAAGGACACTTCACTAATCGACACTCCTGTGGAGAATAAAGACTAATGTAAATTAAGGTGTTTGGTGATTGTGGAGCCATTGCGCCGCCAGCGCAAGTGATTTTGCTATCTTACGCCAGCGCAAGTGCCATTTTTGCCATGTGGGTAAGATAGCAAACGCGCTTGCGCTGGGTCTGTGCCGCTGTGGGTGTGAGGTCTAAACATAAAGGCGTGGCCCGGCGTGTTTGCTATCTTGTGCTGAGCACATTGGAGTAAAACGCGCTTGCGCTTTAGACCAGCCAAAACCTGGTCGAAGCGCAAAGTCTGTGGTTTTTCAGCACAAGATAGCACCTGGCGGGCTTGGCCGAAACACACACACGTCTTCACAATCACAAAACACCTTCATTTATGATCATTCTCTTCCTCCCACTTGAGTGTCGATTAGTTAAGTGTTATTCAAACATATTTTCTATCAGCAATAAAAAGTAAATATTGAAGTTAAAAGCTTTCACGTGTGTCTCACGCTTGGCTGAAGTGTACACGTCTCTACAATCACAGAACACTTTTCTTCTTTTAAGATGAACTCACTAATGAGGAAAAGAATTATAATTATAAAGCCTAAAGATTGTCTTTATCGGATGAGTCAGCATGACAGCTGGAGCAGCTGTAGTGTGTGTCTGCCTGTTTGTTATGATCCAGAAAAACAATGATTGAACAATTATGATCTATAACATACAAAATATACAGACACTATGTTTGACCATAGGAGTCCAGCCCAACCTGGGAGAAAAAAGTTATGTGTGCTTCTGTCATAGCTGGTTGGATAGATCCGTGCGTAATTTTGCACACTCCAAACTTCAGAACAGAACAACTTGTTTCGCAGCGGGACAGAGGAGGGAGGATGAGAGGAGGAGATGAGGATTAGGTGGGAGAGGAGAAGAAGGAGGAGCACAGACCACCGCTTAACTGCTCCTCCACCTGGCTCAGGTGTGCCAGGTGGAGCCGGGAAGCTTCGCGGCCTCTGGATCTGTTCGCCTCCCCTCTCTACTACACCATCTCTCTCCCCGCTCCTCAGCCAGTAAAATTAATAATGATGATGATGCTAATAATTAATTATAAATTACAACACAGTTTCAAGGTGCTTCAGGTTCAAACATAACCAGTTACATATCTGCATGACATTTGCAGTTCATATTTATTGTATTATTGTATATAAACTATTTCGGCGTGAAGCTGTTTTGGAGACGTCCTGCTGTCTCCATATATTGCGTGCTCTTGCGCATTCTCTTCTGGAACCAGGAGATCTGTCTCCTTGCTTTGAAAATCTTTTCTCTTTGTTTCCTCCTGGTAAATCTGCCGTCATGCTGCCTCCGCTTGCGCTGCTGGCGCACCTGCCTCTTGAAAGGTGATGAGAGCTGACTTTCTGATTGGTTTATTGCAAGTTCGGCCTAAACTCCCCTGTGAATTAATGAGGGCACTTGGGCACGTCTGATAGGTCTATCCTGCTTTGCACTGGTGGCGCAAAGGGCGGGGCAGGGCGAAATATCACTCCCACCCCTGGCACAAGACAGCAAAGTTGGATTTGGACACACCTTGAATAAATTAAATCCATTGCGCCTCCCGCCTTCCACTTACGCTTTTGATCAGCACAAGACACGACCCTAAGGCACGAGCACGTTTTACCCTGAGCACAAGATAGCAAACGTGCCCAGCCACGCCTTCCTTTTGCCTTCATGTTTAGACCTCACACCCACAGCGGCACAGACCCAGCGCAAGCGCGTTTGCTATCTTATGCACATAGCAAAAATGGCACTTGCGCCAGACTAAGATAGGGCCCACAGAGACACACAGAGGAACAGACACACAGAGACACAGAGGAACAGAGAGAAACAAAGACATCATCAAAAAAATCTCATGAAGATGCTCACCACTTGATATAGTTGTCCAGACTCAAATGTTTATTGTCATATGATATCTATGAATAATTACAGTTAACCATTTTGGTTTATTACACAATATAGGCTAGCTATTCAGAGCATTGATTGTAGTGAGACGTGAAGACCTAATTCTTTACCTTTTTTATAATTGTATGTTATCACATAGGTATGTGACACCGTCATGAGCCATGCCAAGGAGAGGTTTTCTTTCACCAAGCACCTCATCAGTGCCACTGTCTTGCAAGGAGACTTGTTCCAACAACACAGCAGAAAGTTCCCAGATTCAGCACTGGAAACCACGGTGGAAGCCTATCCCTCATTGGACAAGGCCAGACTTAAAACAGAACTGTCCCTGATCTACGAGAATGAGGAGTTCCGGAGTTGCAAAGGTGCACTGGCTCTCTATCAGGTTTTGATGGAAAACGACCTTGGAGAAACATTCACTGAAACTGTAAGTCTTCTCAACATCATCATCACAACACCAATGACAACATCAGAGTCTGAGTGGTGCTTTTCTACATTAAAGAGGATAAAAACTTTCCTTAGAAACACTATGTCACAAGATCGGCTTAACGCTCTGGCTATGCTCTGACCCAAGATTGTACTATATCTCTTTTGAGATGGTGAAACTTGCCCTACATTGGACTGGACAATGCAAGTTAGACTGGCCCATTATAGAAAAATCTTTATCCTTTCCCTTTACACCCATAGAGCTCCTCTCTCAAAATTCAGGTAGAATCTCTAACCCTATTATGTTGCATTCCAAGGAAGTTTGGATGAAGATACACAAAATGATTAAATTATCTCATTCTAAACAGCCATATTCGTCTTTGTGGCAAAATCCTGCAATCTGTATTGGTAAAACACTGGTCTACTGAAAGAGTTGGCACAACCATGGGATATGTACGCTGGATAATTTGTATGATGGTAAAGTGTTTATGTCTTATATTGATGTACTGAGTAAATATAACCTAAATGGAAAGGAACATTTTTGGAAATATGTTCAGACAAGGCACTGTGTTATGTCACTAGACTGGCAAACTGAAGACAACCATATTTTAGAGTATTTGGTTTTGCCATCACACCATCACAGAGCCTCGATATTTTACAGAAGAATGAACTCTACACTCAGTACTGATCTAAACAATTTGAAGGTTTTATGGGAAAATGACTTTGGGGTTGTTCTTGGGAATGAGGAATGGAGGGAAATAATCTCACAATGTGGGAAATTTTTAAGGGAATGTAAAGGCAAATGTACACAATATAAGATTGTACAAAGATATTATTGGACTCCTGTGAGACTGAATAGATTAGGCCTCATGAACAACTCATTGTGCTGGAAGTGTCAAAATGATAACGGTACTCTGATACATTGTTTGTGGGAATGTCCAATTATCAAGCACTTCTGGATGGTTGTCGTACGTATTCTAAGTGATTGGTTAGAAAGACTTGTGCCACTTTGTCCTACACTGTGTTTACTGGGTGACTAAGGACAGATAGATAATATATCAAAAGGAAAATTCTCTGTTATCATGGTTGGGGTCTCAGAGGCAGCTAAGATTATTCTTAAAGGGGACCTATTATGCTTTTTCCTCTTTTCTGACCTATAAATGTTGTCACAATGTTGGATACTTGTGTTAAACGATTCCAAAGCGTCAAATAATGAGGTTCATGCATTTGGAAGCGAGCCCCGCAAGCTGTTTTGGATGGCTCTGCATGGTCTGTTTTACTGTCTTTTTTTAACGGTGTAGTAACATTGACGTCATGCCAGACTTACTTATATGGTCATACCCCGGCATGTGCTCTAGGCCTGCCCGCTCCCCCGCTCTGCTTCGTAAATTATATCGCTGCTCTGAGTGGTGAACTATTAAGTGAGATTAATGTGTTAGCGAGCTATGTTGAGTCTAAAGCCAGGATTTTCAGTGTCACGAATGTGGCTCTCTTTTAACCTGGTAACCATGGTAACTACTAAACTCATAACCTGGTCGCAAGCAGGTTATGTTCAGAGTTTCAAATTAAATCGTCTGTAAAACGCGCTATTCTTTAACAAATTTTTGTCCTTAGCTTTTAAACTGAGGGAGGACGTTAACATTGAAAAATTACTGAGCTGTATGCTCGTAATATCACCGAACGAATCCATATAATGTAAAAATGTAACAGCAGCACAAACTGTCTGCATCGCGCTGTCATGATGGTAACCTCCGTTTGGTGATGCAGAGTCATTTTTCCCGTTTGCTCCAGATCATATTAACACTTTAAATTGACATCGTATATAATCCACACACTAAAATAATGATGAAGCAACTACAGACACTTTGAATACGTTTTACTGTTATCTGTTTTGTCTCTGTGATTTTGCAGCTCAGATCACTGATTAGAAAATTCATCATCATTTATCACAGCCAATCTTAAATCAGTTACACTCATTTTACGTTGGTTTGGTCATAAACTTCAGTGATGTCCACGTCTCTGTCATCATAGGACAGTGTCAGACAGACTTAATCATAAATAATAAATAATAAATAATAATAATAAACGGCAGCATTAAGACCGCATTTAGTCCATCAGTTATTTTCTGACATCATTCTTCTTCTCCTGCTTTATTTGCAGCAACAATGTTGCTTTTGCCGTAATGTATTTTGTATATTTTCCACAGCTCATAATTATAACAACTTGATGATTTTGACTTAAGTAAGGCTCGCGATCGCTTCATTTCATGTGGAAGAAGAGTCAAATGACACAACAAACGCCCCTTTTATATGAACGCGCACAGAGTCTGAAGACGAAAGCCTGGATTAACAAAGTGAGTTGATAACCACCATCATGATACCCGTTATCTCTGATTGCAGTTTTAGGCTTTGTCATGCAGAGAAAGCCTGGCTGTGTTGAGCTTCCTTCGTAGCACAGCCCCCTGCTGTCTACAATGATTTCAGTGTTAGTACGTTGAGCAATGGCTTCCAAAAATGATTGTTCGGGTGTGAGGGAAAGTTAACTTTGTTTAGCTTTCCTAAAGAGGCGAGCACCAGGCAGAAGTGGATAGAGTTGCTTTTTCCCGGCCAGCAATGGAAAAATACCTCCGTGTTTGTCTGTCTATGGCACTTCACAGGGGACTGTTTTGTCAACATGGACCAATACGAAGCTGGGTTAGTCGGTAGCCGAGCTCGGCAGCGCTTGTCAGCCCTTCGGAAATCCTCGGGAGTGTGACCAATCACAGCAGAGTGGGCTCAGCGGGAGGCGTACATGGAGGAGGGCCGGGGGGTGGAGTAAAGTACACAGACCGTTTTCGCGGGATGCAGAAAATACAAGGAAGAGATGCAGCGAGAGACACAGCGTCCTGAAGATCTACAAAGCTTTCTGTGCGGGCGATCGTGTGCAGCTGCTCTATAGGAGTCCAAAATCAAATACAAAGGCCCGAAATTGAGTATAGTAGGTCCCCTTTAAACACTGGAAAACTCTGAAAGCCTTACCGTTTAAAGAATGGGTAAATATGATGATAAAGACTGCTTCATATGAATGTATGTTTTATAAGTTGAATAATAGAGATGGTACCACAGCGCCAGAATGGGAACCATTTTGGTCCTACATTACTTTTACTGTCAGTCAGCAGGACGACAGCTGATTTCCTTCCCTCTGATATTTATTTTATTTATTTTATTTTTTTTTTGTTTTTCTTTCTAGGAACTTCCACACCTTGTAATATCATTGATACTTTCATTTATGTTTATGTATAAGAGCCCTGTTCTTTAATGTTAAAGAGCACTGTACGATTGTCATTTACCAAGTAAAAACTCAAATAAAAACCTGAATTATAAAAAAAAAAAGAAAGAAATGAAAATATGAATGAATTAATAAAGAATGGGCCTGGTTTTTCTTCACTGAAACTTACCACATGATACACAGGAAGGCCAAGGAGAACAGCAGTACACCTTGTGTTTGATGTCATGAAGTTCCTAAGAGGATAAAAATAGTGTAAATTCTGTGACAAATTTATTCATCAAGCCCAATGCCAAACCGTTCCAACCAACTGGCCACTACAGCATCAGAAAATAAGTCCACACGTCTTGTGCTGATTTATCTGGTGCAATCAGAGACAGAGCATGGACATGCAAAAACGTGGACTATGCAGTGGAGCAATTGTGGAATTAAAGTTCATTTGAACCATCAAATTAAACATTCCAAAAATTTAACCTGTGAAATGCATAATCACCTGCTGGTCGTGCACTTGAATATATCAGCCATAGCACCTGAAATCTTGTTTTTGTCTAGTTTTGGAAGCCCTTTGTCTGAATAAGATCATCAGTTGAGGGGTGTGGCAATCAAACTCGGTGTTCAAGGGCAGGTTCTTGTGACCATTAGAACGCTGCATACATACATCTACATTTCAGAAAAGAAGAAGTACATTAAGTTCTAGGTTTGTGAATCACTAAGATAAATTATTGTTTTATTTAAAAAAGAATAATAAAATCAGAACAGGATTAGAACAGCGTTTTCTTATTATGGCTAAATGTTTGTAAAGCAGTATTAGTAATGATTGCAACATAAAAGTCACTACATAAACTCAATATCTCATTGCAAACAAATCTATAAAGTCAAAATAAATAAATTCACAGTAAAACCAATGATTTCAAGATTAATTAAATTAGATAAAACTATGCATAATGTGACATACATTACTGACAAAGGAAAAACAGGTGAGAGAGATTAACCATATTACCTCAGACTGCATATGAAGAGTGGGCCAGAGGTCCCTGAGCTGTTTCAGAGAAAGTTGATTCTGCATGTTTGAGTCACTGGAGTGTGAAGATGTGGAGTTGTCTTGGTTTCTTGGGCTTCTTGTTTCAGCTCAAGGCATCAACCCAAAGTATCCGTATTTGATGACCAAGGAATGAGACTTAACAGGGGCACTGCCAGAAATCTTGGGCCCCCTCAAAGATTACATAGATAATACTATTAAAATAATATTGATAGCCCTCAAAGGGCCCCCTGTTAGGCCCGGGCCCTTAGAATCGTCCTAACTCCCCCCCCCCCCCCCCCCCCCGGCGGTGCCCCTGAGACTTAACAATCAAATGTCTTCCTCCAGAATTACTTACTGCTCCTTGAAAACTGGGACTCGTCTGACTCCTGATCATCATCAAAATCATGGTACTGGCGTCACAGTTCGGTACACAGCATGTGAATGATGAATACAACAAATACATCTGTTTTTCTGACCGATTCAGTCACACTATTGTCATTCTGTCAAGTGAAGTAACACTCCAATCCAGCGGGTGGCATTAAATCACCAAAATGCTGTTTGCCAACTGCCATTTAAAACAAAGAACAGCCAAAGAAGACGGTGCAGCAAAACAAGAACACTGGATGCTTTTCATTCTGTAAATTCATCTCCTCCACTTGCTCCCTCTCCTCACATCTTTGCTCCACCTAGCGAGGTCATGACAGAGATGTGAGGACAGAGAAGACAGAGCTGTAAGATGAAAAATCCTTGGTTCCTTTTTTGGCATTAGTCTGAAGCGGCGTCAGTTACTGATGACGAGCTGATGACGAGCTGATAACAGCTGTATCAGCGGTCAAACTGACTGGTACGAATGTTCACAGAAACAAATCTAAGAAAGATTTCGATACCTAACAGCATTCAGTTAGATCTGTAAATTGAAATGGCTGATTATTGGTAGTATTCTTTCTGATGCTGATTTCAATCATCATTTAATATTCCTTTTTCCATCTTCTAATTAATATAGGCAACTGATCAGTGTTATTTGTTTACTTAGGCTATTTATTGGCTTGCATTATGGTCATCTGCACAATAATACACACACCACACTTTCTACTTGCTTGTGTCATTATTCACAACATGCAGGTGCAAGTGCTGCAGAAACTTCTGTCAGTCCCTTTGTGGGTCTTGATGACGCAGGATGAAAATTGCCAAAACTGCCCAATTAAGGGATACACCAGTGTATCCTCGGTCTGAGCACCTCCCAGTAAATTGCACTACTCTCTGCTCAAAGTAAATGAAAAGAAACTAAACTTTGGATTTTTGATGTCATTGTTGTTGTTGCTTTGTCTGCATTTTACTGTGACACGCCTAGTTTTCATACTGAACATTATTCAGCTCTTGCAGTGAGTAAGGTGAACGAAAATTCAGAGTTGCTTAATGATCATTCATCTGACCCTTAACTCAGAAGCGGTTGTTATCTTTGGCAGCCATGGCTGCTAAAATGTTGGTTGCTGTAAGATAGTTATTTTCTAATAAATAATCAATCCATCAGTTGTACCATTCTTTAAAGTGATAGTTCACCCAAAAATGAAATTTCATTCAATATCTATTGACCAATTTGCTGATGTGAGGATGAGTGAAGATCTCCAGTTCACAAAACACTCCTGGGGTTTCAGTGGAAAACAGCCGAATCCATGAAGTGACCGGTGACCAGTTTTGAAATTAAATAAATAAATAAAATAAAACACAACAAAACACAAAAAATGTCTCCATACTGCTTGTGTGGTGTAATCCAAGTGTCCATAAACTGCAACATTAAAATCTGACCCAAAAGGATGCCATTTACGCCATGTTTTTACCCTAAATGTCAACTGTAGCTTCTCAGACCAGAGCCACATGTACACCTGAAACATAAGTTGGACCTTTCTCAATCTGGAAAGGATTTTGTACACTACACCACCAGGTTTCTGTTGCTCTCGCTCTGTAGTCCATGGCTGCAGCAACAAAATGATGTTCCTCCTCTATGTCGAAGGCCTTGTACATTTTCTTCTTTGTTGAAAGTTTGTGAAGTCAACTGTATGCATAACAAGTCACTATTTCTGAGCAGATCTCTCTCTGTTGTCTGAGTCACTTCCAGGTAGCATGTAAACACAGATGTGAAGGTATTGCAAGATCTCATATATCTCGTGTCGTGCAGCTTAGGCGAGAGCTTATGTACCCACTTCAGGCGTGTGCATGTAGCTCTGTTGTGAGAGGTTACAGCTGAGATTTAGGCTAAAAACATGATGTAAAGGGTGTCTTTTTGGGTCAAATTTTAATGTCCCATCTTACAGACACTTGGATTACACCACACAAGCAGTATGAAGACATCTTGTGGTTTTTGTTCTTTTTTTTTACATTTTAAAATTTTCACTTCAGTTGTACTGGATTTGGCTGCAAGGCTGTTTTCTGCTGAAACCCGGGAGTGTTTTGTGAACTGGAGGTCCTCACCCATCATCACATCAGCACAGGGGTGAGTAGATTGATTGAGTGAATTTTCATGTTTGGCTGAACTATCACTTTTTAATAGAATATGTGCTTATAGAACTGTCCAGAGCAAAGGTGAACTATTATAGCCAAAACAATCTTGAGAAGTGAATGGAAGCACTGAGCTCAACAAAGCATATAACAAGTTGAAGGGAGGAAGAAGAGAGATCAGAAAAATTCTTAGTATGAAAACTTGTATCAGTGGCGTACCATGATGATTAGAACTGGGACTTCAGTTTAGCCAAAACTTTGCTAGACACACCAAAAAAAAAAGGATTTTGGTGGAATAAAAGGCAGGCAGCAGTTACCTTGATAGCTGTATTAAAATTTGTATTAAACAGTAGATGACTACCATTTACTCTGTTACTATTGTTTGGTTAAGTTATAATGAAGTTTGTGTTTGATATTAAGAGCTGTAATAATCAATAAGGGTCATTGATCTCCAGTTCTATTATTTCTGTCTACCAACACAGCTCTGTCTGCTGTGCTGTGCTGTTGGAAGAAGTTTTAATAAAGAAGATTCAAGTGTCTGAAAATTGTTTTCTAACAGACTCGGAGACGAGGGCAATTTCAGTCCCTGAAATGCAGATCCTCCACAACACCATGGAAGTCTGCCTTAAAAAAGTCAGCACTATCAAGTCAGCCACCTAGCGACAGCATTGGTCTCCACTGCTTAGTCATCAGCAAGAAGGCACTGACCTTCAAGAAGGCCTAAGGGGATGATTTTGGTCCCACTCACTGTAAATCAAAATGTCATTGGTCAATTCACTTGTCACTGTTCTAAACAAACACACAGGCTGCAGCCTTCTGTCACCTACATCATGTTACCTTCATCCATCACATCAGGAAAAACAAAATAATCTTGGTAGAAAAAAATGAAGTGAGCAAATTTAGTTTTCCATCCACATGTTGATGGACTAGTAAAATGTGTCAAATATATCCCTACCTGGGAAGCTGGGCGAAATAGGCTATTTCCAAGTAAGTAGAAAAAAAAATATCTTCTCCAAACAAATCCAAATTTCCAGAGCTGTCTTATTTACACACAGGGTCATTTTGGTGAGCAAGGTAGTTGCAGCATTATTCAAGTAGTGTCCAAAATCCTCTATGAAGACGGTCTACTTTATGCAGCTTGTGTGCCCAGCATTTTTTATCATGCTTTAAAAAACTGCTGCTTACACAACAATTTCTTGTTTGGTAAAAGTGCATTCATCCATATTAGTCAATTATCACAAAGAATCATCACCAACACGTTTTAACCTTCTTTAATCATTTGTTCTGATTTTCTAGATGGAAAATTCAGATCTCACTCTCAACATCATCAACCCAGGTTCCAGCAACAGCAGGCAGCTGTTCAGTCTGTGGTAAATTCACTGTACAGTACCTACCCAGCACCAAACAGCAGAAAATCTGGTCCAGACCTGAACAGAAATAAAGTGAATATTGATCTTTGTCAGGTGGACACAAATCTGACTTCAAATGAATGCTTAAGTTTCTCTGTAAATGGGCAACTGTTTGCTCATGTTCACCACTTACAGCTTCACTTACAACTTTATAAAGTGGTGATAGGCCAATGTTCTGTTAAAGCTGTAAAGCCTGTTTTCCTTTCCCCTAAAGTGGTCAAAAAATCAATAATTCAATAACATAACAACATCTAACGAGATCACTTGTGACAGAGCTTTGTCAGAAGTTTCCCCCTGCTTGCAGTCATTGCACTCATTCAGCATAAATATCTCTGTTAATATTCAATTAAAAGTTCACACTTTTTTTTTTTTTTTTTTTATTTAGGCTTTATATTTAATAGTTCCTGCAACTGCCAATTCACCTGTCTTTGATTTCAGAGCCAACAGTAGACATCATCCATCTAACTGGAGACAGCAATGGGCATGTGCAGTTTGGTCAAGACGCACACAGTCTACCAAAAGATCAAGCATATCCCCAATCACTTCAACTTCCTGTCAAGCAGAGTCCATTGTGAGACCAGACAGAGATCTCACAGGCACAGAGATCTGGTCACACCATTCTGCACCTTCAGCACTGGATGTTCCATGAACATTCTAGTTTGACTTTTTTTTTTGGGGGGGGGGGGCTTTTAGCCTTTATTGGACAGGACACCTGTTGCCATTCACAGTAGTTATTTTTAAGGACTTGTCCCACAATGATACCATTCAGAAATAACACTGAAATTACTTTCTGATGACCCTCTGCTTCAGATTGGTATTTGCAAAGTGTTATATCATGACAGAATTTAAGTACAAGCAATTGGTGACTCTAAGTTTTCTGTAGGTGTGAGTGTGCGTCTGTCTCTATGTTGGCTGTGGTGTACCCCACCTCTCGCCCAATGTCAGCTGGGATAGGCTCCAGCCCCCATGACCCTTCCAGAATAAACGGTTACAGAAAATGAATGAATAATCATATCATATGAGTTGTCAGACATTTGAGAAAATACTCATCAGATCATATGTTTATATTTGTTGTATGTGGATATAGCATGGATGAAGTCTCATTTTGTTGCCCAACCCTGTTTTGATGAATGATAAAAAAAAAAACAACAACAAAAAAAAAAACCTGACATTGATATATTATGACATTGCACTGAAAATAATTAAAATGCAATTTTTGTCATGACAAAGAGACAGAAAAGGCAGGGGAAGACAAATTTCCTCTTGGGACAAGAAACCGAAGTAGGAACTATGAAGTCCTACGTTTGAATTAGAAAATCCTTAATATTAAACTTCTTTACTTCTTTTCTTCTTTCTTCATAGAGATACCGTTTTCTCTTTTTATTTAAGTAAATTTGCGTATTTTAAAATACTGAGCAGGGTCTTTAGACTGACAGTATTTGTTGTTTGATCTTCTAGCTGCCTTGTGTTATATTCATAAATTGTAGCGTTCCCATTTCCGGGGCCCTCTGAATGTAGCATACCGGGTTGACGACAACAGGCAGTAATTAAATCAGGGGACCGACCGACCACGAACTCGAGGTGGAAAACTCCGCACAATAAAGTGAAGTAAGTTTAAAATTAGTTAAATGATAAATAAGTCTTTGTGCTGGTGATTGGTGTATTGTTAGCTAGCTAACATTAATGTAGAGTCATGTCAGCTAGTAACAGTTTGCTATTTGAAGAGAAATTATTTTGACAGTTCAAGGGCAACTGTGGCATTTTAGGCTGGATGGTAGCTAACGTTAGCTAATTTAACCATAACACTAACCCTGCTTAGTAGTTCTCATTATAAATTGTGCTGAGGCTCAACGCTACGTTCCTCTTTTCACACATTATTTCACCCTGTTTGTCAGTGAATCTCAAAGTCTAAAGTTGAGGCGCAGGGAGGGTAAGTGTCCGTGATACCCAGTTAACACCCAGAAATTATGGACAAGGGCATGCCTGATATTAGTGTATGTGGATCCGAAGTGAAGAAAGTGAGGGGACGGAGGTACCGGTGTTACAATTCTCAATTCGAGTAAGGGAGTAATAATGTTGATTTAATGACTCACTGGATGAAAATGCGTTTTGCAAGAGACTCGGGCTGGTATCAAAACATCCTTGTTTCCTTCTCTTCCTCGTCATGCTACCACTGCTTGCGCTGGTGCCGCACCTGCTTTTAATTTCTGATTAGTTTATTGCATGATTGGCTTAAAAAAGTTAAAAGTTAAAGTACTTATCTCATCATATAAATATAGCGCAATGCTGCACAAATATTTTTATTCCTTTGTGAAGGCATAAAAAACAATAACATAACATTTTTCACTTTTATTTCATTTATTATTGTGCAGGAACAAATTGAAAATGAAGTAATAAAATCAGTTCAAATTAAACAGCCCTGACTCACTTAACTCTGCTTTACAGTTAATTCCTGTTCTGTATCACATAAAAGAC
This sequence comes from Lutjanus erythropterus, assembly GCF_056507025.1. NCBI lineage: Eukaryota > Metazoa > Chordata > Actinopteri > Lutjaniformes > Lutjanidae > Lutjanus > Lutjanus erythropterus. The sequence continues at coordinate 37,871,236 of NC_139330.1, forward strand.
AAGCTCACATGACAAAACAGAGCCAACAAAATATACATTCAAATTACTATACTATACTATACTATACTATACTTTTCTGTATCAATTCAAAGATTTCATGACGTCATCACAAAGTAACGATGGGTTTGTCCTTTGCCAGAACTCGTTACATTCGTGCCAAATTCGTGTCAGTGGGACTAAAGCATCAAGTTATTTCTCTGTGGTTTTTGATTTTTTTTTTTGTTTTGTTTAATCCCAGAGGAATTATACAAGTGCTCACCCTATATTATGTTTTTGCCACACAATGTTTTGTGTCACCATGTTTTTGACTATAACACTCACTGTGCATACTTATGTTCCAGGAGTTTGCTGCTGCGTGTAAAATGCAGAGTGGCAAGTGTGTTATCACCATTAAGGTAAGCTGCTTCCATGTGATATAGCTTAAGTATGAGTATAAAAATACTGGTTCTTTCTGTCATTTTTTTTTCTTTTTTTTGAAGTCATTTTTAGGAGAAGTCACTTTGGCCTATGATGAATTCAAATTTATTGGGGCTTTCTGGCCAAATTGTAGGGCACAAAAGTGCACAAACAGTAGGTGATAATTAGACTATTATTAGAATGAGAAGATAAAACAGGCTTAGCTGATAATAAGACAGATGAGCTACTGTAAACCATTAATCAAACCAATAAATAAATGCAGTATATCAGACAACCTAAAAGCTCATTTAATATCTCTTTATTATAAAATATAATTTCTTTTAAATTGTGTTCTGTACTTTCAGCAGTGAGTGACAGGTCAACACACGCAAAGGACAACCATTTATTGCATACTGCAGTTAGAACCTGACTATAATTAGCTGGCAATTAACCTGATCAGCTACAAAGTAATTGATACACAAATTATTAAACCATTAACCAACCAGTATCTAACAGTCAATGTCAAACAACTGTATGCTTAGAATTGTATAGATTGCGATGTCCATGGCCAATTCCATTCTATTTAAAGTCTGACCTTTGCAAATTCTGCTTTTCTGTCTTTGTAAGACCGACAGTATATAGAAATGTTTTTGTAACTATGGAAAATTAAATTGTACATTCACACATACATTCATAATAAAACACTGGCTATGAAATAACTTTTACATTTTCTCCAAAAGTGCTCTGGGTCACTCTTAGCCTTAGTCTTATTAAGTTAATGTACCAGAGGAAGCACAATCTCTTGTGAAGTCATGGGTAGGCAGATGTAAACAAAACAGAGGCTGACTTGGTGCAACAGTTTGCTGTAGTACTGCTTAGCAGTGAGGAAAAAACAAAAGAAGAGACCTAAACAAGTCTGGATGATGTGTGGGGAGACATGAGGGGTATACTACGAAGTAAGCTCAACACAGCCAGGCTTTCTTTGCATGATCTGGATCAACAAAGCCTAAAACCGCAATCAGAGATAATGGGTATCACGATGGTGGTTATGAACTCACTTTGTTAATCCAGGCTTTCGTCTTCAGACTCAGTGCCCGCTCACATAAAAGGGGCGTTTGTTGCATCATTTGACTCTTCTTCCACCTGAAATGAAGCAATCGCAAGCCACTTAAGTCAAAATGATCAAGTTGTTATAATTATGAGCTGTGGAAAATATACAAAATACATTACGGCAAAAAGCAACATTGTTGCTGCAAATAAAGCAGGAGAAGAAGTATGCTGTCAGAAAATTACCGATCGACTAAATGCGGTCTTAATGCTGCTGTTTATTCTAACATGAAAACTGCACATTAAACAATAAAACTCCATACAGCAGATTTAAACATGATGAAATCTGTCTGACACTGTCCTATGATGACAGAGACGTGGAGATCACTTAAGTTTTTGACAAAACCAACGTAAAATGAGTGTAACTGATTTAAGATTGTCTGTGATAAATGATGATGAATTTTCTAATCAGTGATCTGAGCTGCCATATCACCAAGACAAAACAGATAATAGTAAAAAGTATTCAAAGTGTCTGTAGTTGTTTCATCATTATTTTAGTATGTGGATTATATGCCATGTCAATTTAAAGTGTTAATATGATCTGGAGCAAACGGGAAAAATGACTCTGCATCACCAAACGGAGGTTACCATCATTTGTGCTGCTTCGTTCGGTGATATTACGAACATACAGCTCAACAACTTTTCATTTTTATTGTCTTTCCTCAGTTTAAAAGCTATATTGCTTTGTTAGGACAATTATAAGTGAAAGAGCAGTGCTTTTTACAGATGATTTAATCTGAAACTCTGAACATAACCTACTCCTGACCAGGTTATGAGTTTAGTATAAGTTACCATGGTGATCTAGCCAGGTTAAAAGAGAGCCACTTTCGTGACACTGAAAATCCTGGCTTTAGACTCAACATAGCTCGCTAACCCATTAATCTCGCTTCGTAGTACACCCCTCACGAATGTGGCTCTCTTTTAACCTGGCTAGATCACCATGGTAACTTATGCTAAGCTCATAACCTGGTCGGGAACAGGTTATGTTCAGAGTTTATGATTAAATCGTCTGTAAAAAGTGCCTTTCTTTAACTAACTATTGTCCTAACAAGGTTGTTTATGAGCGATATAGCTTTTAAACTGAGGGAGGAGGTTAACAATGAAAAACTGCTTAGCTGTATGTTTGTAATATCACCGAACGAATTCATCTAATGTAAAAATGTAACAGCAGCACAAACGGTATACATCGTGCTGTCATGATGGTAACCTCCGTTTGGTGATGCAGAGTCATTTTTCCCGTTTGCTCCAGATCATATTAACACTTTAAATTGACATCGTATATAATCCACACAGGAAAATAATGATGAAGCAACTACAGATACTTTGAATACTTTTTACTGTTATCTGTTTTGTCTCTGTGATATTGCAGCTCAGATCACTGATTAGAAAATTCATCATCATTTATCACAGACAATCTTAAATCAGTTGCACTCATTTTACGTTGGTTTGGTCATAAACTTCAGTGATGTCCACGTCTCTGTCATCATAGGACAGTGTCAGACAGACTTCATCATGTTTAAATCTGCTGTATGGAGTTTTATTGTTTAATGTGCAGTTTTCATGTTAGAATAAACAGCAGCATTAAAACCACATTTAGTCCATCAGTAATTTTCTAACAGCAAACTTCTTCTCCTGCTTTATTTGCAGCAACAGTGTTGCTTTTTGCCGTAATGTATTTGTATGTTTTCCACAGCTCATAATTATAACAACTTCATGATTTTGACTTAAGTGGCTCGCGATCGCTTCATTTCATGCGGAAGAAGAGTCAAATGACGCAACAAACGCCCCTTTTATGTGAGCGCGCACAGAGTCTGAAGACGAAAGCCTGGATTAACAAAGTGAGTTGATAACCACCATTGTGATACCTGTTATCTCTGATTGAGGTTTTAGGCTTTGTCGATCCAGATCATGCAAAGAAAGCCTGGCTGTGTTGAGCTTACTTCGTAGTATACCCCCCTGGTCAGCACAGATTGTTTATTCTTAAGTCAGAACAGGAAATGAGTTTTTAACTGCCACTGTGTGAACAGTAATTTGCTGCCAGCTACACAGCAAAATCTATATACTCAGATTAACACTGTTGGAATTGATTTCAACACTTTTGAAATGTCTATATGGGTCCACACCACAGATAGTTAATTTTATTGTTTTGGAGAGTTGGTACCTTAACACTAATTTAGTGTAATAATTGACTCTTTTTGAGTTAAAATTCAACACTTTTTAACACTAACCATTGTTAGTTTTTCTAACTCTCGTATGCAGTGTTGATATTAATTCTCTCAAGGGTTACCACTAACACTGTAAGATGTTGGTTAATATAGCTTTTCTTAATTACTAAAAATGAACTTGAAAAGAACAATTTTCTGTTTTTATTAGGGAGGTCATTCACAGTCCAGGTTTGCAAGACATTCAGTACATGAAGACAGTACATAAATCACATTTACATAAGTACATAATAGTAAAGACATAACTCAAATAATGGCATTAAACTTAGTCAAAATAAGCTTGTCTATTTTTCTCCCTTACATTTTAGTGTCAGCAACTATATACATTTGAACAAACAATGTCACACACATTCATTTATCTATGAAAGTCTGCTCCTCATAGTTCATTGAAAATGGCAATTTCCTTTAAAGTAGGTCAGGTCTCTGTGAATTAATGTATCCAATCCATTTTGACCACAATGTCCTAAATTTTTCTCTTTGCATTTTTATAGTAAAGGTTAGTCTCTCCATTGTGTAGATTTCCTGAATAATTTTTAACCAGTCCTCTAATGTTGGAGCATCTGGTTGTAACCACTTCCTCGTCACAGCTTTTTTGTCTCCAATAAGTAATATTCTCATTAAATATTTGTCTGTTTTAGTTTGAAGATTCAGTGTTACAGTGCCCATATACATTGTCAAAGCATCAAATGGAATAGTGATCTGAATTACTGTTTCCAAACATTTATGAATTTCCCTCCAATAGAATGTAATTTTGGGGCAATCCCAAAATAAATGATAATGGTTACCTACATCTGTTCCACATAGCCCCCAACAATTCATTCCAACACCTTGATATCTCTTCTGGGCAGGAGTAATGAAAATCTCATGATATTTTTCCATCCAAATTGCCTCCAACAGTGTGATGATGTAGTTATCCACTGTGATTTGCATATATCCCCCCACTCATCTTCAGATAAGACCATTCCTCCCTCTCTTTCTCATTGATTTTTTACATGTTGGGTGGTTGTCTTTGAGGAGTCCTGAAAGCTTTTATATAGAGCTGCACAATATATCGTTTGAGCATCGTCATTGCAATGTATGTGTGCGCAATAGTCACATTGCGATGTAGGAGACAAATGAACTAAACGTGTTCTCATCTAATTTCAAGGGTACCTGACACACACTGCGTGCAGCAATCCACCAATCACAATCTTTCTTAATCAGTTTGCCAAAACAGACCACGCCCCCGTATATGGAGTGAGTCACAAGATCAGTGCAGGTTAATTGTCCACAAGATGGCAGCAGTGCAGCATAACATAAAGTGCTATTCAAGTCATCTGGTGAAAATTCCTGTATTTTTTCATATCGCAATATATATCGCAGGGTTAAAAAAAAAATTGCAATGTCAGTTTTTTCCAATATCGTGCAGCCCTACTTTTATATAATCTGGATATTATTTTGCATCCATTTCCTGATTTGTAAATTGACACAAAAATATTCAATATATCATTGTCTACTTTCTCCAAGCCCTCAGCTATAATTCCATTCACTCTGTCTCACTTTTAGATATCTGAAAAAATCCTGATCCTCCAATCCATAATCTTTTTTAAGTGTCTAAAGCTTTTCAGTGTTTTGTTATGGATACATCAGCAATATTGTTAGCCCTTTACCCATCCATATTTTAAATCTGGTATCCGTCTCGTTTGGGATGAAGTCAGTATCATATGCGCACCATCTTAATTTCTCCCCACCCTTCAGGTTATATTTTTCAACTACCCTCTGCCAGGTGTTAAGAGCCACTTGTATCCAAGGATTGTTTTTATCTGTAAAGGTGTCCATCAATCTACTGTCGACAATCATAGCTTGTGTTGATGATCCAATAGATTTCCCAACTTCTATTTCCTTCCACCTTGCTCTGAACTGTGAATTACAAAGACACACCAAGGGCCTTAAGTGAGCTGCATAATAGTAGTCTTTTAAGTCTGGTAATGCTAGACCTCCATTCTCTTTAGATAATTGCATTACTTTGTATTTTACTCTTGGTTTCTTACCCATCCAGATGTACCAGGAAATTAATTTGTCCCATTCAATGAATTGCTGTTTAGTTATATTTATTGGCAGGGATTGGAAAAGGTATAACAGGCGAGGCAAAATAACCATCTTGACTCCTGGAGGATAAACTGAGGAATGGTAGGTGATTCCGCCTAAAAATATCACATTTAATTTTAGACTTTATAGGGATGTAATTGGCTTCAAATAATTTTGTGATATCCTGAGTAAGATTAACCCCTAAATACTGCATTGACTTCTTATCGCACTTCAAATCATACTTTTCTAGGAGGTGATTTGGTGGATCATAGTTGAGATTCAAAATTTGGGTTTTTTGGATATTTAGTTTATATCCTGACAACTGACCAAATCTCTTCAAAGATGACATCAAAGTTGGTAGTGATACTAGAGGCCGGGTTAAAAAGATCAATACGTCATCCGCAAATAACGATAATTATGTTCCCCTCCCGCTATATGCATACCCCTGATTTCTTCATTTTGTCTAATATACTGGCTGAGAGGCTCTATAAAGAGAGCAAAGAGGAGAGGGGAACAGGGGCAGCCCTGCCTGCAGGAACGTTCCGGTGTAAATGATTTTGAGATGCTGCCATTGATTTTAACTCTTGCTGTGGGATTATTGTATATTGCTTGGAGAGTTCAAATAAAGGTTTTGTGGAAGCCAAACTTCTCCAAAACTTTATACAGGAAGGTCCATCTGACTGAATCGAATGCCTTCTCTGCGTCTAATCCTATAAGCATTGCTTCCATCTTATTTTGATGAATATGCCACATAATGTGCAGTGTTCTCCTTAGGCTATCATTAGTTTGTCTCTGATGGATAAATCCTGTCTGGTCCAGGTGGATAAGGGATGATAGGATTTTTTCTCTTCTTCTAGCTAATATTGAGATGTAAATTTTATAGTCCACGTTTAATACTGAAATGGGTTGATATTGTTTACAATCTAATTTATCTTTACCATCTTTTGGTATTGTTGAGATTACGGCTTCCCTCGGTGAAGGGGGGATCTCTCCCTTTTTGAGTGCCCAATTGCAAGTCTGTCACAAGCTTGGAGTTATCTGTTCGCTAAAAGTTTTATACCATTCAGTCGTAAAGCCATCCGAGCCTGGGCTTTTATGCGGTTTAAGTCTTGTTATTGCTGCCTTAACTTCTTTATCAGTAATTTCAGTAACCGGTGCTTTATTTTGTTCCTGTGTAACTAGAGGTAGATTCAGAAGTTTAAGGAAAATATTTATTTAATTTTTCCATCTAGTCTTGGTTGTGAATATAATTCTTTATAGTACTCCTCAAACCTACTTTGAATCTCCTCCATTTTATACTGTATTTTCTTTGTTTTAGGACATTTGTTTATAGACATTATTTATTAATAGTATTGTCTGCCTGCTGTTTCCTTAATTTGTATGCCAGTAGTTTCATAGCTTTACTTCCTGCCTCATAATAAGCCTGTTTCAGAAATATCCTTTTTTTTTTTTTTATTTTGTCAGAATATATCTCATCTATCTCATTTTGCAGTTTCTTAATTGCTACTGCCTTATCTGATTCTGCTCTACTCTTATGGTTTTTTTTGTAATTCCTTAAGTTTACTGTACAAATTGTTGAGCCTCTCTTGTTTGAGTTTCTTTAGTGATGAGGAACGGGAAATTATTTTCCCCCTTAATACTGCTTTATATGTATCCCACACAATAGGTGGGGACACCTCTCCATTACTGTTTTCTTTGAAATAGGTTTCTATTTCCTTTTCCATTTCTTCTTTTACCTGGGGGTTATTTAATATGTTTGAATTTAATTTCCACAGTGTGGATTTTGGATTATTACTGATGTTAATTATAGAGATGCACCAATTGCAATTTTCTTAGCCGATTCCGATCTCCGGTTTTTATAAGGGTCTGACCTGCCGATTCCGATTTTGACCGATTCCGATTTTCAGTCTTTCTAAGAACTGGAATTGACAGCATTCACAAACATTTTTGCAACTTTTCTTGTAAAAATTAAATTAGATGTTCATAATTAGACTTGCACCGATTAATCGGCAATGCTCGGAATCGGGCCGGTTTTCACGTGACTGGCCTTGACCAGTGACCGGCCGGTCAGCGTCACAAATCCGGTTCTGTGCCCGTCATTGTCACACACATGTTCTGCACGATGGTCACGTCATGCGCGCAGCAGACAAACTGACCGTGACGTCAACACAGCGCTGATAACAGCTACACACACTCAGACACACGTCTGCTTGAAGATGGTGTCCAAGAACAAGATAAAGAGAAGACAGACAGTCTACAACGAGACAGAGCAGCTGACAATGTCGCAAAACAGCCGTAAACTCTCTCGCACTTCAGGCTAATGCTAGCAAGCTAGCAGCAGACTGCTGTTCACAGAGGGACAGTTAAAATCTCACCTCCTGTTCTGGCTGAAGAATAAACAACCTGTGTTGATGCGTCTCCTCAAACATTTTCTCATCCAGACACGTTTAACTTCTGTGTTTGTTTTTCTCACGGCAAAGTTTTACTTCAAACTGTTGCACCGCGTTAGCCTCCGGTTTGTTTACATCTGCTTCCACAAAAGATCACGTGAAATCGCGTCCCACGAAATCCCGCGATATTGATATTGATATTGATATCGCGAGATCACGTTCACCCAATTCATAATCTTAATATAAAATTATAACAAGGCCTGGTTGTAATCCGGATGATTTTGGAGAAAGTATTAAATGAATATTTAATAGTCAGTGTCTTATTATGAACATATTTACAAGAAAAGTTGCAAAAATGTTTGTGAATGCTGTCAATTACAGTTCTTAGAAAGACTGAAAATCGGAACCGGCCAAAATCGGAATCGGTAGGTCAGACCCCTCAAAAATCGGAAATCAGAATCGGCTAAGAAAGTTGAAATCGGTGCAAGTCTATTCATAATATGACACTGACTATTAAATATTCATTAACCCTCATATTGTCTTCCCATTTACTACACACCTTTTATCCTCCTGGGTCAAAATTGACCCGGTCTGGTTTGACTGCTTATAAAGCATGTAGTATAAAATGATCATCAAATTCTGTGTTGCACCTTTTTAGTTAACTTGTTTCCAACACATCAACATATATTTTACACTTTTGTTTTGTAATATATGGTATAATGGATGTAATTTATATAAAATTATGCTCAATTTTTGAGTAAAAAAAAGCAGAAATATTGAACTATTTTGAATATAGTTATGATCTGAGGTACATAAGTTGATGTATTATCACAGACTGGTACATGTCAAAGTTTAGTCAGGATACTGTTTTGAAACAATGTAAAAAAAAATGTAATGGCAGCAAATAGTCACACCTGTTGTCTTCCCAGTTCAAAATTGACCCGGTGTGGTTTGACTGTTTATAAAGCATAAAGTATAAAATAATCAAACAATTCTGTGTTCCATATTTTTAGCCAACTTCAGTCTAACTCATTACCACAAATTTTAGACTTATTTGTTTTACACTTATTCTTTTTATTATACTTTACTATACTTTTAATTTATGGCCAATATACCTCATTTACCTGAAATTATACCATGTTTTCAAGAAAAAAAAAAAAAAAAGAAGTTATTTTGGATAATTACTCACTGGTATATGTCAAACATTAGCCAGGATATTCCCAGGTCAAAACCGACTGATACAAATAACAAAAAAATGTGATTTACAAAGTATAACATTTATTTCCAAAACTATTTTGAAATTCATATAAACACAGAACAGTGTGTGTGTGTCAGTTGTGTGTGTCAGTCAGTGTGTGTCAGTCTGTGTGTGTGTGTGTGTGTGTGTGTGTGTGTGTGTGTGTTTATTGTACTGGAAACCACAATAGTATGACCCATTATACCACAAATTGTGGCCGGGTCAAATTTGAGCCGGGAAGACCACAGATGCTATAAATTTTAATAAAACACACAATGAATATAGTCATAATTAATTTTACTTGCAAAGAGCATAGTATGGAACCATCCATGTCATTGTCAAGCAATTATAAGGAAGAATGCCATAGTTGTGAAACCAGGAACGTGAAAACGGGTCAAAAATGACCCGAAGACAGCAGGAGGGTTAAATGCTATTTACATTTTCTCCAAAGTCCTCCAGGTTACAGCCAGGCCTTATTATAGTTTTACATTAAGATTATGAATCAGCTGAATGGGATGACTCACGAAAACCCACGATATCATGGATTCTTGCGGGATTTCGCGGGACGAGATTTCACGTGATCTCCTGTGGAAGCAGATGTAAACAAACCGGAGATGGATGTGATGCAACAGTTTGCTGCCGTAAAACTTTGCCGTGAGAAAAACAGAAGCAGAAGTTAAAGGAGTCTGGATGAGAAAATGTTTGAGGAGACACATCAACACAGGTTGTTTATTCTTCAGCCAGAACAGGAGGTGAGATTTTAACTGTCCCTCTGTGAGCAGCAGTCTGCTGCTGGCTAACATTAGCCTGAAGAGCTACATAGTTTACGGCTGTTTTGCGACATTGTCAGCTGCTCTGTCTCATTGTAGACTTTCTGTCTTCTCTTTATCTTGTTCTTGGAATCTGTCGCTGACACCAGCTTCAAGCAGACATGTATCAGAGTGTGTAGCTGTTATCAGCGCTGCATTGACATCATGGTCAGTTTGTCTGCTGCGCGCATGATGTGACCATCGTGCAGAACACGTGTGTGACAATGACGGGCACAGAATCGGATATGTGACGCTGACCGGCCGGTCACCGGTCAGGGCCGGTCACACGGTCGATCGGTTCATCTCTAGTTAATTATAAATCTATCGGTGAATGATCTGACATATCAATAGTTCCAATATCACATGATTGTATTTTTGGCCCAAACCTACTGCTACATAGCCTTTCTCTACAATGTTGAACACAAATTGAAGAATTGCCATTACTTCTTAAGCGAATATTAAGAAATGGTAAAATAAAGCAGTGACCTAAACGTATAAACAGCATCACAGGAGAGAAACTAAACGTTAATCCACAGTCATTCATTTAGAGGTTAGAAAGTACTGAGAGCCTAAGGTGATAGTTTACCCACAAATTAAATTTCTCTCGATATCTACTCATCCCTGTGCTGATGTGAGGATGGGTGAAGATCTCCAGTTCACAAAACACTGGAGCTTCAGTGGAAAACAGCGTTGCGGCCAATTGTAGTGAATGGTGACCAGTTTTAAGATGTAAAAAAGAACACAAAAAAACCCACAAAATGTCTCCATACTCTTTGTGTGGTGTAACCCAAGTGTCCGTGAGCTGAGACATTAAAATTTGACCCAAAAAGACGCCATATTTTTAGACTAAATATCAACTGTAACCTCTCAGACCGGAGTTGCTTGCACACGCCTGAAGTGGGTACACAAGCTCTTGCCCAAGCGGTGCAACATGAGATATACAAGGTTTACATGCTACCTGGAAGCAACTCAGACAGAGCGAGATCTTCTCAGAAATAGTGACTTGTTATGCGTACAGTTGACTTTGCAAACTTTCAACCAAGAAGAAAATGTTCGAAGGACTGATATAGAAGAGGAACATCATTTCTTTGCTGCAGCTACACCACTTGGGCGAGAGCTTGTTGTTGAACTCGGGCTCATTCTAGTCCATTAAAATCATCATATGTGTGAGCGAGTTCTGCGTGTTGGTTAATGAAGCAATAGGAGAAGATATCCGGTTTCGATCAGTATTTATTCCAGCAATCAAAGTGCAGTTTACAGAGCTCTGGGTCGAGATCTTCTATTCCCTGACAGCAACAGAGTATTTGTCAGTTCACGAAGTCTGACTGCCTATTCTATCCTGACCCAGTTGTTTTATACTATACAGAGTCAAACTAGAGAATGGGCTGTCGGCCCGCTGGTGGAGTGTGTTGATTGGTTACTTCCTCTCAGCAACCGGGTGCACGCGCCTCGCTCAGCTGTGTTGGCGCCCTGTTTCGAGGAAGTCAAGTTGGAAACATATGCAGAAACAGCTCCTATCTGATATCCTTTCACCTACGTCTGACCCCGAAATGATAGACATATTTTTCTCGTGTGGTTTTAACACAGTTCCTATTTTTATCTGTTAAAGCAGTACATTTTGTGCTTACATCCTGTCGTTCTACTTGGTGTACGTGACTTTCTGCAAATTGCATGCAACTACTACACTTTGTCCTACTTAGCATGATTATTCTTAATGCAACATTGTCGATATTGAATAGCACACTCATAACTGTCTAAAAACTGTAATCAATGTATCAATGTATAAAACCTGTAAAAAAAGAAATATTAAAGGAACATATATTCACATTGTGTACCTGCTTCAGGCGTGTGCACACAGATCCGGTCTGAGAGGCTACAGATGACATTTAGGCTAAAAACATGGTGTAAATGGCATGAGTGAAATTTCATTTTTGGGTGAACTATCACTTTAACACACACACACTTCTTCAGACCACTGTCTCTGCTCTCCTGCACAGACAGGAGCTCAGTCTGACAACACACGCTAGCTTGAGGGCAAAGATGGGGTTCAGAGATGCTGAGGTCGAGATATATTCCAAGCACAGTGTCTTGGACGAGGGTAATGCAGTGTGGCACGGTGTGTTTTAGCCTTTAGTGATAATGGCCATAGAATGGTCAGTAAATTTCATAGAATATTGTCTCCATCTAGATATGGTGTAATTACGAGTGAGTATTAAAGGACAACTTTGGAAATTTTAAACCTTGGCCTTAATGGAGACAGCTTGTTTTGAAATTGTTTCCAGTGTTGAGGGAGGCAGATGCAGCTGGCAGCTGCAAAATAAGTACGACAGTATACATTGGACAGATGCGTCCTGTTGCATTGAAAGTGCTTTTTTCACCACAGACCCGCTCAGATCGCCTGTTTTATCTCTGTCAACAGCATGCGAAGCGTCTGTCTTACCCTTCACTTGCTCTGGGCTGTGTGTGACAAAATCTCACGGGATCTTTGCTTGTTACTGGAAAAAAACAGAGGAGCCATGACTTGTAAAAGTCAGTTGGTTGTCCCATAGTACAGGTGAGAGTTTACTAGGCCGATTGAAGTGTCATGGCTAAATATTTACCTGATTTGGAGAATGTAGATGAGATCTTTGATTTCAGTGGCTGCCAGTATTTATTTGAGCCCGATTATACGGATGAGGAGTTTGAGTTCCTACAAACAAAGAGTGGATGAGGATAGAGAGAAAGGGGCAACGGGCAGACGAGGATGAAGCAGCTGCTGCATGTCTGTGAATCTGTGAAGACTGATTGTGCTCCTTGAATGCTGTGACTCTATGCCCACAGAGGAAGAATGTCTGTGTTGTAACGAGTGGGACCTGTTGCCCAGTATTTATGGTCTTGATGTGTCCAGGGATGATAGAGAAACTACCCAACGCTGTGTAACCACTGTGGTGGGAAAATTATTCACCAAACTGGTCACTGTTGTTCCTCTTAGTTATTTCTCATGTTCTGTCAGGCACTAACTGGTTACTGGTCCTTGAACACACAGCTGTTTTCCCTTTGGAAGAACAACTTCTGATAACACAGTCACATCCCCACTCTCCCGATAAGCACTTCAGGTCCATCCTGACCCAACCTCCTTCATCTCCTAACCCTGTAAGACAGATTTACATTCTTGACTTGATTATCAGTTCCTTTTACACTTTGAGTGTGACTGTGTACTGATCCTTTGCAAAGCTCTATTAAAACACCACAAAGACAATCTTGGTCATGGGGTCTGTCTTAATTTTCAGATTTTCCACCACACCACCTTACAGGATTTCCGCCCTCTGACCAGCAGAGCAGTGCTGGATACCTTCTTTCATGTGCCCAAAATAAATTGGAGGAGGCAGCCAAAACCACAGGGACCAAATGGTCAACTATCCATTGAGTAAGTATAAATAATATGTCTTCATGCATGTAATATCTGTACCTAGAATTGTTTGACAGATGCACCTTTTCTGTTGCATGCATTAGTTTGCCCTCAGACATTTCTAAATCATCTTAACCCTTTCCTTTCATCCAGCCAGGACAGACTTGCAGCCTATCATGTGGTGCTGGAGTGGGCTGTCAGAGGAGAACGTCTTGTTTGTGGTAACAGAAGAGTGCTGCCAAGCTGGATCATCACTGCTATCAGAAGCAAGTACCTGTCCCCCACTGGCACTTACAGCAGGTTCAAGGAGGCACATGTTCAGAACACATCTACCGATGAATGACTTTTCAATAATTGTACTCTTGACTGCACTGCTGAGCAGTCTACAAACCGTTCCAGTCTTTAGAGACACTAGCAGAGCCTGCATAAATCTTGCACACTGTAAGTATTTACAGTACAAAATCATCCACTCCAAATATGCAGGGGTGGACAGCAAGAAAGTACATTTACTTGAGTACTGTACTTTACTTGAGTATTTGTTTTTCTGGAAACAAATATTGTACTCTTGTATGATTGTACCACATTTCTAGAAAGGTTGTCATTACTTTGAAGTCAGCTGTTGTTGTTTCTTCTTTTCTAAAATGCGACTGGCCCCATGCTGTGTTCCTCACAGAAGGAAACCAAGTACAGTACCCACTCTTAACTGGGATTGATGCAAAAGCAGAAATGCGTCATCCAGGCACTCTGTAACAAGCCCTAGCAAGCACTCCCTCTTTCATTCCAACAAAACTCAGTAATGATGACGGCAGGAGAAAGACTAAATTAAATCTCAAGATGTTGTTAGAATTAGAAAAAGAGAAATAAGAGACAGGAATCGTCATTTAGAAGATGTACAGCAGGATGTACAGCATTGGTAATACCACCCCAATTAGTCCTGCCAGGGTATTAACAACTTTTGCCCAGAAATCTAGAATCCCTGGACATTTTCATACAACATGAATAAAGGAGCCAACAGTTCTGTGAGAACAGAAAGAACAGTATGGGTCAGGGGCTAGTCCTATTTGATGCCTAATTCTCGGTTTAAAGGGGAACTATTATGCTTTTCCTCTTTTTTGACCTATAAATGTTGTCACAATGTCGGATACTCGTGTTAAACGATTCCAAAGCGTCAAATAATGAGGTTCATGCATTTGGAAGTGAGCCCTGCAAGCTGTTTTGGATGGCTCTGCATGCTGTGTTTTACTGTCTTTTTTAACGGTGTAGTAACATTGATGTTAATGCGTGCCAGACTTACTTATATGGTCATACCCAGGCATATGCTCTAGGCCTGCCCGCTCCCCCGCTCTGCTTCAGAAGTTACATCGCTGTGCGCTGCTCTGCTGTCTACAACGATTTCACAGTGTTAGCACGTTGAGCAATGGCTCCCAGAAAATGTTTGTTCGGGTGTGAGGGAAAGTTACCTTTGTTTAGCTTTCCTAAAGAGGCAAGCACCAGGCAGAAGTGGATAGAGTTGCTTTTTCCCGGCCAGCAAAAGAAAAATACCTCCGTGTTTGTCTGTCTACGGTACGTCACAGGGGACTGTTTTGTCAACATGGGCCAGTACGAAGCTGGATTAGCCAGTAGCCGGGCTCGGCAGCGCTCGCCAGCCCTTCGGAAGTCCTCGGGAGTGCGACCAATCACAATGGAGTGGGCTCGGCGGGAGGAGTACATAGAGCAGGGCCGGGGGGGTGGAGTAAATTACACAGACCGTTTTCGCGGGACGTAGAAAATACAAGGAAGAGATGCAGCGAGAGGCACAGCGTCCTGAAGATCTACAAAGCTTTCTGTGCGGGCGATCGTGTGTAGCTGCTCTATAGGAGTCCAGAAATCAAATACAAAGGCCCGAAAATGAATATAATAGGTCCCCTTTAAGGTATGCTCTACGACAAAATTTCAAATGTATATATACTGATGGTTTGGGTTTTAGGAGGCATCAGCAACGTTATTCCAAATTACAACCCATTTCAGTTCTTGTTCCACCTCAGCTATGTCTCTCCCCCAAGCCAAGCAAGTTTAATTTGTCATATATATAAGCCACTATTCATCTGGAGCACACTGTATCCAACTTAAAATAGGATGTTCTTGTAAGGCTGATTCCCACTGAACTTTATAGGCTTAACAAACTGACCCTAAAAGAGAATGTTTGTCAATATTGTATGGAACTTAAGGATTGTGCTTGCCCCATTAATATCTTGTTGTAATACCTTTATCTTCCCAGGCTTTGTTAGTAAAAGGTTTCCCCTGTTGCAGATTCAACTTATTACTAAAAAATGACGAAGCGAGACTCTTGATTCAAATTAGACGTTCTTTAGTGAATAAAAAAAAAAAGGAAACATACATTTAGCGTGCGCTACACGAGAGGCACAGCATGGCTGCCTAGCAACAACAACAATGATGTCATCACGTCGCGTCCACACTTTTTCCTAGAGCATCCTGGGTACTGAAGTCCATTGCATCTAAGTCTAAATCAAATGAACTGAAAAAATGCAGTCCCTTATTAAACTACATTCTAACTGTTTATGAATATTAACAGTAACTTATATTTTAATTTATTAATCCTTACAAATAATATATTCCCTCAAAATAAATTCTCAACATCCTCCCCCCCGATAAACTATAGTTTATCTAAATTTCCAAAGGATACAACAGCTGGATAGGTCTCCGCAGAACAGTCCCTGAACTTGTGCGAACTGCACATGACCTCACGAGGCCATCACGACCTGGAAACAGTTCCTCAATTCTTCCTAGCCTCCAGCTCTGCCTTGGTGTGTTATCCTCTCCGATGAGCGCAACATCCCCCACCTTCAGCAGAGAAGGCTGTGGGGTGTCACAGCGTTGTGCTGACTTCAAATCCAGCAGATATTCTCTCCGCCATCTGTTCCAGAAGTTGGTCATAAGTCTCTGTCTGTATCGCCACCTACGTGTCATCTCCTCCTTGCTTCCTGTTGGATGGTTAATGTCAGCTGGAAATGGCTTAGGGGGCAGGGAGGTCAGTCTCTGACCCACCAGGAAGTGTGCAGGTGACAGTGGCTGTGGCTCATCCACATCATTGTGCACGTAAGTAAGTGGCCTTGAGTTTATTATGGCCTCAGCTTCAGTTAGAATGGTACACATTTCTTCAAAGTTGAGTTTAGCTCTGCCAAGCACCTTTCTGAGAATAATTTTGACTGACCTTACAAGCCTTTCCCAGAATCCGCCCCACCAGGCTGCTCTTTCAGCGATGAACCGCCAGGTGATGCCCTTCTCTGAGAAGAACTCCTGTAGCTGAGGGTCTTTGATGCCTTTCCAGAGCTCCTTCAAATCCTGATCAGCTCTCTTGAAAGTCTTGGCGTTATCTGAGTAGATCACCTTGCATAATCCTCTTCTTGAGATGAATCTTAGCTATCTGAGCTAGCAGAAAATTCTCAGTGGATAGATCTGAGACCAGCTCTAAGTGCACTGCTCTGGTTACAGCACAAGTGAACAGTGCTATGTATGTACACATCTTGACACAACTCTCTTGACTACCTGCCGTGCCCTCAAAATCCAATATTTCTCTCTAGTTCGCACTAAAGTGTCTCGTACCCCTGCATGCATTATGTTCTCATGTTGATACTGCACCAACATTTCTGTATATCTGTGGTCGTTGGGCAGAATCCATGGGTGCTTTTCTCTGTAAGAAAGGTCAGAATGCTGGAGCCTTCCTCCCACACTGAGCAACTCATCTTCATCCAGAAATGGTTTTAGCTCTCTTATTCTGGAGTCAGTGTCGGGGCATTTTCCTGCCTTCAGCAGATCAATTTCTGAGCTGAAACGTTGGATCTGAATCACCTTTATCCAATGCTTCCCTGCTTCATTCAGCTCTTCTGCTGTCAGTTCACCCCTTAATTTTGTGCTTGAGCGGGTGTTGGTAATAAACCTCTTCACCCAGGCCGTCACTCTGAGCACTGTTTTTAGTTTACTGTACTTCTCTAGACATAACACAGGTTTTAAGAAATCTGTGTCTTGATTAACAACCTGTACAGCAATCTGGTATTTTGATCTGAGTTCAGAGTTTGCCTCATCTTCTTGAACATCGTCCTGATTGCTTTCCAACTGATCAGGTGACATCAGAACACAAGGTCCATTCCACCACAATACGCTCTGCTTTAGCTCCTGCACTGTTAGGCCTCTGGTGGGAAGGTCAGCTGGGTTCATTTTCCCTTTGCAGTGGGACCATGACTGTGGGTCAGTTAAAGACTGGATGTCCGTCACTCTGTTTGCGACAAACTGTTTCCACTTGTGAGCAGAACTGTGAATCCAGTGTAGCACTATCATTGAGTCTGTCCATAGTCTGAGCTGTGTCTTGTCTAGTTGCAGTGCTTTCATGAGGGTGCTCCCCAGCCTGGCCGCTATTACAGCTCCTATCAGCTCCAGACGTGGCAGTGTCATCCTTTTGAGTGGAGCCACTCTGGACTTGGATGCAACCAAGCTTATGGTCACTTCTCCATCCTTTGTTTCTCCCTGCAGATAAGCAACTGCACTGTAAGCCCTTTCACTTGAGTCACAGAATACATGTAGTTTTAAATCATGACCATTCTGATGCATGTGTGTTTTGTACCACCGTGGGATTGACAGCTGGTGCAATTGAGGGAGCTCTGAACACCACTGTTGCCACTTTTTTGTCAAATCGGGTGGCAATTCCTCGTCCCACTTGAGCCCTCTCTCCCACATCTCCTGGAACAAGCACTTTATTCTGATGGTGAAGGGGGTCAAGAATCCCAGAGGGTCAAAAATGCGAGCAGACGACTGCAGAACACTTCGTTTTGTATTCTGTCTTTCTTTCAGAATATCAAGCAGCCTGCTGAGGTCGAACACAAAATCATCAGTGACTGGTCTCCACACCAAGCCCAAAACCTTCAGCACTGACCCGCATGTTTCTGGTTGTGCAGTGCAATCCATCAAGCTTTCCTGCCATTTTTCTTTGAGCTCAGGAGAGTTTGTCATCCATTTACATAACTCCATGCCTGCGGCAGACATAATGTTCTTAGCTGTAGTTGTCACTGCATGGGCCTCTGTCACCTCACTTGCACTTGAAATAAAGTCATCCACATACAAGGAGGAGCTAATGATTTCCACCACTTGTGGGTGTTCTAACTCATATTGTCTCAAATGCTTCCTTATGGTAGCTGCCAGTAGGAATGGGCTTGATGAAGCTCCAAACACCACTCTTGTCATTCTGAGTATGCGCAGCTTCTCATCCTTGTCCTCTGTGGGTGGGCCTGTGAACCACAGAAATCTTACAGCATCCCGGTCTCTTTGTGAGAGTGAGATCTGCAGAAATGCTTTCTTGATGTCTGCCATGTATGCAATTTCATGTAGTCTGAACTTGATCAAAACACTCAACAGATCTGGATTCAGGTTAGGACCTGTTAAGAGACAATCATTTAGGTAGGGACTTCCATCTTCGTGGGATGAAGCATCAAACACAACCCGCAGTTTTGTTGTCACTTTGTCCTCCCTCAGTACAGCGTGATGAGGTAAGTAATATGTCTCACTGCTTGGTGGTGATGTATGCTCCATTGGCACATCCTCAGCCATTCCTTGTTTTAAGTAGTCCTCCACTACTTCATTGTATCTGCTGTAGAGCGTGACATCCTTCCTTAGTTTCCCTTTCAAGCTCTCCAGCCTCCTTTTTGCAATGCGATAATTGTCTCGAAGTGGAGGATGGTTCTGTCGCCATGGCATCTCCACTTGGTAACGCCCATCCTTGAATATGGAGGTTTCCTCAAACAGCTGCAATGCTTCTGCATCCTCTGGGCTCTCAGACTTCTCACTTGTGATGCCCAGAGACTCAAGCTCCCAGAATGCATGCAGCTGTTTGTCAAGCTGCACATTCTCACTGAGCTGAAGGTGCATACATGTTGTCTCTGTCATGCTGGACACTGCTACTGGGCCCTGTACTGCCCATCCGAAGGTGCTTTCTAGTGCCACCAGGCTCTCTGTCAGTCTTTCTACTCGGCCGGATACTATCTGCCAGTAGTAGTCTGAGCCAATTAGCACAGAAAGTTCAGGTTTGTCATCTCCAGTGAAGTCTGCGAGTTGGAGACCCCTCCTTTTCATCTCCCTCTGAATATGTTCACCAGGGACTTTCATCAATGCTGTACACACTTTAGGGGTCACAACTGCTTCTATTTCAATGCTCTGCTGTTTATCCCAGACATTCTCCAAGCTGAGCTTCACTATATTGCGCTTCACCGTCGTTGGAGCAGAGGAGCCAAATGTGTGAAAGGTGATTGTTCCTTGTTTGACGACAGGTAGCTGCAGTGCCTTCACCACATTCTCATGCACAAAACTCCCCTGGCTGCCTCCATCTAGCAAGCAGCGGACCATCTTCCTGCTTGTGGGCCCTACAACCCATGCCTTGACGGTTTGCAGCAACACAGTGTTCTCATTATCAGGCTTGCCCTTTTCTGCTTGGGGAATTACAGAAGAAATAACAGTGTCCATGTTGGCAGAAACAGCAGGTGGGGGTGCCTCATTTTTCTCACAAATGGCTGCATGATGTCTGCCTCCACATGTGGCACATGACATGCCCTTTAACCTGCAGAACCTTGCGATGTGTTTGGGTGCCAAACACACATAGCACCTGCCAAGCTTCTTTAGCCTTTCTTTACGTGCTGACACCTGGTGGTCTGGACAGTTTTCAGATTTGTGTTCAGTACTATCACAGAACAGGCAGTTTTGTGTCTTCTGGCTGGCAGTGTGTAGTGCAGCTGTGGATGTCATGCTTGGTTTCTTTAGTTTCATGTCACTGGCTGAGTATGATTGGCTGCATGTTTTGTTAGTAGAATGGTTCCCTCTCTGGTTATATGATCTCATCATCTGCAACGCTCTCTCTTGGCTCTGAACCTCCTTCTGCAGGAACTTGAGCACATTAGGCACCTTCCACTCATTATCATCCCCCCTCTGACGGCTGTACTCAAGAGCCATTTCCTCTGGCATCATCTGGAGCAGTATTGGGCATAACATACCTCCATAGGTGTCTGATACCACTCCCAGCGACTCTAGGCTTCTGATCTGAATTTCACAGTCATCATATAACTGCCTCAATGCACTGACATCAGATGCTTTCTTCACAGGAGTGAGATTCAGTAGCTTTGACATGTGTGCGTTTACAATGAGATCCTTCCTTCCAAATCTGCTTTGGAGTATATCAACTGCAGCATCATAGTTACTGTCTGTCAGTGTGAATCCTGCTACTGCCCTTGCAGCTGTTCCAGTGAGGTAGGTTTTCAGGTAGGTAAACTTCTCTCTTTTGCAAAGGGCATCATTGCTATGAATAGCAGTCTCAAACTGGTTCCAAAACTCCTGCCATAAACTTACATCTCCATTGAATTTCTTGATCATCAGTTTCAGCAGTCTCACAGTCGGGTTGCTGTGCTGTGAGCCGGCGGCGTTTGTGCTAGCATCACTTAGCCGAGCGGGCCGGGGGTTGTCATTGCTCACAGTCTCATGTGCTCTGATCACTCGGTGAGCCCGCGTCTTCATGCCGATGATGCGGTCTCTGTATTCCTCCCCGAGTTCGACCTCTGCCTCCACGTCTTCCAGCGAAGTGTTTTCCTCCACTACGCGGTCAAACTCATGCAAGCTGTCCTCCTTTGCTGACAACACGGCTCTTCCAGGTCTTCCTTTGATAATTCAACATCAATCTGATTCAGCAGTCTCGTGGTGGAACTCCGTATTGTCCAACGCTTTCTTTTTAACCTTTCAGTACGGTGTTCCCCACTGTCCAGTTGCTCCTCGTGGTCTCTATCTTCGTCAGCCATAGTCTCCTGCTTCCCGGGTTTCACCAAAAAATGTTGCAGATTCAACTTATTACTAAAAAATGACGAAGCGAGACTCTTGATTCAAATTAGACGTTCTTTAGTGAATAAAAAAAAAGGAAACATACATTTAGCGTGCGCTACACGAGAGGCACACCATGGCTGCCTAGCAACAACAACAATGATGTCATCACGTCGCGTCCACACTTTTTCCTAGAGCATCCTGGGTACTGAAGTCCATTACATCTAAGTCTAAATCAAATGAACTGAAAAAATGCAGTCCCTTATTAAACTACATTCTAACTGCTTATGAATATTAACAGTAACTTATATTTTAACTTATTAATCCTTACAAATAATATGTTCCCTCAAAATAAATTCTCAACATCCCCCTAGATAAAAGGTCACCATTATTCCATAGTGGGGATGATTTACACCAAACACTTTTAGCTTTGAGGAATTTTTCTGCCGCTTTAAACACTTGTAGCATATGAGTTAAAATCGGATGTATTCTCTTCTTGGGCTGGCAGTAGTGATCTTGGGGCACTGCAGACCCGATGGTCTGCAAGATGCAGTGTCTGGACAGGAATGTTAGCATCAATTTGTAGCACAATTAGCCACAACTTCAGCATCTTTTTTTTTTTTTTTTTTTTTTTTTTTTAATCGATATAGTGAAACTCTCAACTGCACTCAGGGACAACCAACTCCACTCTGACCGGCTCTCAGTCATGGTTCCTTTGTTTTCTTCTGGCAACACACTAAGATCCCATGAGATTTTGTCACACACAGCCTGGAGCAAGTGAAGGTTAAGAGATGTGCTTTGCATGCTGTTAACAGAGTTTACACTGGTGATCTGAGCTGGTCTGTGGTGGAAAAAAAGCACTTTCAATGCATGAACTTTTACAGGAGGCATTTACCCCCATATATACTGTTGTAACTTGTTTCGTGACTGCTGGCTGCATCTGCATCCCTCAATACTGGACCAATTTCAAAATGAGTTGTCCCCATCAATCATACACACACATACACATGGGGAAATTAGACCCAGGCTGAAAAATACTGAAGTTATCCTTTAAGAACTGAATACTTTGTAAGCCTAATTGTACTTCCTGTGTCCATGAATGCCATTTTGTGAGCCTGGCAGATGTGGGCATCCAGTGGAAATGAAATCAACTGTATCACCATGTAAGACTGTGAAAGCACTGTAATTGTGTGATCACTCTGCTGATGGAAAGTTGTAACAGACCAAAGTCTCCCTGTTATGATCACTTTAATTTCTGGCATCATAGTGTTATTGTTATTGTTGTTAAGGAAGATTTATCAGCCTTGTCTAGTTTTATTTTATCTTGTAAAGTACTTGGTAACATTAAAAAAGTGGTACATAAAAAAAAAAGTTGATCATTATTATTGTTACATGAGCATGTCTCTCATGAGATCGACCACAAATGTTATCCCCGCACAGTCCAATCCATAGCGTTTTACTAACTCACTGTCACTCATCAGTTCTTTGTCATGTTCTCCTCTGCTTAAGAAACAGTTAAGCCTCCTCCCTACTCTGACTGGAATCAAACCAGGGCCGCTGCAGTAAGGATGCAGTGTTTGCATATGTAACATGTGTAATTACAGTTGAGCTAATGAGGAATCCGAACATAGATTGACTTGAGATTCTTTTCAAATCTATTCTGGACATGCAAAATTTAAAATATATCTCCTAACAGTGAGATAAGCTGGTATAAAGCACTTCATTTTCCACTCAGGGGTTAGAAGCTAGTTTCCACATTACAGACATTAAAAATCATGTCTTATGTATTGAATAACATTACAGCTTGATTTTTTTGGCTTTAATAACAGGGCAGACTGAAGAATGTGATAGGAAAGGTGGCAGAGAGAGAACAGATGACATGCAGGGCAGACTGAAGAATGTCATAGGACAGGTGGCAGAGAGAGAACAGATGACATGCAGCACATGTCCAAGGGCTGGAATGAAACCCTCTGCAGCAAGGAGTCCGCCTTTGCAAATAAGGCATGTGTTCTACCAGGTGAGCAACCAGATCTTGATCTTGAAGAGGGGTCTATGTATCATCCCTCCCAAACTGTATTTAACTTTGATAATTAGGATAAACAAATATACAATATATCATTATATATCGATATGTCAAACAAACAACCAACCAACCAAACAAAAAATAATAACAATGAAAAATCCACTTGCTTTTTGGTCCATGTCCTCAAATCAGCAATTGAAATAGAAGTTAAACCAAAACCAGAAATGACTTTATTGTCACTTTAATTGTGTTATCTCTATTTTCTGATATGTTCAGGCATTGCTTATTCTGTTTCATTTCATTATAGCTAAAGGCACTGCTAAGATTAAACATATATCATTTGTTGAATTATGAATAAAACTATAGGCTAGATATTTATTTACATATTTTTTTTTAATTAATGAGTCTAAAAACTTTTCACCACTCCACTTGTGCCACAGACCCCTGTTTGCGAACCACTGCCCCAGAATATCTATACGAATGAAAAAAAAAAAATCAATTCCTCTAAAACTTTGTAGGTGGCAGGAAATGGTAGCTGTATCTGTCTGACCCTTGAATAAAGAATTCTTATTTTTTTTTTTCTTTTCATGGTTGGTATTCTGCAAAAAAGCCAGAGTTTGCAGTGTTTTTATACATTTCTGCCCAGCCTTTCTTTTATAGCACCACAGCATAAGGTGTGTGATGTATGTAATTCCTTGAGCTCATTAAACATATACTCCCTCTTGTGGCATAAAGGGACAACAACTTCTGTCTTAAGATGTGCTGTGCCTCAGGTTATTTATGTATTTACTGGGTAAAAATTACAGATTTATTTTTTAACTTATTTTTAATTTATTCTAGTTAACTCAGCTACACTGTAAGAAAACAATCTGTAGAGTAATGAATGATGTCCTGGCAAAAAATTATCAGTACATATTCTGTTAGGTTTGTGGACATTTCTTTCAACCCTAAAATGGAAAATTCTGTAGATTTACAGTATATCCCCTGGGCCGTTCATGGACACTTCTGTTAATCCTTAAGTAGACATTTCTGTAAAATAAAAGCACATCTAGAGCAGCATTTGCTGAAAATTTCTTCACCGCTTTAAAGTTCTAATCAAATATCAAATCTGTACAATTTTTATGGGCAGTTTCTTTGAAAGTGAAACGTAAATGGTGACTTACAACCACTTACATTTTCTGGTAAATACAATTGTATTTTCTTCCACGTTTTAGACCAACATCATGTTCTAATAATCTAAAATGAAAGACACCAGATTCGACCACCACAACAGAGTTCAAGGTCACTTGCTAGACTCTTCCATTCTGGTGGAACGATTGTCAGAGTCTCTCAGTCAGACTTGAACTTTGCTTCATGGGACTTATTCGTGTTGTTCTCTCATGACTAGATCCTTGCTTGTGTGTTGTATCAGCTCTCAGATGTACGTGACTTTAGATAAAAATGTCTGCTAAATTAAATTGTAAATTGTAAGTTGTGATGAAATAAATCTTTACACAGCGAATACAGCATCATGGTCCAATAAATCCACCACAATATAAAAATATTTTATGTCTACATCTGCTAGTGGGCCATCACAACGACATGAGGAAAGATAATATATTAGTTCAGTCCAAGAGAATCTTGATATTGCCAACAAACTGCCAACTATTTTGATAATCTGTTAATTGCTTTGAGTAATTTTTTAAGAGAAAAAAAGTCAAAATTCTCTGATGCACTTTCTCAAATGTGAGAGTTGTTGTTGTGGTTTCTTTAACCCTTTATTACAGTTTACTAAATATCTTTGGGTTGTGGACAAAATAAAACATTTGACACCATAATTGTGCACTTCGGGAGACACTAAACAAAACCCTTTTTTTTTCACCATTTTCTGGCATTTCACAGACAAAACAACTACTTGATTAATTGAGAAGATATAATCAGCATTAATCAACAGTGGAAATAAGCGTTAGTTGCAACCCTAGTTTTAAACTTTGAAACAAGTGGAACTGTCTAAATGGAAAGAAAAACAACCGTGCAAGCATGAGACTATTTACACCATCACTACAGAACATTTCAGTGTTAGTGCCATTTTCTTGAACAGGACATGTAATGTTCTCTAGTTGGGCTATCTTATTCATTCAAGTGCTAAGTAATGGTTGTGGGACAAACTTAAATTGGCATGTTTCTGCAGCAATCCTTTCTTGTATCTTGCATTCATACATGACAACAATATTTCATGTAAAACTACAAAGAAAATGGCATAATCAGAGTTTGAGGGAAGAAGAAGGTGAAGAGGCAGAGCTCTATGCATGCTTGTGTGTGTGCTCCTGATACCTCTCTCGGTGTGAGCAAGGTACTGAGTACAGCCTTCTGTCTAACAGTCATGGAGGAATGTATTGTTGTTTCATCCCCTTATCACAGCTCTGTTGCATGTTTGGAAGATGGATGTATGGATGTATGGATGTATGTATGTATGTATAATATATATATTTGTAGTGGAGCCCCAGTATAAAGTGTTTGCAGGCCAAGATGATGTCTAAATTGAATCCATATTTTAATACTGGAGGACACCATCATAGTATAACAGTCAGTATAACAAGAAATAGAAGAATACAAGGGTGAGTACAGGAAGGGTTTCAATGATACCGGGTGAAAAGAATTTGACTCCAAAATCAACCATGACGGAGGGCCCTCAATATCCCCATATTTGACCCAATAGTTCAAATTTCTTATGTTTGTTGCCTAATAATAGTACAGAAAGTTTGGTAACACCATTCCGCCCTGAGCTTTGGGCCTCTGTAAAACTTGTCGACGTAACCTTGGAGACTTCTTATTCCAAACAAAACCGAGAATAAGACTGTCCACTTTATGGAAAAATGAAAGAGGAAGAAATATCGGAATACATTGGAATAAGTATAAAAAGTGCGGGAAAACATTCATTTTAATTGCATTGATTCTGGCAGCTACAGAAAGATTTAGTAGGGAGCACCGCTCAAAATCCTGTTTAATTTGTGTGAGCAGCAAGAACTTATATATATGCAACATTCTATATACTGTCTATTTGTCTGAGCCAGGAAAATATAACTCATAGCACAT
This sequence comes from Lutjanus erythropterus, assembly GCF_056507025.1. Taxonomy (NCBI): domain Eukaryota; kingdom Metazoa; phylum Chordata; class Actinopteri; order Lutjaniformes; family Lutjanidae; genus Lutjanus; species Lutjanus erythropterus. The sequence continues at coordinate 37,897,795 of NC_139330.1, forward strand.
AAATTAAGCACATACGAAGACAAAGAGTTGTTGTCCGTTTATGACACGTTTATGAAATATACCCTTAAGTGTGCCCTTTCTATATTTTAAACCAAAATTGAAAAAAGGTCATTTTTACATCTAAATTACTTGAAAGATTACATTCTAATTAAATCTGAATCTGAATCTGAAATAATTTATATGAAAATTCTTACTACTAGTCCAACACGCATAAACCATTATAAACCAGCATAAGCGAGTATTTTGTTTCGATATAATGTAAATATCTTTAATACATGTGTTTGTAATCTCCAAACATTAACTCTGTGTTTACCTTCATAGTTCAAAAAATAGTATTTTGTCTCTTATAATGTGTCCTGAAAACTGAAGAAACTCAGCAACTCATGTCTTCATATATGCTATGCCTGAGTTCAATTCTCCTGGCTCTTATTTTGATAGAGCTTATTTAACTTCCGGGTCAACTGTCTGCCTTTCTGCTGTTTTCAAGTCAACAAGTAAGAAATAAAATTACACTGAAACTGATCCCTTTTTTTAGTATCATTATTTAGATTTTTACTCTTGTTTTTATGTCTGCTGGCAAAAAAAAAAAAGAAAATTAGCTCTCTTTACCCATTTTTGTTTTCTGGTTCAAAGCACTAACTTGAGGGTATACTCCCTCTTGTGGCAAAAACAGGCAATAACTCAGGGTTTCATCTGTACAATGTGTGAGTATACCTATGAATTGCTGGCTAAAAATTACACATTTATTTTTCAGAGAGGAAACTGGTGCCCAGTGACTGTTTAGCTATCTCTGTTACATCTGAACATAAAACAATAAGTCCCTGAGTAAATGGGACAACACAACCTTCAAATACTATTTCTGTATTTGCTTTTAACTAATATCTTGCCTTTAACTTATAATATTTGTGCCTTTAGTGATGCTTTGCCTAACTGACACAAGCGATATATATATTATATATATTGATATCTTGTTTATTTAATGTAATTTCACTGTAGTTGAAGGCAAACACAGAATTAATGTTTGAAGGTTGCAATGTCCTGTTTGCTAAAACATACATGTATTGTTTTCCATTGTGATATGACTGACGGGAAGACTTGACACAGAAGTTAAAGTAACTTTATGAAAAAAAAATATATTTATATATATATATATATATATATAAATATAATAAATATTCATTGGATATTGGTTAAAGGCAAATACAAAATTAATATTTGAAGGTTGTAATGTCCTAAAGCAGTAGTTCCCCCAAAAATGAAAATTCACTGAGTGAAGATCTCCAGTTCACAAAACACTCCCGGGGTTTCTGTGGAAAACAGTGTTGCAGCCAAATCCAGTACAATTGAAGTGACCAATTTTAAAATGTTAAAAGAATACACACAAAACCCCCCACAAAATGTCTCATACTGCTCATGTGGTGTAATCCAAGTGTCCGTAAGTCGCGACATTAAAATTTGACCCAAAAAGACGCCATTTACACCATGTTTTTAGCCTAAATGTCAAGTGTAGCCTCTCAGACTGTAGCTGCTTGCACAGAGATAACTGAACAGTCATTGGATACCAGATTCCTCCTTGAAAAATAAATATGTAATTTTTAACCAGTAATTCATAGGTATGCTCACACAATGTACAGATGAAACCCCAAATTGTTGCCTATTTCTGCCACAAGAGGTAGTATACCCTCAAGTTAGTGCTTTTAAGCCAACAAAGAAAAATTGGTAAAGGGAGCTAATTTTCTATTTTTACTGGCAGAAATAAAAACAAAAACAAATCCAAATAATTATTGTAAATCATACTGGTGTTATCTTATTTCTTACTTGTTGACTTGAAAACCGTTGAAAGGCAAACATCTGACCTGGAAGTTAAATTAGTTCTATCAAAATAAGAGCCAGGAGAATCGAGCTTATGAAGAGAAGAATGTTGCTCCTCAATACTACAGGAGGGAATATATGCTTCAAAGTGTGCCCTTTTTGGGTTTTAGCTTTAAACCTATGGAGCTATATTGGGGCCAAATGTTTTGAACTTGAAAAATAAAATTTGAAACTGTTTTGATCTTGAATTTTGAAAAATACATCAGTGTATTCAAAATAAGTGTTCAAAAAGTTTTTTTCAGGTTAAATATAATTATGATTCACTCTGGTAATTATTTTGAATAAATTATTTTTATTTTTCACTTTCATATATTTAGATATTTGAGATCCTATTTCTTTCAGTTACAAATTTTATCTTTTCAGATTCGAATCTTATTTTTTATAGTTTCAAATCTTTTTTTCACTTTCGGATCTTTCTGTTTCAGTTTCAGATCTTTTCTTTTCAGTTTCAGAATTTGGTATGTACTCCTTACAGCAGTGGTTCCCAACCTTGGGTCAGGACCTCAAAATGGGTTTGACAGATACTTAAATAAATAATTGCTAAATTAAAATTAAGGAGGAACTGATGCTCTGTGTTACCTGTTCTCACAGTGACATGACGTCTCTGTGGGTCAGACTTGTGGCTCTGTGCTTTTTCACTCACAAAAACAAGCCCTCCCTCCTCCCTCTCCTGTGTCTCCTCTTCATTTGCTCATAACAGACGGTGCTGAAAACAGTGACAGAATTGACATTGTACCGCGTTGCATCACCAAACTTTCATAAGACTCAAGTGTAGAATAAGTTTGGGTTTTATAAGAAAGATGAGAAATGCTGCTGCAAATCATTTATGCAAAACGTGAAAGTAACCGTATATTAAAAAATAAAGCCAGTAGGACATAGTATTCATTGGATTTTAGTCAAAAGCAAATACAGAATTAATGTTTTAAGGTTGTAATATCCCGTTAACTCAAAAACGTATTGCTTTACTCCCTGAAAAATCAATAATTAATTTTCTACCAGTAATGCATAGGTATACTCAGACATTACACACATGAAACCCTGAGTTGTTGCCAAACCATGCCACAAGAGGGAGTATGCCTTTAAGTGAGTGCTTTTTTTTTTTTTTTTTTTTTGTGGTTTAAACCAAAAAAGAAAAATGGGTAAAGAGAGCAGTTTTTATTTTTTGCTGGCAGAAATAAAAACAAGACAGGTTTGTAAGTTTACATTCATGAATATGGAATTTACACAGTAGTAATATTAGATTAATAAAAAAAAAAAGCATCTTTTTCTCTATACTCAACACTTCCTAATATAATATTCCTCTCCTCAAGAGCAAAACCTCATCTTGTCTACTATATAGTCATACCAGAAAGATGTGAGTTTTGGACAAGACCAGAAAAGATGGCCTAGAGTACCATCACCTGACTTACACTTATCACAAGTAGAAGAGACAGAATGAATGACTTTAAACTGAATGAGTTGAAGTCTAACATTGATAGAACATGCTTTAATCCTGCCCAGCCCTTTTGCCCATAACTTGTTTGAAATGTCTACAACAGTGTCCTTAATCCATGCCTCTTTAATGTGGAGAGAGGAGGTTGCCGATGAGAAAAGACCTACAAATTGTGAAATTAAATGTTTGGAGGTAGGGGTTTTAGTTGTAAGCTCATAAAAAATGTGTTATTTGGGGATCATATCAAAGTGAGGGAGTGACTGTCTGACAAAATTTCTAATTTGCAAATAGCGAAAGAAGTGACCAGGAGGCAGATTAAATTTCACCTGAAGTTACGCAAAAGAAGCAAGATAGTTGTTAATATAGAGATCCTTAATAGTGGACAGTCCCTTATCTGACCAGTGTGAAAAAACAACATCCATCTGGCCTGGCTTAAAAGGGGTTCTGACATATAGAAGCATAGATGGACAAATCTGGGAGGCTCAGCACACCTTTGATTTGTTTTAGGATCTTAAATGAGTTACGCAAAATAAAGTAATCCTTTAGCCATTTGATAATTGGATTTGGCTTCGGAAATAAGAAGGCCATTAAAGAGGCTCCAGTGAGTAAGACTGCATTACAAGACTCAATCTCAGGCCATCTGAGACAGGTACTGCTCTCCTGTCTAGCAGCAGAATGATGAGAAAACCCATGATCTGGCATTGCAGGCCCAGTAATAATGTTGGAAGACAAGAAAGCCCTGGCCACCTTCGTTAGCCCAAATGAAGGGCATATTTTAAAGAACGAAGATGTAAGAAAAATCGGGACATGTTGAAAGAGAGAAATAAATTTGGGGAGTACTAGCATCTTAATAATATTAACGCATCCGATTAAAGAAAGAGAGAGAAATTTCCTTACTTAAACAAAACTTTACTTAAAAGAAATATGCAAACTTGCTGCCTCACAAAAAGTAATTTATGTTGACTTAGATAAATTACATTGGATTTACTTAATTATTATGACTGTGCAGTACTTAAATTAACCTAAATAAGTGGATTATAGTAACTTGTTTATTTAGAGTTTGCAGTTCTCAAATTATTCTAAATAACTGGATTATAGTAACTTGCTTATTTTGAGTTTGCAGTACTCAAATTATCCTAAATAATTGGATTATAGTAACTTGCTTATTTTGAGTTTGCAGTACTCAAATTATTCTAAGTAATTGGATTATAGTAACTTGCTTATTTTGAGTTTGCAGTACTCAAATTGGATTATAGTAACTTGTTTATTTTTAGTATGGAGTACTCAAATTAACTTGAATGAATTAGATTACAGTAACTTATTTATTGTGAGCTTCCAGTACTCAAGTGATAGCTTAATTCGCTTTAGTGTTGCTCATCCATCATATTCAGGTCAACTTAATGTAATCTAACTTTGTGAGAGCCACACTTGGCCACTGTACTCAGGTTCAACTCAAGGAGCGAGGGAAGGATTAGTGTAAAAAGTAAACACATGGGCCTGGTTTTGGTGTTGACGAGGCTAGTTCAGCTAGTTGGCTGAGGTCATAAAAATAAAGCGTTTAGCTTCTCAAAACAATATGCGTTCAAGAGTGAAACATTGGCATCACAAAACCATTGTCCATGAAAAAGTCTGACCTCACAATCACTTGGCACTATTTTCTCTGAGAGAGAGGGAGAGAGAGAGAGAGAGAGAGAGGTGATCCAAGCTGAAGTTGGACCCACAACTGTCTCTCATGGCTACAGCTGTGGGTCCAACTTCAGCTTGGACCACTTCTCTGTCCTTCCTCTCTCTCTGCCCGTTCCAACTCCGTCTGATGAAGTTCGGCATCTGTTTATTCAGGTTCATAAAGGTATCCCTGGCTCTGTGCTAAAAGTTTCTTGACCTAAAAGAATTACAACAGCACATGTTAATTTCATTAAAAAAAAAACACACACAATGAAGGGAGAACACTTAATGGATTAACTCAGTGGAATTAAAATTTATTTTAAAATGCTCAACAATGCATTTAACAGAAGACATTGGCTCTTGACAGGCTGAAGAGTGTTTTGTTAATGCTCAGTATAAAAGTGAACAATCAATAGTTTGATTACAAACCTACTTAACATTCTTTTATGAATTTTTATTCATCAAACTATTCAATCCAGGTGTGCCTTGCTGCAACAGCCAACAGATGTCAACATACGAGGCAGTATAATCGAAAACGACAACTTCTCAGCCGAACAAGTCAGTTTTGAGTCTCCACTACATTTTTTGAATAAACATTAGCTCAAACAATCGAACTACCTGGGAATATGTTCCAGTTTTAGACAAGAAAAATATCAAAGAAATAGCCTCTCGACAAAAATGCACAACATATAAAAAAATTATGTTCCTGAAATAATTGCAAGAGAGAATATTCTTATTAAGAACTAAACCCTTTCAGAGAATCTTTCTGAACTAATCATTTTTAGTTCTGTAGCTTAGGGTTATCTTGGGTGCCTATACTTTTTGAAGACCAAAGTAACAACCTGAAACATGACGAATGCACATTAACAACAAATATTTCCTGTTCTTCCTCTCTTCAAAATAAGAGTCCTGGATGTGTTGGCATTACTTGTACAAAAGCACATACATTTATTTAAAAAAAGGTTACAATTCTTTCTTGGTATGAGACACAGGAAACTATTGATATTACTAAAACAATAATATTGGTGCATTTTAAATTATTGGGATTATTATCTTGCAGGAGCTGTAAGTGAAGCGAGATGCCTGTGCAGTGTGGACATACTAATATTGCTGATATTTCCGTGTCTCCTATTGAGAATGAAATATAATCTTTTTGTTAAGTTGCTCACACCAAATGGGTTTGGGTAAATTTAAGTCAATTTTCTTTTATACAGGTAATGCTGGGACATCTGGGACTCTATTTTGAAGAGGGGAAAAAGTTTTTGCACTGTATCAACTTGCCTACCCCAGTAGTTTGTTTTTCAAACTAAGCAGTTTTGGAGGGAGTGTTTTGCTTCCCAATCCAAGCATGACTGCTTGAATGAATCTTGAGTGTGTTCGCCATGCATTTTGGGTAATCTAAGTGAAGAGCATACATAAGTCCAAACATGAGGCAGACTGCCTGGGGAAAGTCTCTAACATTGTCCATGACAGTACTTCCCTCAAGTATGATGGCAGTGGAAATGGGCTGGAGGTGCACTGCATTTAGACCCTGCTGCTGAGCATCTTCGTTGACCACGGTCAGCACCCCAACTGTCACTGAGGCAAGTGCTTCTTCCTTCGCTGTATCCTGCAAAAGAAGCACACACAACTACCTTTTGAATCTGGTCTTCTTTTGGGAAATTCTGTAGACTGGAAGTGTGAGATTGGGGAATTCACATCCTTAATTTAATTACATTATGTACTAATTTAGGGATTCTGATCATTTATGAGTGAGATTAGAATCCACCTGATTCTGATCAACTGAAAATAAGTGTATTTTAAATAGGGCTGTCAAACGATTAAAAATTTTAATCGAGTTAATTACAGTTTAAAAATTAATTAATAGTAATTAATCACAATTCAAATTATCCCCAAAATATGTCATATTTTTCTGTAAATTATTGTTAGAATGGAAAGAAATGACACAAGGCGGATATATACTGTACAGCAACATACTGTATTTGTTCATTACAACCATAAATCCACACTGAATGGCATTAATATTGTTCAAGAACATTATTTATTTCTTAGACAGTATTCTTTTTTTCTCTTCAAAATCAACAAGACTTTTTCTTTCTTTCTTTCAGTAACAGGACAGTATTTTCCCCCTCTTCAAACTAGCACAACAGGGCCACTCTTTTTTTTTTCTAATTAAAAATTCAAAACCAGAACATCAGGCTAAATCTACCTGCTTTGAGCTTCACCATATAAATCAAATGTTTCTTCTGCTGTGTCTCTCTCTCTGTGTGTGTGTGTGTGTGTGTGTGTGTGTGTGTGTGTGTGTGTGTGTGTGTGTGTGTGTGTGTGTGTGTGTGTGTGTGTGTGTACATTTGAATGTGGCCCTCTTCTCTACTCATCCTCTAGCCCAGGGGTGTCAAACTCAATCACAGAAGGGGCCAAAGTTTAAAACACAGTCTAAGTCGCGGGCCAAACAAGATTAACATTTATTAAACTGTCTAAAACTGATTATGTTTAATTCAGAAATATGAATTTGAACAGCCAGACTGCAACAACTTTTTCCTCAATAAAATAAATAAGATTTAAAATATTTTTTTTTTCTTCAACAATAACAAAGGAAAACGAGAATATTTCAGCTCAGAATATTTCAACTCACATATCCAGGTGGGGGTTACATTTGAAAATGCTTGCTTTTTGTCTGCACACAAGATATCGCACACTTTAATCATGCAACCCCTCAATGGCACTGCATTTGGCATAAAAGTCTGCTCATATAATAATATTACAAACCCATCAGTCCATCAGGTACAGATGAACATATTGACCTGCTCAATTTAACATTAAGGCCAAAACGCACTGAGAACTTCAACAGAAAAGTCAACTGTAGCTTCTATGGTGCACTGCAGGCTTCAGATTTAAAATGTAACACCACAGAACCAGCAGTATTTTAGGAAAAGGTTAAACTGCACACTGACAAGACAGAGTCTGTCCTCTTCATCATGACTTACAATAATGCAGCAATTAAGTATTTAAAAGTACACAAATCAGACTTGGAGTAAAAAAAAAAAAAATCGCGCACCACATAAGTGTACATTAATATTATGATTCATGATCATAAAAAGTTTTTTTTTATCTCTCTCCCTCTCCCTCTCTCTGCTGTGGGTCAGTCTTATTTTTATTTTTACCTGGTTTCAGGTGAAGCTGCAGCTCATCTCCCTCCTCATATACTTGTGTTTCTTTGCACTGAGTCAGTTGCCTAAACAGACAAACCTGTTTACATTGTCGTACTATCTGCTTATTTATTGTTCCATCTGTATTCTTTTTAAACTGAAATTCCCCATCCAGAGGGCCAACCTGCTCTTCCTCCATGTTTACATTCACCGCACGCATGCATCCGCTCTGCTCACTGCGCGTCACTGCACTTCTGAGTGGTATTATGGGATGTATGAGGCGGGTCATTCTGCGCATGCGTCAAATTCGTGAAAATTTTTAACGGCACTAATTCTAAAAATTAATTATCGCCCGCTAACGCGATAATTTTGACAGCAGTAATTTTAAATATTTGACAACACTATCAAACGTATCAAATATGATTTGTCAGTAACTTGAGATCAATATGTTTCTTTCTTCTTTCAATATGTTACTTACAAAGCAAGTCTTGTAGACCTCACTGGAGTCATCACCAAGCACAATAGGAGGGCCTCTGAGGACAACAGAGCGAAGTGCCGTCACATCTGGCGACTAAAAATACAGAGAGAGAATAGATACAAGTTAAGAACTTCATAGCATTTTGAGGGGTGGGGTGGGGGGTATGTGTTGATATACTTTTCTATATTTTCTCTAATAGTTCATAGCCTCATAATAGAGACAGGGCTTTAAGTTTTATTAGTATAATTGGTAACATTTAAATACCTAATTTTACACATCCCAATTTCCATGTAAACATTTTCTTTGTTTTTATACAAACTCAACATTTCAATTAAATTTAAAATAAAATGCCCTTGTGCATGCATTTCATTGAGCACTCACTTGAAATGTGCAAACTACCATACTGTTGGATTTCTTGTTACGAAGAATGACAGACTGAGAGACACATAAAAACCTGTTGAAATTGAACAAAAACATGTTGAGATGAGTAGTCCACAACAACTGGTATCGGTGTTGTGAAAGGATTTTAAAAAACATGATTTAATTGTTGAAGTGATTTAGTTAGTGTATTTATGGGTACACATCACTGGTACGGTCACCAAGGGTACATCTGTCTCGCTTGCTCTCCACAGCAGCATGCAGCAACACAGCAGAGAGGAAGGCAGTGTGAATGGTATGTGAAACAGGCCTCAGGTGCATTGCCACCACCCGTTATTACTGGAGTGTAAATTACAAAATCCTTACCAGGCAGTTGATGTGCTGGATCAAGTCTGTCAGTTTTTGTCCTGTAGTTCCTTTTTTGGACTTGAAAAGCTCGATGAAGCGTGGGGTGTGTTGGTCTAGGGCTTCATAAAGGTCTCCTTCAAGGTTCCTACTGGCGACGCGATTAAACTCAGCAAAGACCTGAAAAAATGGAGAGTGGAAGGAGGGAGAGGGATAGCAACATTAAACTGACTGTCATTCAATTAATACTGTAGAAAATTAAAGAGCTTAACATATGAAACTATGGTGAATAATACATTACTACTTATATTATTAAACAAATAACATTAGTACACATACTGACATTGAAAACATTTTACTGATTTGTATATAGTACAAGAGTAATTTTTTGAGGATGATGTGTTTTAATATTCCACCTCACAGCATTGATATGTTCTGACTGACATTTAATCTGCTGGAAACTTAATGGGGGAAGGCAGGCCAAAACGAACAAGTAGCTTACCTGTCTCTCAGTGAAAAGTGCTGGCCAACGTTCAACCGTGCTCTGCACAGCAGGCTCCTGTGTCACTATCTCCCTTCTGCACAGTGGGAATGTTTGGTCCATCATTTGCGAGACTAGAGTGGCATTGGGTTTTTTTTTCTTCATTTCCTCGATGACAATCTTCCTGGCATTTTCAAGGCTTCTTTCATCATGTCCGTCAGGTAAATTAAGCAAATAATTGGCTTCACCTCTTTTTGGTCGCTTGACATTCTTGCTGGATGATTCTCCATCTGGATTAAGTTTACTTCTTTTACCCCCATTTATCATTACATCATCACATCCTGCTTTTCGTAGCTTTGTACGATAGTTTGCCATCTTGAATTTTATGCTATTTTTCCAGCCATACCACCCTGGCTGGGGACCAGGTTCAGTGAGACTGGGGTGCTTACTTATCAGTGATTTTGCGACACTGCTGAAGTCGTCATCGTTCGGGTACGCCTTGAAACTGTACATTGTTTTGGCGAGCTTCTCAAGTATGTCATGTTTCATGTCTTGTGATGGAGTAATTGGGAGACGGTCTTTCATGAATGAAAGGTCTGCCTGTCTCAGCCTGTACTCTACATCCACTGAGAAATTGGGTATGTCGAAGAACTCTGGCCACTGTTTTCTAAGCGAAGGTGACAATTCAGCAGGGGACAAGATCTCAGTGTCTACTGTGCTGCAGTCTGATTCTTCGGTGGGTGAAAACAGGGCGGTCAACTCGAGAGTCACAAGAGGAATTACTTTCAGCGTAGCTCTTGCAGGCAAATCTGTTACTTCAGTCAAATTGCATAGCGCATTACTGAAATCTGGATCTTCATATTGGAGTTTGAAGTCATACTGCAGTGACAGCTTATCCCGCAGCTGTGTTTTTAGTTCTTCAATGGAATCCGGTCTATCATTTAGGGTCAGCTTCCTTATATCATCTTCATCAATGACAACTCGGAGCATCAATCTTTGGTCCATCTCGATGTCACCTCCTCCCAAATGTACCGTTTGAGTGTAACAAGCTGTTTGCCATGAACTCTGTAAAGTGACAGAGGAAACACATCATTCAAATCTGACAACTGGGTGACTGAGAAGATGGGCAAATGGCTGCTGCAGAGGTCATACAATCTAAGATGCTCATCATACCATGAGGTCATCAGTCTGCAGACAAATGCTACATCTGTGTTTATAACAACAATCTTTGAGATTTGTCTGAACTCTGGGAGCCCTGCGCAAGATCCAACAGAAATGACCATGTCAGAACTGTACTTGATGCCATCAATGATGACAGAGGAAGCTACAAAGACTGTGTTCAGCTGGTTGTTTCTTTGATTGAGCCAGTTCTGCACATTTTCTGGAAATGAGGAAACCATCACAGACTTCACTTTGTGAATTTCAGTAGATGGCTTAAAAAAAGTTGTGGCAGCTAGATGGAAGGCCATCATTTTCTGATGTCTGTTTGCTAAAGTCAGGGGAATGTTTTTAAAGTTGTGAGAGTGATGCACAACTTTCTTGAAGAACTTGTGTTTCCCCTCAAAACGCATTGTCCACACATCAGATAGAGGACCAAAGGTTTGAATGAGCTGAGGGTAATGCTCAACGTAGTGGTCCTTTGGTCGTAGCTTTTCACCCGGGAAAACCTTCTGAAACAAGTGTCTATTGTCAGAGATTTTGCTATCAAGAAAGCACAAAGACTCTTCTGTAAAGCTTGTGGACATTGCCAATTCCACCACATCTTTTAAGGTTATTAAAACCTCCCAGGTTTCATCACCGTCTGGAATGTGTTGACCATTTTATAATGGTAGAAGTCGGAGAAGAGTCCAATTTTCGTGACCATTTCCTCCAATTGTTGACTTTGAGGAGAAGGTCTTTGGAATGAGTTGGGGTTGATTTGCTCTGTCTGCAAATGTGTATGGGAACTGTTTAATAGCATCATTCAGGGCCTCAAGGGAGATAGTTCCCTTCGATATCAGTGCCTTTAAGCACAGAGCCAACTCTACTGGAACAATACCCTCCAGAAGATCATGTAGAATGTCTGGAAGGTAACCATCAACGACATGAAAATGTTGCAAGCTTTCAGTAAGTGGACAGCTTCCTTTCACACCGTATTGTTGAGCCTTGGATCCTGTGACACCTCTTGCACATGTTTGTCATGGTTTTCTTTTGTTCTTTGTTGAAATAAGCCTGTCCGTACTTCTTTGTCCTGCATTTCCTCCCGCTTGGCCATACAGAATCGACAAACTTGGGTAACTCTGAAGCTTTCAAAGAACCCTCCCAAAGAGTGGGCAGCCAGATTGTCTGCTGCAACAAATAACACTGTGCCCTTAACAGTGGCTCCCAACTGTTCAACATATATGCCTTGTTGCTCAAGAAAAACAAGGTCCTGAATAAGAGGGTGAAGAATTTTGGCATAACCCTGGTCTTTGATGTCATTGGCCTTGCAAAGCAGAGCAAGCTGAATGGAATGAAGAGACGAGCGATATTTAGGGTGTAAATTGCCAAGTGTCCAGTAGATGGCAGTTTGTTTGTGCTTTTTTCTGGAGGTTCTCAAGGGGTTAGCCACCTCAAAATCATCAATATACAGTCGGAGAGCGATCCTGAATTCTTCCTCATTCAAGAAAGCACTGTCTTTGAAGCGGGCACCATCTCTGTAAGATTGGTATTTCTCTGACAAAGTTGCCTCATGTGACATGGTCTTTTCCAGAATTTCTCTATTGCTCAGTAATGTTTGCAGCATTTTTAGTATGGGGACATACACAACATTCTGCTTGTTTTCTAGGACAAATTCAACTGGCATAACCAAAGAGAATTCCCTTGAAATGTATGATTTTCGCCTGTTAGCAGTTGACAACGATCCCTCATCAGAAGTGAATTTGAGGAATACATTATTCTCAATGACCACTTGAGCTATCTCATTCACTAAAGCATCATCAACATTTGCACAATGCGTATGTAGAATTTTTCGAGTAGAAGAATGTAGCAATGGCTGTGATAACAAATAAATTTGGTTGATCTGATCTATGACCTCTTGCAGGGCAGTTTCAGAGATGTTAAGAATTGATGACATTTTCAGGAAAAGAGCAGCTACATTGCGTTCCAACTGATTCTCTAAGTCCTCCACATCTTCATTTTGCTCAGCAACTTCACAGTCAATATCATCAACTTCAGGGTCACTCTCCTCTAGCTGAACACTCGTATTTTTTGGAAGTTCTTCAACTACATTTTTTGAAACAATTTCCTGTTTTAATGGTGTCTTGTTGTGCATCTGATGCTCTTTGCTTTTGTGTGCAGTAAAGGTAGAATAAACACTACTCTGAAAGTTACAGTCCTGATATGGGCAGGCAACCATTTGCCTCAGCTTAAGATGTCTTCGCAAATGGGTAAAGAAGTCTGCTTCTGTGCAAGGCTCCACAAAGTCGCACAACTGACAGTGAAATGCAGTTTCTCCACTTTTGCCTGCATCCTTTTGAGTGTGCCATGTTGAAAGGTGTACTTTGAGTGCATTAAAAGATTTAAATGTGCAGAGGCATTCCTTATGAAGGCATGGGAGTGGGGATGTCCGAGTGTGAAATCCATGTTTTAAGCGGTAATGCTTAAGCAAGTAGCCTCTCTTTTCAGCAAAAAATGTGCAGTACTTACAAGTCCACTGCATTAGGGAGCACTGCTCTGGTTGACCTGAAAAGACATGATAATTTCAGCATTAAGCACTTATTTTAAAAAAAAAAGTTTCATTTTTTTCCTAAATAGTCACAAATTAAAATGTACAATTAATTGTTTTAAACACAAATTAAAAATCTGCAATGAATCATTTTAACATTGACAAACTAAAATGTGCAATAAATTATTTTTAAATGAAATGAAAGATTTTTTAAATAGTGAAATTGAAATATACAATGAATTTTTTAGTCACAAACCAAAAATGTGCTTTGAATTATTTTTTTAAACAGTCATAAATAAAGATGTACAATTAATTATTTTTTAACAGTCAAGTCGAAGTGTGCGATGAACAGTCACAAACTGCCATGTACAATGATTTATTTTAAACAGTCCAAAATTGGAATAAATTAACTTGATCCGTTTAACAATGGAATTGGTTTTATCATAATCCCACTGTAGTAACATTAATGTATTTCTGTTACCCAAACCCATGGAACTAATACAAATATTGAATGATTATTGTATTGTATGAAGCATTAGGTAAATACCTTTAATTGCTGAGAGCGGAGTAAGTGTGGACAGTTGACCATCTGCTTCAGCCTGAATGGAGGACAGTGAAAAAACACACAATTAAGGCAACAATTTCAAAATATAGACACATAAATCAACACACCAGGTTGTTATAATATCACTCTTGTTAACTGTATTCCTATATTGAGCTTTAAATTCAGTGGCAAAGGAGAAATCCTTTAGAAAATACAGAGATAAGGACCCCGACTCTCGTTACATTGTCAAAATAAATTAAATCTGTGTGGATCCTTAGGTGTAGTTCACATCAGTGGCGCCGGGATCGCTCGCGCTCTGCAGCGATCGTTTCGGCGTATGGTCTGTTTTGGGCGCGAGCCGCGAGCGATCGCGTCAATCTTGGCAGGAAGTCACACATGAAACAACGAGAGAATCCAGTCAATTTTCTAAATTAAATCAATTTTCAAAATAAAACACAGAGATTGACAAATACCATAGCCCTCTCCGTGTGCGTTTGTTGCCTATTTGTGTTTATTTATCTAAACAGAACGCGACAGAGATGAAAACACACACACATCGACACACATATATACACAAAGGGTACCCACACACACACCGACACACCTTAGGTGTATATAGATGACCTATATACGTTCAGGGTACACATAGCCTACACCGACAGACACACACACACACACACCGACACAGGCTACACATACACAGCTGAGGGGCAGAGGCCTTGTCAACCGGCGCAGAGAAATGAGCATCTGGTGTGAACTGGAAGGCTGCGGCTAGCGCGCGATTTTTGAGGGCGAGCCGCTTTGCACGCTTCGGCGTCCGGTGTGAACCGGCTGAAACTAACTTCCCTGTGCGGGTCGGAACACCGTGGTCCCGGTACCGAAGCTCCGCCACACCCACAACAACGCCAAACGGCCGACCTTCTCTCCCACACTACATAAACTGTAGTCTACATTTGTTTAAAAAATGGTAATGTTACTGTGCTAGTGGTGATATTTGAATTTGATTTTGTTTACTCCTCCCTGGCAAGCACACAGCACTACACTACAACAAGACAACGCGACGGTTTACAAAAGAGTAAAATATTTACTTACCAAATCAATGTGCTAAACACAAGTAGGCTAGGTTAAGGTGTTGAAGGGAGCTCCTGGTTGACCATGCGGTTGACGTGGACATGTGTAGGAAAGTTCTGGTTGCGCGAAGTAGATGAGGCAGGTCTGAGCATGTCCAATAAAATGCCCAAAGCACACTGGGTACAATAAATTATTCTTTCTAATTTGACTTAACTGGGATAAATCAAGTTAAGCATGTTTTCCAACCCCAAAGTACTACTTACTTATTTAAAATTAGTGTTCATAACAGGTTGATGAAAACTGAGTTTGGTTCACTTATCATATTTAATTAATTTGTATTTGCATTTGCAGTGTAGTGATATTAATCCCGAGATACACAAGGTGTTCAGTGGAAAGTCTGAAGGGTAGATTACCAAGAAAGCCAGCGTCGAGACCATGAGAGAAGGGCATGAACAAACTTTTTCCCCAGTTAACACTAAAAGATCTAAGAACATCCCTGTCTTCCCTTTTTGATATAATAAACAGCTTTGGGCAGCTTTCTGGGTTTAGAGACAAGATTATATCATCTGTGTACAGACCAATGGTACAATGAGATGTGCCGCAACCAGAGGCTCGAGAGTCAGCGCAAAGAGCATTGGGGAGAGGCAGCAACCCTGCCTGGTTTCATGGTGCAGTGAGAAAGGGGGAGACCTGTCATGATTAGTCAAAACGGAGGATTTGGGGCAAGAATAGTAGCAAACATGTACTTCCATTCAATTTGATCAAATGCCTGTTGGGCATCCAGGGAGATAACTGCCAAGTAAGGCAATTTAGTAGAGTAAATTATATTCAATGAACGCTGGGTGGTTAGAAAAGGAAAATCTATTTGGAATAAACTCTGTTTCAGTACCGTTGGAATTACTGTTGGTGGCTGAAAACAGCCACTAACAAAAACCGCTGTAAAAATATATCAGATAAATATTTTTTCAACTTTTTTTGCATAAATATGTTAATTAGCCTCACTTCTGGTCAAAACTACTAAATATTTAAATATTTTTAGAATTTTAAGATTTTAAATGCCAATTTTATAAGCACTGTCACCGACACCAACAAAATGAAACAGAAAACCAACCATGCACCCTCAATATGCATTTGGTTTTCTGAGTTTTGTTTTTTCAGGGAAAATGAAAACTAGTATTACTGAAGCATTTAGAATTTTTTTCATACTTGCTTTATGACCAGCATTTCATTCATAGGCCTATAGTGGGTAAATTGTGTCATGAGGTGGTCAACAATTAAAAATGACTAATTTGACCTCTTCCCTACAGACCAGAATGCATCTTTTTATACTGTAATGGCTGTGCGATCAAAACATGTGGTTATAATGGAAGTCGATGGGGAAATTTCATCCACCAACAGTATGAAAGGGAGAAAAAGTTCAAATCTGATGGTGCACAAAAACTAATAATGCATCAAAGTCAATGTTGTACTTATTCATGTACATTATGCATGATGCTGGACAAATAGTTTTATTACTTTGTGAAAGCATTAAAACTTACAATAACACACAACATTTTTCACTTTTATTTCATTTATTATTTTGCAGGAAAAGATTAAAAATAACGTAATAAAATCAGAATTAAACAGCTCTGACTCACTTAAAACTGGTTTACAGCTAATTTCTGTTCTGCATTACATAAAAGACAAAATCATATAACAAAACAGAACACACAAAAGATCCAGTACCACAGAAATTACTACGTACTTTGTTGAATCAATTCAAAGATTTCATGAGATGATCACAAAGTAACGATGGGTTCGTCCTTTGCCAGTGGTTATTTCTCTGTGTTTTTTGAATGTTTTTTTTTTATTCCAAAGGAATTATAAAATTGCTTGTCCTATATTATGTTTTTGGCATGCAGTGTTTTGTGTCACCATGTTTTTCACTTTAACACTCAGTGTGTATACTTGTGTTACAGGACTTTGCTGCTGGATGTAAAATACAGAGTGGCAAGTGCGTTGTCACTATTAAGGTAAGTATTGGTTCTTTCTTTGTCAGACCTGGCTATTGGCAATGTATGCTCAGGCCTGGAATGAAGTCATTTTTAGGAGAAGTCACTTTGGCCTATGATGAATTCGCATTTATTTGAGCTTTCTGGACAAACTGTATGGCACAAAAGTGCACAAACAATAGGTAATAATTACACTGTATGAAGAAAGGAAACAGAAACAGTTTTAGCTGATAATTAGCCAGATGAGCTCCTGTAAGTAATCAATACAAACACACATCATTAGACTGTAAACCATTATTCAAACCAATAAATAAATGCAGTCAATCAGACAACGTAAAAGCTCATTTTATATTTCACTATTATAAAAATATTGGGTTTTTATTGTGTTGTGTACTTTCAGTAGTGAGTGACAGATAAACACACACAAAGGGCAACCATTTATTGCATACTACAGTTAGAAACTGACAATAATTAGCTGATAATTAACCTGATCAGCCACAAAGTAATTGATACACAAATTATTAAACCATTAACCAACCAACATTATTAGACCAACTGTATGATTAGAATTGTATAGATTGCAGTGTCCATGGCCAATTCCATTCTATTTAAAGTCTGACCTTTGCTAATTCAAATTTTCTTTCTTTGTAAGACCTGTATACGGCAGTATACAAAAACATTTTTGGAAAATTGAATTGTACATTAACATTAACATCTTCAAATGGCTCTTAATAAACACAGTATTTTTTTCGGACAGTGTTTAACATTATAAATCAATAAATTCTACTACATTTTAGCAGCTTTCTGAGTGTTTTCTTAGTGTTAGACCAGTCGATTAATCTAAATTCAATTTTGCCTTAATCGACAGGGAAATTAGTCACCAGGAACATCCCTAATGGTGACTAGGGATGTAACAATACATTCAACTCAAGATTCGATACAATTTCTGATACTGGCTTAATGATACTATTTTTTTTTTAACATAATGAGATTGCAGACAAATTATGACTAAAAAATATTCTTGTAATTATTTCTCAGATAAAAAACACAACATTTCTGAGGTAGGGTGTAGCTGCAAAACACAAACTATGCGATGAATGTATATTTAATAGGGCTGTCAAAGTTAACACGTTAATGCTTTAATGTAAATTCCTTTTAACAGCACAATTTTTTTTTTAAACTTTATTTTTATTATTTTCTTTTAAACAAAAACAGAACTTAAAACAGACAAGGTCATCACAGGTGTAGAGAAATGCTAAACATACAGAATGAGGATTGAATGAACCTGCGTTACATTCATTGTCGAAAAAGTCCTTTATGTCCATGAGTGTTATTTGAGGTCCAAAAAGTTTTTATGATCCTTGGCTCCATTTAATGCTAGTTGTCAGTGTTTCCTTCAAAGTGAGATGTCTCCCATTCTTTCTTAACTTAAAAGTCTACTCTGTTTGTGCAAAGGAAAAATACATTACATTGTTTCTCCAACCAAACACGTATAAAGAAATCACTACAGTTTCAAATAGGACAAATAGGACATTTTTTCCAGTATTTTTCACATTTCTTGGTAGCATGTCTCAGGGAAAAGGTCAATCGTTCCATAGTATAAATGGCATTAATTATTTCTATCCACTCAAGGATTGTAGGAGGTTCTATGCTCAACCATTTTCTGGTTATTGCTTTTTTTTACTACCTGCTAGTAGTATTTGTAACAGGTATCTGTCCTGTTTTTTCAGGACAGTTGATACATTTCCCAAATATATAACACTGAAATTAAAATCAAGCTCTGAGCTGATTATAGATCTGATCTCTGTCACCACATCTGTCCAGTAAGAAAAGATTTTAGGGCACTCCCAAAAAATGTGAAAATGACCAGCAGACATTTTACCACACATTCTCCAGCACCGACCTTGTTCGGGGTTGTGACTTTGTGATTTTTTAACCTTTGGAGTTATAGGTGTCCAGGTGTATTCCCTCCATAAATCTGAACTTGAAGTTGTAGACATTGTCCTACAAATATTTAACCAGTCATCTTCAGTCAGTGTTATGTTAGCTTCTTTCTCCCACCTTGATTTAACATACAGAGTGGAAAAACCCCTGTCCAGTTGTAAAGATGAGTAAGTCTTTGAGATCAATTTCCTATTAGAGTTACCTTTGTATGCATCAGTGAATATCTTAATCAATCTCAGTCCCTTCTCTCCAATAGTTTTAATATTTGTGTCAAAATAATGTCTCAGTTGAAGGTACCTGTTACAGTGATGATTATTGTGGGAATAAGAAGAAAGAAGAGATGACACAGGTGTACCCAAAAAAAATGTTCAATACGAGCTCGGGTTCTTCCACATCATACAGCATACAGAGTAAGAAGGAATGAACCAAGAACACTCCAACAGTTACAGCTTATATAGGGTTGTCTGACTATACATAACCGGTTTATTTTTGGACCATGCAAATATGCCAACAATGGACAGAGTCTTGTCCACCAGACTTTCTGGCACCCTGCCAGCCATATATCTGTCACCATACACGTCATGTCGGAGTGTAAAACATACCACACCGGTCACAGAAATACATCCTGACAGTACTTAAAGAAATTGCATTTCTCTACATTATATGTTTTTGAAAGACTGCATTTGTCCAGGATTTCAATCTGTTGTCAAATTTAGGCGGTGTTGCCAGCGTAATATTCGTGCATTCCTCTCGAAGTTCAGGTCTTTAAATTCTTTATGCCAAATGTTTAAGGGGACTGCAGTCCATTTAGATAATTTGTCTAAATATTTCTTCTGAAGGGATTTTTCCCCAAGTACAGATTGAAGAGGTATGTTTGTTTGAGTTTGTTCTATGTCTTTCCATTTCGCATCATATGTAGGATCACACCAGCAAACCAGAAAACGTTAACTGTGCTGCTTTGTAATAATCTTCTAAGCAGAGTGAAGCCCTTCCTCTTCTGTCCTTGGGCAATTGTAATGTCTGAAATCGAATCCTAGGTCTTTGCTTTCCCCAAATGAAGGATGAAATCATTCAGC
The DNA here is from genome assembly GCF_056507025.1 of Lutjanus erythropterus. Taxonomy (NCBI): domain Eukaryota; kingdom Metazoa; phylum Chordata; class Actinopteri; order Lutjaniformes; family Lutjanidae; genus Lutjanus; species Lutjanus erythropterus. The sequence continues at coordinate 37,917,906 of NC_139330.1, forward strand.
TCCACTCACTGAATTGCTTGGGAGGGACATCAACAGGCAATGACTGAAAAAGGTAGAGCAGCCTGGGTAATATATTTATCTTTATAACGTCTATTCGATTATACATATTCATTGGTAATAATGACCAGCGATTTAAATCGGCCTTAATATCCGCTGTTATATGAGTATAGTTATGTTCATAGATGGCAGTTAGATCTCTAGGTATTTGTACTCCCAGGTATTTAATTATGTCACCCTTCCATTTAAAATGACATAATCTGTAAACTTTTTCTTGTGGTTCATAGTTAAAAGTAAGAGTTTGGGTTTTCTGTAAGTTCAATTTGTACCCGGAGTATGAACCAAATACTTTAAGAAGAGACAGTAATTTAGGCAAGCTTTCATTAGGGTTGGTAAGCGTCACAAGAATGTCATCTGCGTACAGACAGGTCTTGTGTTGTGTGTCTCCAATCAATATGCCTGTTATGTCATTATCTTCTCTGATTTCCTGTGCTAGTGGCTCAATAAAGAGGGCGAAAAGTGTAGGGCTGAGGGGGCATCTCTGACGACATCCCCTCTCAAGAGACACTGTTTTAGATAAATTCCCTTTTATTTTAATTCTGGCTGTGGGAGAGCAATGAAGGTAAAGATTTCAGGCATCCAACTACCTGGCTGTTAAAACCAAATCGTCTAAGAACCAACCAGTTTGGTTTGTATCTATCAAATCCAGGATTATATTTTCCATTCGTTTTGTGAGTATTAATGCAAATAATCTGTAGTCCATATTTAAAACAGATATGGGTCTGTAAGAACTAGACTCTGTCCTATCTTTACCCGTGTTAGGAATGACTAAAATTACTGCTTGTGTCCAGGACGATGGAGTCTCCCCCCCTCGAAGAACATAATTAAAACATTCCTCAAGAACTGGTATTGTAATCTCTCTAAAGGTTTTATACCATTCCGATGGGTAGCCATCTGCACCTGGCATTTTATTCGTTTTTAATCTTGATATAGCCTTGTTTATTTCTTCTTCTATTATCTCCTGAGTTATTATTTTATTCTGCTCTGTTCCTACAGATGGTGAGTCTAAAGACATTAGAAAATTTGATATGGCCGTTGACTCAGCTGCCTGAGGCTGAGCAAAATAATATAATTTTGTGTAGTATTTTTCAAAGGAAATTTGTATGTCATCCAGTGTATGATACATCTTATTGGTTTGCGGGTCTCACTTTATGTATAAATCTCTCGGCCTGCTGTTTGTGTATTCTCCAAGCAAGTAGTTTTTTTTTATTTAGAACCATTCTCATAAAAAATTTGTTTAATTAATTTAGCTCTCTTCTCTATTTGATTTTCATATACTTTGTTTAAAGTCTGTTTTATATCCTGAATCTGGTTTAGAACATCAATGTCATTATATTCCATATGTTTATTCTCCAAAGACTTCAAGTTTTCAGTCAAATCCTTGTTTCTCTTTTTCCTTCTTCTTCTGAGCTGACCACATGATAAGTTTACCTCCTGATCTGTGAGGAGAGCTGGAAGTTTACCTTGTTTGAAATTAGTATCGCTACAGTGCAGTGCGCCATAGAAGCTTCAATTGACTTAACTATTGAAGTTTCTAGTGCATTTTGGCCTTAATGTTAAATTGAGCAGGTCAGTGCTCATCTGTGCCTGATGGACTTTGTCATGTAATTATTTGAGCATGTATTTTTATGCCAAATGCAGTGCCTCTGAGGGTTTCTGGGCATATTTGTCATTTAGGTTAATGTATTTGATTTAATAAAGTTACATTTGAATTACACTTTAAACACTTGAAAAATATCCCTTTAACCCTTGAGGCAGCCTTAAAAAAAACTATATACTTTTTTCCCAAAGGCCAAAACACATTGCAGGGTTCAGAAAAATGCAGTGAAGTGACAAACATTTCATGGAGGAGCCGAGCATCGGTCTGTTTCAGACAGATATTTTAATCTGATTTAATCTGATGCTGTGGATGTGGGCCCTCAATTCTGCAGTGTCTCTTGACTGGTCCTGCCATATGATAGCCAGAATACTTTTGACTGCGGTCTGGTGTTTGCTGAGTGTCCTGTATCTCAATGCAGTTGTCTGGATGCGGGCCCTCAATTCCAGTGGTGGACAAAGTACTCAACCCCAGTACTTGAGTCAAAGTATAGATACTCCTGGTCAAATATTACTCAACTACAAGTGAAAGTTGCTCAGTCAAAATTTTACTTGATTTAAAGTACTAGAGTACTTGGTTTTGAAAATACTTAAGTATTCAGAAGTACACGTTTATAAAAATACTTAAGTATTTAAAAGTACAAATTACAAAGTACATTTTCTAATATCAATACATGCTGTATTGTTTTCATGATGCATTTACAGAAGCTTGTAACTCTCTGAAACCATCTAATGATGCACTGACCTGCTTGTAGAACCACTCTGCTACACAAAGCCTATAGAAACACCTATAAACACTTCAGCATAGAAATACAATCAAAACCAAAAAGGACAGCTGTTGTCATGTTCTGATGTAACTGTATTAAAATCACCACATAAAATTAGATTGAAGCTAACTGTAAGGAGTTCTCCAAGTCTGTTAAATAACTGAGATTTCTTTCTGTCTTCAGAGGCAGTATATATACATGAATTATGTGGTATTTTTCACCCCGATTAAAACAATCCAACTTTAAAAGCTACCTGGAACAATTAATAATTATAATAACATCTTGAGATTTCATTTTGTCTTTCTCCTGCTGTCACCATTACTGCTTTTTGTTTGAATGACAGAGGGACAACTTGCTTGTTCTGGGTTATGGGTCCTGGATGATGTATTTCCACTTTTACATCAATCCAGAGGAGCTACTGTGATTGGTTTTCTTTTGTGAGGAACACAGCATGTGACCAACTGCATTTTAGAAAAGAAAAACACCAACAGCTGACTTCAAAGCTCAGTCGAAAAGTAACAACAACCTTCCTAGAAATGTAGTGTAGTCAAAAGTACAATATTTGTTTTTGAAATGTAGTGGAGTGAAAGTAATACGTTTCCAAAAAAACAAATACTCAAGTAAAGTACAGATACTCAAAAATGTACTTAAGTACAGTACTCAAGTAAATGTACTTTGTTACTGTCCACCACTGTTTAGGTGTAAATCTGGAACAAATAAGTAATGCGAGTTTAATATTTAAGAAATTGAGTGACTCGAACTTAAACTAACATCATTTAAACAATTTTTGATTTAAGAGCTAAGTTGATTCCAAGTTTTAGAAAACTAAATCTGGTAAATTCCCTAAGGATTCTCTAGGAGAGAGGAGGCACCATGGTAGGTTTATGAGCCTCGTGCAAACTGCTTCTTGTAACCGGCGCCAAAAGTAAAAGACTGTGCGCCTTAGGGAGCCTTCAACGAGCTTCATGGTCAGGCCAATGGGTAGAATAAGAGGGCCCACCTTCATCCCTCTCCCCTTTCCCATAGCTTTAATGCCTTGGGGTTCATACGTTGTCTCAAGCCAGAAACGAGGCCAGTGAACAGAGGTCAAGTTGTGCAGGGGACCCACGGTGGCAACCGGACAAAGGACGGAGCCATAGCCGTAATTTTTCTGGGGGCTAAGACCCGCTAGTACAGTCCACTGATCCATGAGTGCTGCAGGCAGCAGATTAATGAACATGCTGTCGCCTGCAGGAAAGTCTCAGTTTGTGGGTCTTGATGACACAAGATGAAAATCGCCAAAACTGCCCAATCAAGGGATACACCAGTGTATCCTCAGTCTGAGCTCCTCCCAGTAAATTGCACTGCTCTCTGTTCAGCGTAAATGAAAAGAAACTAAACTTAATTGATATGTTTTTTTTTTGTTGTTGTTGCTTTTTCTGCATTTTACTGTGACACACCTAGTTTTCATACTGAAAATTATTCAGCTCTTGCAGTGAGCAAGGTGAACGAAAATTTAGAGTTGCATGTGTTGAAAATATCTGTTTGCTTAATCAATTTTAATTTTCACTGTAATCAAAGAGTACATCTAACACTTATTCCAAAATTTTAAGCACTGATAACCCTGAACTTTTGAGTTTATTGGCTCAAAAAAAAGTTAGCTTTACTCTAGTACTTGCCTAACTTACTCAGGTTTACAGTGAATAAATATTAAATAATAACAACAACAACAACAACAACAACAATAATAATAATAATAATAAATAATAAATAATAAACAACCAGCCAAAAAGCTGGTATTTCTTTTTCCTTTTTTTGTAATTTTTTTTCATAGCACCTGTTCATAGAAGCAAAAAAGAAAAGACATTTGAGGAAAGTATCTTTATCCCTGAATTGCACCTCAGTGGCGAACCGTGACAATTAGAGCTGGGACTTCAGTTCAGCCAAAACTTTGCCAGACACCAAAAATGCAGCAAAATGGAAAAGGATTTTGCTGGAATAAGGGGGAGGCCGCAGTTAGCTCATGACATGTTTGTACTATATACAAACCATGCCATACGTGTCATATACGTGCCATATATAAACTCCACTTGAGGGCAGCAAACACCGCACAATAATAGCTGAACAAGAGTTTTCTGTACTAAAACTTTACTGCTGTTACTGTTACTATTGTTTGGGTAAGTTATAATTAAGTTTGTGTTTAATATTAAGAGCTGTACTAATGGATAAGGATCATGAGTCTCCAGTTTTATTTTTTCTGTCTACTAACACAGCTCTGTCTGCTGTCCTGTGCTGTGCTGTTAGGAGAAACTTTAATGAAGAAAATTCAAGTGTCTGAAAATTCTTTTCTAACAGACACCGGGATGAGCGCAATTTCAGTCCCGGACATGCAGATCCTCCACTACACCACGAAAGTCTGCCTTAAACAAGTCAGTACTATCAAGTCAGCCACCGAGCAACAGCGTTGGTCTCGATGGCTTAGTCACCAGCAAGATATCACTGACCTTCAAGAAGGCCTAAGGCAGGGGTCAGCAAACCCATGGCTCTGGAGCTGCAAGCAGCTCTTCAGCCTCCTTGTAGTGGCTCCCTCTGGCTTTGACAGAAAAAAAAGAAAAGAAAGCAAATGAATAACAGTTATTTCTTAATTTAACTTTGATTTATTTCATTTTTATTTATTTTGTTGCACAGTTATCTTGGAGTTTGAGGTGATACTAATTTTAAAAAGTTTTAATAATCTGTCAACTAAAATATGCATCACATCCACGTCTATCCACGCCTTTACCTGCAGGGGGCTTCTTGAGTGTGCGATCCCCGCCCTCGGTAAGCCAACCATGAATAAATCCAAAAAAAGAAAAGTCTCAGAGGAAAATAGAGAGTTTAATTCTGCGTGGACATATTCCTTTGCCTTAACTGCCAGCGATGCTGGCTTACCTGTGTGCTTGATATGTGGCGAGAAATTAGCAAACCAAAAAAAATGTAACGTTGAAAGACATTTTCAGAGCAAGCATTTGCTGAAAAGTACAAAACAGGAAATTGTTCAGAAAATTAAAGAAGTGCCTCTCTCTGCGAAGACCGTCAAGGACAGGGCCATTAAAATGGCATCAAACATCACCAGTAAGCAAATTAATGACATCAATTCAGCTCAAGCATATTCAATTGCCTGTGATGAGTCAAGTGATGTAACAGCACTGTTATGCAGATGTGTAAACTCTGATGGGTTGCAGGAAGAACTGATTGAACTTATAACGCTAAAAGGCCAAACATGGGGGGAGGACATTTGTGAGGCTGTTGTGAGTTGCCTAAAAGCCAAAGGAAAAAAAAAACACTCACCTGGTGTCAGTGGCAACTGACAGTAGTATGAGAGGAGCACAGAAGGGCTTTGTGAATTTACTTCAGAAGTCACTGGATCGAAAGCTGCTGACGTTTCACTGCATCTTGCACCCAGAAGCACTGTGTGCTCAAACAGCATTTGGGGAAAGATTCAGCGAGTTCAGAAAGGGAAAAAAACACTCTGTCCTTCCCTGTCACACCCCTGGACATGGACCCATCCCTGCTGAACATTTCTGCATTCGCAAGAGTAATTCAGCCCGATCTTGAAATTGAACTGGCCGACATAGCGGATAAAGACTTATGGGTGTCCAAGTTCAAAAGCCTGACAGCGGATCTTGAAAAAGTCATCTGTCAGAAGGCCGTTCTCGCTAAAGAGCACTAATGGAGTGATATTGAAACCCCCCCCAAACCCGACAAACTTGTTTTTGAAACATGAAATGCCATTCCTGACACTTATATGAACATGAAAAACAATTTGAAGTCCTGTCCATCTTTGGCTCAACATACTTATGTGAGCATGAAGCATGAACTTCATAAATTCCAAATATCGCTCCCACCTCACAGATGAAAATCAAGTCACATTAAATAGGTGAGAACACTAGCATTTAATAGGTTATTGCTTTTCAGAAAAACATTTATTTTAGACCCGGAGCTGATGTAGTTTTGTTTGTATGTTCAGGTGCTTTGGTGCTGATTGCTGTACGTGGCTGAGGAAAACAAAAACAGAAAAGGATGACAGCACACTGAAATGGACTTCACTATGTTTTATTTATATTAAAGTGGGCTAGTTTTTATTTTATTAATTTTACACAAATAGGCACGCATAGTTCAGTGTTTAATTCATTTCAAAGTAGGCCTACACATGCACACTAAACTTCTGTTTGGGGTTTTCCTTCATTATAACAGGTAAAAATAGAAAAAGAATAAAATTTATAAAATTTTATAAGCTGTGTATATATATATATATATATATATATATATATATATATATATATATATATATATATATATATATATATATATATATATATATATATAATCACTCTTTAAAAAACTGCCGCTTACACAACAATTTCTCGTTTGTTAAAAGTGCAGTAATCCATATTAGTGAATTATTACAAAGTAAAAAATTATCACCACTTAATTAATCAACACTTTTTAACCTTCTTTTAACTGATTGTTCTGATTTTCTAGATGGCAAACTCAGATCTCACCCTCAGTGTCATCAACCCAGGTTCTAGCAACAGCAGGCAGCTATTCAGTTTTCAGTGAAAAGGCTGTGATAAATTCACTGTACACTACCTACCTAGCACCAAACAGCAGAAATTTGGTGCAGACCAAAACACAAATAAAGTGAATACAAAGTGATATTTGTCAGGTGGACCCCACCACCACCAACACCTGTCAGGACAAGCAGTTGTGGATGGATGGAATACTTTTTCTGAATCTAACTACTTCAAATTGGTATTTCTAAAGTGTTATATCATGACAGAATTTAAGTACAGGCCCTCACACTAAGAGCTGAAATGATTTGGTTAATCATATATGAAATGTCAGACATTTGTGAAAATACTCCTTAGATTATATTTCTTTATATTTGTGTATATATGCTGTATGTGTGTGTAGCCCTGTGTTGTTCAATCATAAAAAATGGCATTGATACTTTTTAAATATTTTGTTGATCTTATTTTATCACACTGAAAATAATTAAAATGCTATTACTGGTGTTACGGTTCTCAATTCCTTTTGTCAGACAGTTACTTGATGTTGCGCAGTTGCCTATTTACGTCACAGGGTGGTACTGTTGCGCTGCCTGTTCTGCAGTTGATCTGGTGATTCGCTCTGTTTATCCCTTCCAGGGCACCGTAGTGTTGGGATTTGCTCCGTGTAGGACGCCATGTTTTTCAAAGTTTATTTTCGCTTGCTCCGCAAGGTAAGCATTGGATCAGTATCCTACATTATGTCTAAACGTTAGCACTAAAACCACCCATCCTGTTCACTGGTTCATGTGTACATGTTGGGTGAAAGTCCGCCATGTGTTTCAGTGATAATTGGCCGTGTTTTTAACAGTTTGTGAGTGAGTTTGTGACACAGTGAGGTATGGCTATGAACGTGGCTAGCATGCTGTATATGAGTAGACAATTGACTGTAATCTAGACAGGATGGAGCATTCATTTTTTGTGTCTACCTAGTTATTAAGTTGAGAATGTAATGTTATGTTGGTCATTTGTTCTTTTCAGAATGCTGTATGTAATTAAATTAGACTGATATTTATTTTCATGTGACGTATAATTTTTTCTATTTTTTGCTGGGTAAGAAATTGTAAAATAAAACCACTTGATGATATGGTAAAGACTGGCTTTGTAGACAGGGGATACATATTTTGGCAGACTGAAAATACAGCCTGACAGAATGTGTGTCCCCGCATGATGGGGGATACATATTTTGACAGACTGACTGAACAAGTCTTCATAATGAAAACATGTCCTTAACGAAGAAAGGAAAACATATTATTGCATTCGTGCAATAAACCTTGACAACAAGCACTGAAGAATAAAAACATTTATTTTGATACATGAGCCATGTAAAACTTTTTAAAGTCTCCTTGAGAGAACAGCAGTAATCACACGACAAATTATACAATCCACATATTGCTATATTTCATTATATCATTGAGCATAGTAACGTCCATCTTTACTGTACTCTACTGTTCACCTTTACTGTTTACAGTTCAAATTAAACAGCCCTGACTCATTTAATACTGATTTACAGCTAAATCCTGTTCTGTATCACATAAAAGACAGAAGCACGTGACAAAACAGAACAAACAGAAGATACAGTAACACACAAATTACTACGTACTTTGCTGTATCAATTCAAAGATTTCATGAGATGATCACAAAGCAACGATGGGCTTGTCCTTTGCCACAACTCGTTGCATTCATGCCAAATTTGCCAGTGAGACTAAACTATCAGGTTATTTCTGTGTTTTTGGAATGTTTCTTTTTTTTCATCCCAGAGGAATTATACATTTGCTTGTCCTATATTATGTTTTTGCCACGCAATGTTTTGTGTCACCGTGTTTTTCACTTTAACACTTTGTGTGCATACTTATGTTCCAGGAGTTTGCTGCTGCGTGTAAAATACAGAGTGGCAAGTGTGTTATCACCATTAAGGTAAGCTGCTTCCATGTGATGTAGCTTAAGTATGACTATAAAAATATTGGTTCTTTCTTTGTCAGAACAGGCTATTGGCATCATATACTCAGGCCTAGAATGAGGTCATTTTTAGGAGAAGTCACTTTGGCCTATGATGAATTCAAATTTATTGGGGCTTTCTGGCCAAATTGTAGGGCACAAAAGTGCACAAACAGTAGGTGGTAATTACACTGTATATAGATGAAACAGTTTTAGCTGATAATTAGCTAGATGAGCTACTGTAAATAACCAACACAAACACCCATTATTAGACTGTAAACCATTAATCAAACCAATGAATAAATGCAGTCAATCAGACAATTTAAAGGCTAATTTTATGTTTCACTAGTATAAAAGTATCAGTTCTTTTTGTTGTGTTGTGTACCTTCAGTAGTGAGTGACAGGTAAACACACACAAAGGGCAACCATTTATTGCATACTGCAGTTAGAAACTGACAATAATTAGCTGATAATTAACCTGATCAGCCACAAAGTAATTGATACACAAATTATTAAACCATTAACCAACCAACATGATTAGACCAACTGTATGATTAGAATTGTGTCGATTGCAGTGTCCATGGCCAATTCCACTCTGTTTAAAGTCTGACCTTTGCAACATCTCAGTGAAAGCCATGTATCTCTCCTCTGAATATCTGGAGCGGTACTCACAAACATTCTAAAAAATGAAAAAAAAAGGAGGGACAGAAATTTTTATCTTGGTGAGGAGGTGTGGTTGACGCTGTTGCTGGGTATGACTTATTCTTTTAAAAGGTGTGATTGGTTAATCCAAAAAAATAGGACAGATAGAATTTAGTCTCTATTAGGGCTGAACAATTAATCAAAATTTTGTCACAATTTCAATATGTTCTGCTGCAATTTTCAAATCACAGGATGCACAACATTTTTTAAAGGCAAAATTAAGGTCAAAATACCATTTTAAATAAATATTGTGGTGCTGCAGAGGTGTACTGGCCAACACATCATTCTCTAGTTTAGTGCAGATCCCTGAAAATAACACACCATAATCATTTTAATGTGTTTTTCAACTGAGAATAATGTAAAAAATATCCTTTCTTTCAATATTACAAATCCTTTTGCAATAGCAAAATCAATCAAAATAATTGCAACTAGATATTTCTTAAAATTTGTTCAGCCCTAGCCCCTATTAAGACATGGCGTAATTATGAACACTATTTAACCCTCAATAACACCCATGGACATTTTTTTCCTTTTGGATTTTAATTTTTCCATCATTTTGGCTGTGTTAATGCATATTGCATACACTTTGGTCAGGTTGTGTATTTTTGTGTTAATTTAGACACTTAAACTTCATATGCTATGATATCTCTAAAATAAACTGTGTAATGAAAATGTTCCCCAATTTACATCCAGAAGATATTTTTGTCCCCTTGACTAGTGGCAAAACTGCGATTTTTGATCCCATTGCCATTGGAGCATAAAAGCATGTTTGGGTTTTTTTTTTGGCTCTCATCCTGCAGTCTTCAAAGTTGTTTTTGTATGTCTGCTGTTAACTATACTTGATGTGAATGTGGACTTAGAGAAATTAAATGTGAGCTTTGAGCTTTACTTGTAGTAAAGTTCAAAGTCCCTCAATAATCCACAGTCAAACATTCACTCATTCATCTCATTCATGTAAACAGACAGCTGCATGAAGGACACAGGTGCAAGAAAAACAGAAAAACACAAAGTCTGAGAGTCCATGAGTTTACACACACACACAAAGTCTCTCTCTCTCTCTCTCTCTCTCTCTCTCTCTCTCTCTCTCTCTCTCTCTCTCTCTCTGTCTCTCTGACTCTCTCTGTGTGTGTAGCTGTTATCAGCGGTCAGTTTGTCTGCTGCGCACATGACGTGACCATCGTGCAGAACTCGTGTGTGACAATGACGGGCACAGAATCAGATATGTGACGCTGACCGGCCAGTCACCGGTCAGGGCAGGTCATGCTGAAAACCGGCCAGTTCTGGTCGATCGGTGCATCCCTAATATGTGCTGTACTTATTAAGGAATGCACAAGGGTTAAGATAATATCTTTTGAATAAATTGTAAGCCATACTGTAAAAGTAGCTTACAAAATATAGCAGTAGCTATTAGGGATGGGCATCAAGACCCGGTTTTACTTTAGAACCAGTTCCAAAATTACGATTACTCCAGAATCATTAAGAATTGAGATTTCCAATTCCACTATTGATTCCCATGTGCAAATTTAATGCATCTGAAGTCACAGACTCAAACTTTTCCCAACTTGGTTTTTGTTTTCTCTGCACCTGGGTCCTTGATACACATGTATGCATTACACGGAGTGCACGTGTGATTGATGTTATCGAGTGGCTTTGAACTTACCTACATCAGCATTAAGCTCACATTGTATTTCTGTGGTTCACATCCACATGAAGCAGAGTGAATGCAAACATGCAATGAGGACCACTAACTCATATAGTTTTACCCCTACAAAGATGCACACATGTACACACACTCACGCACACACACCACATAGCGGGTGAGGGAGGTACCCATCACCTGTTCAGGCCCAGATTCTTTAACTTGCTGATGAGCCTGAAGGGCCCTATGGTGTTACACCCTGAACTGTAGTCCACAAACAGCACTCTCACATATGTAATATGATAATTTTCTTTTTTTTCAATAACAGGACAAGCTGTGGCATGTAGCAAGAACAAAGCACAGAAGAGGGGGCTATGCACCAGGGGCTATGCAGTAAGGACTTTAGTGTTGCATATGGGGCATGTGCACTACCAGGTAAGCAACTCGAGAGCCCCAAGATAAGGGATGGGCCTTGACACCCTGTTAACCCACTTAAGAACCAATTCCAAAAGTACAATTCCATCAATGGCTTTACACATATGCGTGTATTTTTGGCCCAAACCTACTGCTACATAGCCTTTCTCTACAATGTTGAACACAAATTGAAGCATTGCTATTACTTCTTAAGCGAATATAAAGAAATGGTAAAATAAAGCAGTGACCTAAAAGTATAAACAGCATCACAGGTGAGAAACTAAACTTGAATCCACAGTCATTCATTTAGAGGTTAGAAAGTATTGAGAGCCTAAGGTGATAGTTTACCCACAAATTAAATTTCTCCTGATATCTACTCATCCCTGTGCTGATGTGAGGATGGGTGAAGATCTCCAGTTCACAAAACACTCCTGGAGCTTCAGTGGAAAACAGTGTTGCGGCCAAACTTAGTACAATGGTAGTGAATGGTGACCAGTTTTAAAATGTAGAAAAAGAACACAAAAAACCCCACAAAATGTCTCCATACTCTTTGTGTGGTGTAGCCCAAGTGTCCGTAAGCTGCAACCTTAAAATTTGACCCAAAAAGACGGCATATTTTTAGACTAAATGTCAACTGTAACCTCTCAGACCGGAGTTGCTTGCACACGCCTAAAGTGGGTACACAAGCTCTTGCCCAAGCGGTGCAACACGAGATATACAAGGTCTTGCGATACTTTCATACCTGTGTTTACATGCTACCTGGAAGCAACTCAGACAGAGCGAGATCTTCTCAGAAATAGTTACTTGTTATGCGTACAGTTGACTTTGCAAACTCTCAACCAAAAAGAAAATGTCCAAGGACCGATATAGAAGAGGAACATCATTTCTTTGCTGCAGCTACACCACTTGGGCAAGAGCTTGTGTACCTGCTTCAGGTGTGTGCACAGTTCCGGGCTGAGAGGCTACAGATGAAATTTAGGCTAAAAACATGGTGTAAATGGCATGAGTGAAATTTCATTTTTGGGTGAACTATCACTTTAACACACACACTTCTTCAGACCACTGTCTCTGCTCTCATGCACAGACAGGAGCTCAGTCTGACAACACACGCTAGCTTGAGGGCAAAGATGGGGGGTCAGAGATGCTGAGGTCGAGATATATTCCAAGCACAGTGTCTTGGACGAGAGTGATGCAGCGTGGCCCGGTGTGTTTTAGCCTTTAGTGATAATGGCCATAGAATGGTCAGAAAATTTCATAGAATGTAGTCTCCATCAAGACATGGTGTAATTATGAGTGAGTATTAAAGGACAACTTTGGAAATTTTCAACCTTAGCCTTGATTGAGACAGCTCGTTTTGAAATTGGTCCAGTATTGAGGAAGGCAGATGCAGCTGGCAGCTGCAAAATAAGTACAACAGTATACATTGGACAAATGCGCCCCGTGCATTGAAAGTGCTTTTTTTCACCACAGACCTGCTCAGATCGCCAGTTTTATCTCTGTCAACAGCATGCGAAGCGTCTGTCTTACCCTTCACTTGCTCCGGGCTGTGTGTAACAAAATCTCACGGGATCTTTGCTTGTTACCGGAAAAAAACAGAGGAGCCATGACTTGTAAAAGTCAGTTGGTTGTCCCATAGTACAGGTGAGAGTTTACTAGGCCGATTGAAGTGTCATGGCTAAATATTTACCTGATTTGGAGAATGTAGATGAGACCTTTGATTTCAGTGGCTGCCAGTACTTATTTGAGCCCGAGTATACGGATGAGGAGTTTGAGTTCCTACAAAGAAAGAGCGGATGAGGATAGAGAGAGAGGGGCAACGGGCAGATGAGGGTGAAGCAGCTGCTGCATGTCTGTGAATCTGTGAAGACTGGTTGTGCTCCTGTGAATGCTGTGACTCTATACCCACATGTCTGTGTTGTAACAAGTGGGACCTGTTGCCCAGTATTTATGGTCTTGATGTGTCCGGGGATGATAGAGAAATTAGTCAACGCTGTGTAACCACTGTGGTGGGAAAATTATTCACCAAACTGGTCACTGTTGTTCCTCTTAGTTATTTCTGATGTTCTGTCAGGCACTAACTGGTTACTCGTCCTTGGACACACAGTTGTTCTCTCTTTGGAAGAACAACTTCTGATAACACAATCACATCCCGACTCTCCCGATAAGCACTTCAGGTCCATCCTGACCCAACCTCCTTCATCTCCTAACCCTGTAAAACAGATTTACATTCTTGACTCATTATCAGTTCCTTTTTCACTTTGTGTGTGACTGTGTACTGATCCTTTGCAAAGCTCGATTAAAACACCAGAAAGACAATCTTGGTCATTGGGGTCTGTCTTAATTTTCAGATTTTCCACCACACCACCTTACAGGATTTCCGCCCTCTGACCAGCAGGGCAGTGCTGGATACCTTCTTTCATGTGCCCAAAATAAATTGGAGGCAACCAAAACCACATCGACCAAATGATTAGCTATCCATTGAGTAAGTATAAATAATATGTCTTCATGCATGTAATATCTGTACCTAGAATTATTTGACAGATGCGCCTTTTCTGTTGCATGCATTAGTTTGCCCTCAGACATTTCTAAATCATCTTAACCCTTTCCTTTCGTCCAGCCAGTACAGACTTGCAGCCTATCATGTGGTGCTGGAGTGGGCTGTCAGAGAATGTCTTGTTTATGGTAACAGAAGAGTGCTGCCAAGCTGGATCATCACTGCTATCAGAAGCAAGTACCCATTACCCACTGGCACTTACAGCAGGTTCAAGGAGGCACATGTTCAGAACACATCTACTGATGAATGACTTTTCAATAATTGTACTCTTGACTGCACTGCTGAGCAGTCTACAAACTGTTCCAGTCTTTAGAGACACTAGCAGATCCTGCATAAATCTTGCACACTGTAAGTATTTACAGTACAAAATCATCCCCTCCATATATGCAGGGGTGGACAGTAAGAAAGTACATTTACTTGAGTACTGTACTTCACTTGAGTATTTGTTTTTCTGGAAACAAATATCGTACTCTTGTACGATTGTACCACATTTCTAGAAAGGTTGTCATTACTTTGAAGTCAGCTGTTGTTGTTTCTTCTTTTCTAAAATGCGACTGGCCCCATGCTGTGTTCCTCACAGAAGGAAACCAAGTACAGTACCCACTCTTAACTGGGATTGATGCAAAAGCAGAAATGCGTCATCCAGGCACTCTGTAACAAGCCCAAGCAAGCACTCCCTCTTTCATTCCAACAAAACTCAGTAATGATGACGGCAGGAGAAAGACAAAATTAAATCTCAAGATGTTGTTAGAATTAGAAAAAGATAAATAATTTCAGGTAGGCTTTTAATGTTGGATTGTTTTTATTTGGGTGAAAAATACCACACAATTATACTGCCCCTGAAGCCAGAAAGAAATCTCAGTTATATAACAGACTTGGAGAACTTCCTTGGCTTCAATCTGATTTTATGCTGTGATTTTAACAGTTACATCAGAAAAAATGACAATAGCTGTCCTTTTTGTTTTTGATTGCATTTCTATGCTGAAGTTTTTATAGTGTTTCATCATGGTCAGAGCACCATTGTGGTGGTTTTAGAGAGTTTCAAGGTTCAAACAATAAGCAGTGTATATAGAAATGAACTTTGTAATGTGTACTTTTGGATACTTAAGGTTTTTTTATCATTAATTTTTTATTGGAACAATAACAAATAGGCTAAAAGCCAGTCCAGCAAATTGCCATTTTACATTTTAGGTTTATGTACCCCCAGCCCTCAACCTCTTTCCCTATCCCTTCTTGCCCCCTACCCCAGCTCCCCTCTAGCAACCAACAGGATAGATCAGAGCAGTCCTATTTAGACAGAAAGTCTTTCAAGTCAGATATCAGATTCATCCACATTAAAATTGTGTTTGGTCCTGCATCAATAATCCTTGCTGATGGTAGTTCAGGTAAGGAATGTCCAAAAAGCTCCAGAGCCAATTAATATTTGAGATATTGTGAGGAAGTTTCCAGCACTGGACTACAATCTTCTTGGCTGCAGTTAGGCCCGCAAGCCAGATTTTGCGTGCTTTAGCCGTGAGGGAGAGACAGGAATCGTCATTTAGAAGATGTACAGCAGGATGTACAGCATTGGTAATACCACCCCAATTAGTCTTGCCAGGGTATTAACAACTTTTGCCCAGAAATCTAGAATCCCTGCACATTTTCATACAACATGAATAAAGGAGCCAACAGTTCTATGGGAACAGAAAGAACAGTATGGGTCAGGGGCTAGTCCTATTTGATGCCTAATTCTCGGTTTAAAAGGGAACTATTATGCTTTTCCTCTTTTTTGACCTATAAATGTTGTCACAATGTCGGATACTCATGTTAAACGATTCCAAAGCGTCAGATAATGAGGTTCATGCATTTGGAAGTGAGCCCTGCAAGCTGTTTTGGATGGCTCTGCACGCTGTGTTTTACTGTCTTTTTTAACGATCTAGTAACATTGATGTTAATGCATGCCAGACTTACTTATATGGTCATACCCCGGCATATGCTCTAGGCCTGCCCGCTCCCCCGCTCTGCTTCGGAAGTTACATCGCTGTGCGCTGCTCTGCTGTCTACAACGATTTCACAGTGTTAGCACGTTGAGCAATGGCTCCTAGAAAATGTTTGTTCGGGTGTGAGGGAAAATTACCTTTGTTTAGCTTTCCTAAAGAGGCAAGCACCAGGCAGAAGTGGATAGAGTTGTTTTTTCCCGGCCAGCAAAAGAAAAATACCTCCTTTTTTTCTCTGTCTACAGTATGTCACAGGGGACTGTTTTGTCAACATGGGCCAGTATGAAGCTGGATTAGCCGGTAGCCGGGCTCGGCAGCGCTCGCCAGCCCTTCGGAAGTCCTCGGGAGTGCGACCAATCACAGTGGAGTGGGCTCGGCGGGAGGCGTACATGGAGCAGGGCCGGGGGGGTGGAGTAAATTACAAAGACCGTTTTCGCGGGACGCAGAAAATACAAGGAAGAGATGCAGTGAGAGGCACTGCGTCCCGAAGATCTACAAAGCTTTCTGTGCGGGCGATCGTGTGTAGCTGCTCTATAGGAGTCCAGAAATCAAATACAAAGGCCCGAAAATGAATATAATAGGTCCCCTTTAAGGTATGCTCTACGACAAAATTTCAAATGTATATATACTGATGGTTTGGGTTTTAGGAGGCATCAGGAACGTTATTCCAAATTACAACCCATTTCAGTTTTTGTTCCATCTCAGCTATGTCTCCCCCCCAAGCCAAGTAAGATTAATTTGTCATATATATAAGCCACTATTCATCTGGAGCACACTGTATCCAACTTACAATAGGATGTTCTTGTAAGGCTGATTCCCACTGAACTTTATAGGCTTTACAAACTGACCCTAAAAGAGAATGTTTGTCAATATTGTATGGAATTTAAGGATTGTGCTTGCCCCATTAATATCTTGTTGTAATACCTTTATCTTCCCAGGCTTTGTTAGTAAAAGGTTTCCCCCTAGATAAAAGGTGACCATTATTCCATAGTGGGGATGATTTACACCAAACATTTTTAACTTTGAGGAATTTTTCTGCCACTTTAAAGACTTGTAGCATATGAGTTAAAATCAGATGTATTCTCTTCTTGGGCTGGCAGTAGTGATCTTGGGAAAAGTGTACACTGCAGACCCGATGGTCTGCAAGATGCAGTGTCTGGACAGGAATGTTAGCATCAATTTGTAGCACAATTAGACTTCAGCATCTTTTTTTTTTTTTTTTTTCTTTTGTAATCGATATAGTGAAACTCTCAACTGCACTCAGGGACAACCAACTCCACTCTGACCGGCTCTCAGTCATGGTTCCTTTGTTTTCTTCTGGCAACACGCTAAGATCCCATGAGATTTTGTCACAGAGATGTGCTTTGCATGCTGTTAACAGAGTTAACAGAGTTTACACTGGTGATCTGAGCTGGTCTGTGGTGAAAAAAAAGCACTTTCAATGCATGAAATTTTACAGGAGGCATTTGCCCCCATATATATTGTTGCAACTTGTTTCGCGACTGCTGGCTGCATCTGCATCCCTCAATACTGGACCAATTTCAAAATGAGTTGTCCCCATCAATCATGCACACACATACACATGGGGAAATTGGACCCAGGTTGAAAAATACTGAAGTTATCCTTTAAGAACTGAATACTTTGTAAGCCTAATTGTACTTCCTGTGTCCATGAATGCCATTTTGTGAGCCTGGCAGATGTGGGCATCCAGTGGAAATGAAATCAACTGTATCACCATGTAAGACTGTGAAAGCACTGTAATTGTGTGATCACTCTGCTGATGGAAAGTTGTAACAGACCAAAGTCTCCCTGTTATGATCACTTTCATTTCTGGCATTGTTGTTATGGAAGATTTATCAGCCTTGTCTAGTTTTATTTTATCTTGTAAAGTACTTGGTAACATTAAAAAAAGTGGTACATAAAAAAGTTGATCATTATTATTGTTACATGAGCACATCTCTCATGAGATCGACCACAAATGTTATCCCCGCACAGTCCAATCCATAGTGTTTTACTAAGTCACTGTCTGTCATCAGTTCTTTGTCATGTTCTCCTCTGCTTAAGAAATA
Organism: Lutjanus erythropterus; assembly: GCF_056507025.1. Lineage (NCBI taxonomy): Eukaryota > Metazoa > Chordata > Actinopteri > Lutjaniformes > Lutjanidae > Lutjanus > Lutjanus erythropterus. The sequence continues at coordinate 37,936,186 of NC_139330.1, forward strand.
CTTAAGCCTCCTCCCTACTCTGACTGGAATCAAACCAGGGCCACTGCAGTAAGGATGCAGTTTTTGCATATGGAACATGCGTAATTACAGTTGAGCTAATGAGGAATCCGAACATAGATTGACTTGAGATTCTTTTCAAATCTATTCTAGACATGCAAAATTTAAAATATATCTCCTAACAGTGAGATAAGCTGGTATAAAGCACTTCATTTTCCACTCAGGGGTTAGAAGCTAGTTTCCACATTACAGACATTAAAAATCATGTCTTATGTATTGAATAACATTACAGCTTGATTTTTTTGGCTTCAATAACAGGGCAGACTGAAGAATGTGATAGGACAGGTGGCAGAGAGAGAACAGATGACATGCAGCACATGTCCAAGGGCTGGAATGAAACCATCTGCACAAGGAGTCCGCCTTTGCAAATGAGGCATGTGTTCTACCAGGTGAGCGACCGGATCTTGATCTTGAAGAGGGGTCTATGTATCATCCCTCCCAAACTGTATTTAACTTTGATAATTAGGATAAACAAATATACAATATATCATTATATATCGATATATCAAACAAACAAACAAACAAACAAACAAAAAATAATAACAATGAAAAATCCACTTGCTTTTTTGGTCCATGTCCTCGAATCAGCAATTGGAATAGAAGTTCTACCAAAACCAGAAATGACTTTATTGTCACTTCAGGCATTGCTTATTCTGTCTCATTTCATTATAGCTAAAGGCATTGCTAAGATTTAACATATATTATTTGTTGAATTATGAATACAACTATAGGCTAGATATTTATTTACATATTCTTTTTTAATTAATGAGTCTAAAAACTTTTCACCAATCCACTTGTGCCACAGACCCCTGTTTGAGAACCACTGCCCCAGAATATCTATACGAATTAAAAAAAAATCCATTCCTCTAAAACTTTGTAGGTGGCAGGAAATGGTAGCTGTATCTGTCTGACCCTTGAATAAAGAATTCTTATCTTTTTTTCCTTTACATGGTTGGTATTCTGCAAAAAAGCCAGAGTTTGCAGTGTTTTTATACATTTCTGCCCAGCCTTTCTTTTATAGCACCACAGCATAAGGTGTGTGATGTATGTAATTCCTTGAGCTCATTAAACATATACTCCCTCTTGTGGCATAAAGGGACAACAACTTCTGTCTTAAGATGTGCTGTGCCTCAGGTTATTTATATATTTACTGGGTAAAAATTACAGATTTATCTTTTAGAGAAGAAATGGACACTTCTGTTAATCCTTAAGTAGACATTTCTGTAAAATTAAAGCACATCTAGAGCAGCATTTGCTGAAAATTTCTTAACCGCTTTAAAGTTCTAATCAAATATCAAATCTGTACAATTTTTATGGGCAGTTTCTTTGAAAGTGAAACGTAAATGGTGACTAACAACCACTTACATTTTCTGGTAAATACAATTGTATTTTCTTCCACGTTTTAGACCAACATCATGTTCTAATAATCTAAAATGAAAGACACCAGATTCGACCACCACAACAGAGTTCAAGGTCACTTGCTAGACTCTTCCATTCTGGTGGAACGATTGTCAGAGTCTCTCAGTCAGACTTGAACTTTGCTTCATGGGACTTATTCGTGTTGTTCTCTCATGACTAGATCCTTGCTTGTGTGTTGTATCAGCTCTCAGATGTACGTGACTTTAGATAAAAATGTCTGCTAAATTAAATTGTAAATTGTAAGTTGTGATGAAATAAATCTTTATACAGCGAATACAGCATCATGGTCCAATAAATCCACCACAATATAAAAATATTTTATGTCTACATCTGCTAGTGGGCCATCACAACGAGATGAGGAAAGATAATATATTAGTTCAGTCCAAGAGAATCTTGATATTGCCAACAACTGCCAACTATTTTGATAATCTGTTAATTGCTTTGAGTAATTTTTAAGAAAAAAAAAGTCAAATTTCTCTGATGCACTTTCTCAAATGTGAGAGTTGTTGTTGTGGTTTCTTTAACCCTTTATTACAGTTTACTAAATATCTTTGGGTTGTGGACAAAATAAAACATATGAGAGCATAATTGTGCACTTCGGGAGACACTAAACAAAAACCTTTTTTTTTCACCATTTTGTGGCATTTCATAGACAAAACAACTACTTGATTAATTGAGAAGATATAATCAGCATTAATCAACAGTGGAAATAACCTTTAGTTGCAACCCTAGTTTTAAACTTTGAAACAAGTGGAACTGTCAAAACGGAAAGAAAAACAACAGTGCAAGCATGAGACTATTTACACCATTACTACAGAACATCTCGGTGTTAGTGCCATTTTCTTGAACAGGACATGTAATGTTCTTTGAGTTGGGTCATCTTATTCATTCAAGTGCTAAGTAATGGTTGTGGGACAAACTTAAATTGGCATGTTTCTGCAGCAATCCTTTCTTGTATCTTGCATTCATACATGACAATAATATTTCATGTAAAACTACAAAGAAATTGGTATAATCAGAGGTTGAGGGAAGAAGAAGAAGAAGAGGCAGAGCTCTATGCATGCTTGTGTGTGCGCTCCTGATACCTCTCTCGGTGTGAGCAAGGTACTGAGTACAGCCTTCTGTCTAACAGCCATGGAGGAATGTATTGCTGTTTCATCCCCTTATCACGGCTCTGTTGCATGTTTGGAAAAGGTAGTAATTCAACCAAAGCCTTTCATTCATGTTTAAAACCTAGTTGACATCAACATTTAAAGTTGTTTTGTCACTGTGTGAGATGTACTGCTTGAAATGTTTAGCTGTTTTTTTCTCCATGACAGTTAACCCTGGAAATGTTAATTTGAATACAAAATCTCTCTTTCTACTTTTTGTTTACGCTGACTGGCTACTGTACAGCATTTCCAGTTTTGTCAAGCTAAATGCCATGATGTATCACACTGAACTGTTTAGACTTAGATTTCAACATTAGTAGGTAAACTTTAGTGGAAAAAGTTAATGCCGCACAATATTGTATGTATATATATTTATATTTATATTTTTATATATATATATATGTATATATGTATATATATATATGTATATATATATATATATATATATATATATATATATATATATATATATATATATATATATATATATATATATATATACATATATGTATATTTCTAGTGGAGCCCCAGTATAAAGTGTTTGCAGGCCAAGATGATGTCTAAATTGAATCCATATTTTAATACTGGAGGACACTATCATAGTATAACAGTCAGTATAACAAGAAATAGAAGAATACAAGGGTGAGTACAGGAAGGCTTTTAGTGATACCGGGTGAACAGAATTTGACTCCAAAATCAACCATGACGGAGGGACCTCAGTATCCCCATATTTGACCCAGTAGTTCAAATTTCATATGTTTGTTGCCCAATAGTACAGGAAGTTTGGTAACACCATTCCGCCCTGAGCTTTGGGCCTCTGTAAAACTTGTCGACGTAACCTTGGAGACTTCTTATTCCAAACAAAACCGAGAATAAGACTGTCCACTTTATGGAAAAATGAAAGAGGAAGAAATATTGGAATACATTGGAATAACTATAAAATGTGCGGGAAAACATTTATTTTAATTGCATTGATTCTGGCAGCTACAGAAAGATTTAGTAGGGAGCACCGCTCAAAATCCTGTTTAATTTGTGTGAGCAGCAAGAACTTATATATATGCAACATTCTATATACTGTCTATTTGTCTGAGCCAGGAAAATATAACTCATAGCACATAAATTAAGCACATATGAAGACAAAGAGTTGTTGCCCGTTTATGACACGTTTATGAAATATACCCTTAAGTGTGCCCTTTCTATATTTTAAACCAAAATTGAAAAAAGGTCATTTTTACATCTAAAATACTTGAAAGATTACATTCTAGTTAAAGAATCGATGAATCTGAAATAATTTATATGAAAATTCTTACTACTAGTCCAACACGCATAAACCAGTATAAACCAGCATAAGCGAGTATTTTGTTTCGATATGATGTAAATATCTTTAATACGTGTGTTTGTAATCTCCAAACATTAACTCTGTGTTTACCTTCATCGTTCAAAAAATAGTATTTTGTCTCTTATAATGTGTCCTGAAAACTGAAGAAACTCAGCCCTTTGCCTTTATATTTATCAAAGTTCATAGATTGCTTAGGATGGTTGGTTAGGATGTAATCTATAAAATTATTTTGGATTTAAAGATGAGCAATTTCACATTTTGGTTTATTATTTATAGGATATATTCCCTACTATGGTATGAAGGGGCAACACTCATGTCTTCATATATGCTATGCCTGAGTTTGATTCTCCTGGCTCTTATTTTGATAGAGCTTATTTAACTTCCGGGTCAACTGTCTGCCTTTCTGCTGTTTTCAAGTCAACAAGTAAGAAATAAAATTACACCAAAACTGATCCCTTTTTTTAGTATCATTATTTAGATTTTTACTCTTGTTTTTATGTCTGCTGGCAAAAAAAAAAGAAAATTAGCTCTCTTTACCCATTTTTGTTTTCTGGTTCAAAGCACTAACTTGAGGGTATACTCCCTCTTGTGGCAAAAACAGGCAATAACTCAGGGTTTCATCTGTTCAATGTGTGAGTATACCTATGAATTGCTGGCTAAAAATTACACATTTATTTTTCAGAGAGGAAACTAGTGCCCAGTGACTGTTTAGCTATCTCTGTTACATCTGAACATAAAACAATAAGTCCCTGAGTAAATGGGACAACACAACCTTCAAATACTATTTCTGTATTTGCTTTTAACTAATATCTTGCCTTTAACTTATAATATTTGTGCCTTTAGTGATGCTTTCCTTCATTGCCTAACTGACACAAGCCATATATATTATATATATTGATATATTGTTTATTTAATGTAATTTCATTGTAGTTGAAGGCAAACACAGAATTAATGTTTGAAGGTTGCAATGTCCTGTTTGCTAAAACGTACATGTATTGTTTTCCATTTTGATATGACTGACAGGAAGACTTGACACAGAAGTTAAAGTAACTTTATGAAAATTAAAAATATATATCAATATAATAAATATTCATTGGATATTGTTTAAAGGCAAATACAAAATTAATATTTGAAGGTTGTAATGTCCTAAAGCAGTAGTTCCCCCAAAAATGAAAATTCACTGAGTGAAGATCTCCAGTTCACAAAACACTCCCGGGGTTTCTGTGGAAAACAGTGTTGCAGCCAAATCCAGTACAATTGAAGTGAACAGTGACCAATTTTAAAATGTTAAAAGAATACACACAAAAACCCCCACAAAATGTCTCATACTGCTCATGTGGTGTAATCCAAGTGTCCGTAAATTGCGACATTAAAATTTGACCCAAAAAGACGCCATTTACACCATGTTTTTAGCCTAAATGTCAAGTGTAGCCTCTCAGACTGTAGCTGCTTGCACAGAGATAACTGAACAGTCATTGGACACCAGATTCCTCCTTGAAAAATAAATATGTAATTTTTAACCAGTAATTCATAGGTATACTCACACAATGTACAGATGAAACCCCAAATTGTTGCCTATTTATGCCACAAGAGGGAGTATACCCTCAAGTTAGTGCTTTTAAGCCAGCAAAGAAAAATTGGTAAAGGGAGCTAATTTTCTATTTTTACTGGCAGAAATAAAAACAAGAGAGAAATCCAAATAATTATTGTAAATTATACTGGTGTTATCTTATTTCTTACTTGTTGACTTGAAAACCGTTGAAAGGCAGACATCTGACCTGGAAGTTAAATTAGTTCTATCAAAATAAGAGCCAGGAGAATCGAGCTTATGAAGAGAAGAGTGTTGCCCCTCAATACTACAGGAGGGAATATATGCTTCAAAGTGTGCCCTTTTTGGGTTTTAGCTTTAAACCTATGGAGCTATATTGGGGCCAAATGTTTTGAACTTGAAAAATAAAATTATTAAATAAATAATAAATAAATAATTGCTAAATTAAAATTAAATTAATCTTTATAATGTTAAAAACACAACCTCAGCTGCTCAATTAAATATGGTGGGTTAAAAGAGAGCATTATAATATATGTTTTAACCAGATATTGCCTATATTTGATCACGAGCCAAAGAAGCCTGGGAACCACTGCTGTAAGGAGTACTATTCACAAACACTAGCTGATAGCATCAGGCCTAGGGGTGTGAATCTCACTGACTGAGACGATTCGATACGTATCTCGATACATGTTCAACAATACGATATATTTTATAAATCTTTAAGCGGCCAGCGATTCGGTTCGATACGATTCAATTCTGATACGATACGATACGATACGATACGATACAATACGATACGATACGACGCAATACAAGACAATGCAATGTGTCAGTCTTTACATTTTGATTCAATTAATGCTATGTTTGTAGAGTGCTGTTAGTTGCCAAAAAATCCTGATAGTTTTACTAAATATAGTAACAGTAGAGACAGAGAGGGAGACTTTACAGTGATGTTTATATCTTATTATGAGTCTCATGTGTAAGTGAGGTAAATGAGAAACTTTGGAACTGTTTAAAATATCAGTATTTTTGCAGTAAGATGATCTGCTGCTCTGTTTCATTTGAAGAGTGGTGTGGTTTTGATTAGTGTGGAGGAACAGTGATGCTCTGTGTTACCTGTTCTCACAGTGACATGACGTCTCTGTGGGTCAGACTCGTGGCTCTGTGCTTTTTCACTCACAAAAACAAGCGCTCCCTCCTCCCTCTCCTGTGGCTCCTCTTCATTTGCTCATAACAGACGGTGCTGAAAACAGTGACAGAATTGACATTGTACCGCGTTGCATCACCAAACTTTCATAAGACTCAAGTGTAGAATAAGTTTGGGATTTATAAGAAAGATGAGAAATGCTGCTGCAAATCATTTATGCAAAATGTGAAAGTAACCGTATATTAAAAAATAAAGCCAGTAGGACATAGTATTCATTGGATTTTAGTCAAAAGCAGATACAGAATTAATATTTTAAGATTGTAATATCCCGTTAACTCAAAAACGTATTGCTTTACTCCCTGAAAAATCAATAATTAATTTCCTACCAGTAATTCATAGGTGTATTCAGACATTGCACACATGTAACCCTGAGTTGTTGCCAATCCATGCCACAAGAGGGAGTATGCCTTTAAGTGAGTGCTTTTTTTTTTTTTTTTTTTTTTTTAAAACCAAAAAAGAAAAATGGGTAAAGAGAGCAGTTTTTATTTTTTGCTGGCAGAAATAAAAACAAGACAGGTTTGTAAGTTTACATTCATGAATATGGAATTTACACAGTAGTAATATTAGATTAATAAAAAAATCTTTTTCTCTATACTCAACACGTCCTCACCATCACCTGTCTTACACTTATCACAAGTAGAAGAGACAGAATGAATGACTTTAAACTGAATAATATACAAAAAAAATAAAGTCATCCTTTAGAAATTTGATAGGTGGATTTGGCTTTGAAAATAAAAAGGCCATTAAAGAGGCTCCAGTGATTAAGACTGCATTACAAGACTCAATCTCAGGCCATCTGATACAGACACTGCTCTTCTGTCTAGCAGCAGAATGATGAGAAAACCCATGAACTGGCATTGCAGGCCCAGTAATAATGTTGGAAGACAAGAAGGCCCTGGCCACCTTCGTTAGCCCAAATGAAGGGCATATTTTAAAGAACGAAGATGTAAGAAAAATCGGGACATGTTGAAAGAGAGAAATAAATTTGGGGAGTACTAGCATCCTAATAATATTAACGCATCCGATTAAAGAAAGAACGAGAAATTTCCATTTATCTATCATAGTTTTAGTCCCCAAATCCAAAAAATTAAGTTTAAAAAGAAATTTAGGGTTTCTAGTGATATTAATCCCGAGATACACAAGGTGTTCAGTGGAAAGTCTGAGGGTAGATTGCCGAGAAAGCCAGCGTCGAGACCATGAGAGAAGGGCATGAACAAACTTTTTCCCCAGTTAACACTAAAAGATCTAAAAACATCCCTGTTTCCCGTTTTTGATATAATAAACAGCTTTTGGCAGCTTTCTGGGTTTAGAGACAAAATTATATCACCTGCGTACAGACCAATGGTACAATGAGATGTGCCGCAACTTATACCAGTGATTTGGGGACTGGCTCTAATAGAAATGGCCAGAGGCTCGAGAGTCAGCGCAAAGAGCATTGGGGAGAGGCAGCAACCCTGCCTGGGGGAGACCTGTCATGATTAGTCAAAATGGAGGATTTGGGGCAAGAATAGTAGCAAACATGTACTTCCATTCAATTTGATCAAATGCCTGTTGGGCGTCCAGGGAGATAACTGCCAAGTAAGGCAACTTAGTAGAGTAAATTATATCTATCTGGAATAAACTCTGTTTCAGTACTGTTGGAATTACTGTTGGTAAATATGTTAATTAACCTCAGTTCTGGTCAAAACTACTAAATATTTAAATATTTTTAGAATTGTAATATTTTAAATGCCAATTTTATAAGCTCTGTCACCGACGCCAACAAAATGAAACAGAAAACCAACCATGCACCCTCAATATGCATTTGGTTTTCTGAGTTTTTTTTTTTAGGGAAAATGAAAACTAGTATTACTGAAACATTTAGAATTTTTTTCATACTTGCTTTATGACGAGCATTTCATTCATAGGCCTATAGTGGGTAAATGGTGTCATGAGGTGGTCAACATTAGAAACTAATTTGACCTCTTCCCTACAGACCAGAATGCATCTTTTTATACTGTAATGGCTGTGCGATCAAAAAATGTGGTTATAATGGAAGTCAATGGGGAAATTTCATCCACCAACAGTATGAAAAGGAGAAAAAGTTCAAATCTGATGGTGCATAAAAACTAATAATGCATCAAAGTCAATGTTGTACTTATCTCATCTTATGTACATTATGCATGATGCTGCACAAATAGTTTTATTACTTTGTGAAAGCCTTAAAACTTACAATAACACACAACATTTTTCACTTTTATTTCATTTATTATTTGTAGGAAAAGATTAAAAATAATGTAATAAAATCAGTTAGAATTAAACAGCTCTGACTCACTTAAAACTGGTTTACAGCTAATTCCTGTTCTGCATCACATAAAAGACAAAATCATATAACAAAACGGAACAAACAAAAGATCCACTACCACAGAAATTACTACGTACTTTGTTGTATCAATTCAAAGATTTCATTAGATGATCACAAAGTAACGATGGGATTGTCCTTTGCCAGTGGTTATTTCTCTGTGTTTTTTGAATGTTTTTTTTTTTTTTATTATTATTCCAGAGGAATTATACAATTGCTTGTCCTATATTATGTTTTTGGCATGCAGTGTTTTGTGTCACCATGTTTTTCACTTTAACACTCAGTGTGTATACTGGTGTTAGAAGACTTTGCTGCTGGGTGTAAAATACAGAGTGGCAAGTGCGTTATCACTATTAAGGTAAGCTGCTTCCATGTGGTATAGCGTAATAGGAGTATGACTATAAAAGTATTGGTTCTTTCTTTGTCAGACCTGGGCCCCGTTTCCCAGAGCCTTCGTAGCGCTACGTGCATCGTAAGTTGTATTTCAAGGTCTCCCTTAAGGTTGTCCCAACTCTGGGAAACAGCCCGTAACCTTAAACCATTAATCAAACCACTAAATAAATGCAGTCAATCAGACAACGTAAAAACTCATTTTATATTTCACTATTATAAAAATATCGGGTTTTTATTGTGTTGTGTACTTTCAGTAGTGAGTGACAGGTAAACACACACAAAGGGCAACCATTTATTGCATACTGCAGTTAGAAACTGACAATAATTAGCTGATAATTAACCTGATCAGCCACAAAGTAATTGATACACAAATTATTAAACCATTAACCAACCAACATTATTAGACCAACTGTATGATTAGAATTGTATAGATTGCAGTGTCCATTGCCAATTCCTTTCTATTTAAAGTCTGACCTTTGCTAATTCAAATTTTCTTTCTTTGTAAGACCTGTAATCGGCAGTATACAAAAACATTTTTGGAAAATTGAATTGTACATTCATAATAAATCACTGCCAATGAAATCTTTTACATTTTCTTCAAAAGTGCTCCGGGTCACTCTTAGCCTCAGTCTTATCAAGTTTATATACCAGAGGAAGCGCAATCTCTTGTGATGGTAGGCAGATGTAAACAAAACAGAGGCTGACTTCATGCAACAGTTTGCTGTAGTAATGCTTAGCAGTGAGAAAAAAAAAACAAAAGAAGAAACCTGAAGAAGTCTGGATGATGTTTGGGGATGTTTGCTGATATAAACATCCAGAGTTGCAAAGTCGGACAGATGAATGTAAAACTGTGACAGAATAAGCTGATATGTATTCACTCGACTGGAGAAATGTGCCCACATTAAGAACTTACACGGACATAAATCTGCAAGCCAAACTGCTGCTGCTAGCATTACTAACATTAGCCACATTGTGTGTCAGGCTGGCAGCTAACATTAGCTCTGGGTCCTTTCCCCGCAGACACTGTGACCCTCTGGTCTGAAAAGGTGTTTAGTGAGTTGTTGTCATGTTTTGTACAGCAATGTGTGAGGCTTGTATTGCACAGCGCAAAATAACGCGCATTTCAGCGGCATTTAAAGTACGATTTTGCGATTGTAGACTGTGATTAACGTCTTCAAATGGCTCTTAATAAACACAGTATTTTTTTCGGACAGTGTTTAACATTATAAATCAATAAATTCTACTACATTTTAGCAGCTTTCTGAGTGTTTTCTTAGTGTTAGACCAGTCGATTAGTCTAAATTCAATTTTGCCTTAATCGACAGGGAAATTAGTCACCAGGAACATCCCTAATGGTGACTAGGGATGTAACAATACATTCAACTCACGATTCGATACAATTTCTGATACTGGCTTAATGATACAATTTTTTTTTTTCACATAATGAGATTGCAGACAAATTATGACTAAAAAATATTCCTGTAATTATTTGTCAAACAAAAAACACAACATTTCTGAGGTAGGGTGTAGCTGCAAAACACAAACTATGCGATGAATGTATATTTAATAGGGCCGTCAAAGTTAACGCGTTAATGCTTTAATGTGAATTCCTTTTTTGACAACACAATTTTTTTTTTAAACTTTATTTTTATTATTTTCTTTTAAACAAAAACAGAACTTAAAACAGACAGGGTCATCACAGGTGTAGAGAAATGCTAAACATACAGAATGAGGATTGAATGAACCCGGGTTACATTCATTGTCGAAAAAGTCCTTTATGTCCATGAGTGTTATTTGAGGTCCAAAAAGTTTTTATGATCCTTGGCTCCATTTAATGCTAGTCCTCAGTGTTTCCTTCAAAGTGAGATGTCTCCCATTCTTTCTTAACTTAAAAGTCTGCTCTGTTTGTGCATAGGAAAAATACATTACATTGTTTCTCCAACCAAACATGTATAAAGAAATCACTACAGTTTCAAATAGGACTTCCATTTTTTTCAGGGAAAAGGTCAATCGTTCCATAGTATAAATGTCATTAACTATTTCTATCCACTCAAAGGTTTTAGGAGGTTCTATGCTCAACCATTTTCTGGTTATTGCTTTTCTTTACTACGTTATATGTTTTTGAAAGTTGTTGAAAGGTATCTAAGCCTCTATTGTAGGATATCATACAGTATGAGGTCATGCCTGCATTTGTCCAGAGTTTAAATCTGTTTTCAAATTTAGCCGGTGTGAATTCTGTGTCATACGCCACCCAGTGTAATATTTGTGCATTCCTCTCAAAGTTCAGGTCTTTAAATTCTTTATGCCAAATGTTTAAGGGGACTGCAGTCCATTTAGATAATTTTGTCTAAATATTTCTTCTGAAGGGATTTTTCCCCAAATATAGATTGAAGAGGTATGTTTGTTTGAGTTTGTTCTATGTCTTTCCGTTGCGCATCATATGTAGGATCACACAGAAAACATAACTGTGCTGCTTTGTAATAATCTTCTAAGCAGGCTGAAGCCCTTCCTCCTCTGTCCTTGGGCAATTGTAATGTTTGAAATCGAATCCTGGGTCTTTGCTTTCCCCAAATGAAGGTTGAAATCATTCTGTTCCACTCACTGAATTGCTTGGGAGGGACATCAACAGGCAATGACTGAAAAAGGTAGAGCAGCCTGGGTAATATATTCATCTTTATAACGTCTATTCGATTATACGTGTTCATTGGTAATAATGACCAGCGATTTAAATCGGCCTTAATATCCACTGTTATATGAGTATAGTTATGTTCATAGATGGCAGTTAGATCTCTAGGTATTTGTACTCCCAGGTATTTAATTATGTCACCCTTCCATTTAAAATGACATAATCTGTAAACTTTTTCTTGTGGTTCATAGTAAAAAGTTTGGGTTTTCTGTAAGTTCAATTTGTACCCGGAGTATGAACCAAATACTTTAAGAAGAGATAGTAATTTAGGCAAGCTTTCATTAGGGTTGGTAAGCGTCACAAGAATGTCATCTGCGTACAGACAGGTCTTGTGTTGTGTATCTCCAAACAATATGCCTGTTACGTCATTATCTTCTCTGATTTCCTGTGCTAGTGGCTCAATAAAGAGGGCGAAAAGTGTAGGACTGAGGGGGCATCCCTGACGACATCCCCTCTCAAGAGACGCTGTTTTAGATAAATTCCCATTTATTTTAATTCTGGCTGTGGGAGAGCAATGAAGGTAAAGATTTCAGGCATCCAACTACCTGGCTCTTAAAACCAAATCGTCTAAGAACCAAGTATAAATATTCCCATCGAACAGAATCAAAAGCTTTCTCGGCAATAGATTCTCTATCCACTGTTTCTCATATACTCAATGAGGTGGAAGCCCGCCTCACATTGTCCTGGGTCTGCCTGTTTTTTACAAAACCAGTTTGGTCTGTATCTGTCAAATCCAGGATTATATTTTCCTCCATATTTAAAACAGATATGGGTCTGTAAGAACTAGACTTATCTTTACCCGTGTTAGGAATGACTAAAATTACTGCTTGTGTCCAGGACGATGGAGTCTCCCCCCCTCGAAGAACATAATTAAAACATTCCTTAAGAACTGGTATTATAATCTCTCTAAAGGTTTAATACCATTCCAATGGGTGTTTATTCTCCAAAGACTTTAAGTTTTCAGTCAAATCCTTGTTTCTCTTTTTCTTTCTTCTTCTGAGCTGACCACATGATAAGTTTACCTCTTATAACAGCTTTTGCAGCGTCCCACAGTGTACTGGGAGACACTGTGCCATTGTCATTATGGGTCATGTATTCTTGAAATTCTCCCTTTTTGTATTTCTGACATTGAGGATCATTCAAAAGATTAGTGTTAAATCTCCATAATGTGTCTTTGGGCTTGCTGTCAAAATGCAGTGTTAAATATACCCCTGCATGATCAGAGATGCCCCTTACCCCAATGTTACATTTGGTAATCCTGTGGTGATCTGAATTAAACATAAAAAAATAATCAATTCTTGAATATACAGAATGAGCATGAGAAAAAAAAAGTAAAGCATCTATCAAGTGGGTGTAGCTCCCTCCACACATCTAGCATACCAATTATTTAAGCAATGTTTTGATGTCTACTGCTTCAGGTCTTATTATTTTTTTGTTTTGTTTTTTGTTGCACCTGTCCATGGAGGGATAAAGTTGGATATTCCAGTCTCCCCCACATACCAACACACCTGACACTATATCACACACCAGATATAAGATTAAAAACTTTTTTGATCAGCTGTTTATTATTTCCTGGTGGTCTATAAACATTCAATAATGTAACTTGTTTGTGGTCAATTAAACCTTTGACCATTAAGTAGTGCCCTTCTTTATCGTTGATCTGTGAGGAGAGCTGGAAGTTTACCTTGTTTGAAATTAGTATCGCTACAGTGCAGTGCGCTATTAGAAGCTTCATTTGACTTAACTATTGAAGTTTTTAGTGCGTTTTGGCCTTAATGTTAAATTGAGCAGGTCAGTATGCTCATCTGTGCCTGATGGACTTGGGTTTGTCATGTAATTATTTGAGCATGTATTTTCATGCCAAATGCAGTGCCTCTGAGGGTTTCTCGGCATATTTGTCATTTAGGTTAATGTATTTGATTTAATAAAGTTACATTTGAATTACACTTTAAACACTTGAAAAATATCCCTTTAACCCTTGAGGCAGCCTTAAAAAAAACTATACACTTTTTTCCGAAAGGCCAAAACACACTGCAGGCTTCAGAATAATGCAGTGAAGTGACAAACATTTCATAGAGTAGCCGAGCATCTGTCTGTTTCAGACAGATATTTTAATCAGATAACTGTTCAGTACCATCAGGATTTATCATCAAACAAGTTTTCTATCAGTCGGCACTTCACACACGATCCCCCTCCCTCCCTCCTCTCTGCTGTCCCTCTCTAGATCTTCGTAGCTTTTTTGCTTTGGGAGTGGGGCACCTGGGCTGGAATGAGCGTGGTCCATCTGTCCTTGCAGGACCCTCTCGTCAAAGGACCCCATTACCATGACTACAGAGCATTTGGACCTGAAAGGCTACAGATGACATTTAGCAGGGCTGTACACTTACTTTTTTAGGTGGTAGCACTGGTGCTAGCAAGTTAAAAATTTTAATAGCACAAAGAAAAATTTAGTAGCACACACAGTTGGACAGTTAGTTAACGTGTTTATTGGCTAAATTCGATACTGATCAAATGTTAACCCCCTGGCTTCGTCTTAATTTCCATCCTAATTGGTTGTTAAGGACAAAAATGTCCACCTCCATAAAAACTACATTAAAAAAAGTACAGATTCATATTTTTTCTACTTTTTTCTGCATAAATCTCTCAAACAACTTCAGTCCTGCCCCCAAAACTAAACATTCAATCATTTTGAGAAGTTTAACCCTTTAAATGCCTGTTTGATTACTCGATATCACTGTTATTATTCATGAAAAAAAGCAAAGAAATTTAGATATTTTCCATACAACAAATGTTGGGTGGCTGGGGCATTTTTTTTTTTTATCAGTCTTGGATATGTCAAGGATTAACCAAAATATTGACTTTGATGCATTTATACTTTTTGTGTAGCATCAGATTTAGACGTTAAGGACAATTAACTCCCATTCAAACCATATTTTTTTATCTCAAAGTTGCTGATTATAATCATGCATTCTGTAATGTTAGGGTTTCATCTTTGAGAAAAATAGTAAAATTAGTCATTTTTACTGTTCAACACTAAAATCTGCCATTTACTCATCATAGGCCTATGCATACAAATCTTGTTATTTCTTAGTGATAAAATACTGCAGTAACACTATTTCCACTTTTTTTCCACGTTTCCACTGAAATTATTTTTAAATCAGCAGCAGATCTTTCAATTCTTATTTATTTTACGTACTTGAACATTCAAATTGAACACTCAAAACAGAACAATATGTTACAAAAAAACTTGACTTGAGGCGAGGTGAGCATCTCTACAGGCGATGTGTCGCTTTGTAATACTGTGTTTATAAACGTTGTCACGTTTAAAGATTGTACTCCCTGTGATGTATGGCGTATTCCCTGCCATCAGTTCACCTGCCGCCACACAATATTTACAAAACAGTGCTTTTTTGGTTTGTTTACCCGGAAATGTAGTTCTTTTGTATTCGGATTGAGAAGGACCGTACACACTTAGAACTACAACTCCCGTGAAGCATTGCTACAACAACTGACGTATAGGACAAGAGACAGCCTATAGCAGGGGTGTCAAACTCAAACACAGAAAGGGCCAAAATTTAAAACACAGTCTAAGTCGCGGGCCAAACAGGATTAACATTTATTGAACTGTCTAAAACTGACTATGTTTTACTCAGAAATATGAATTTGAACAGCCAGACTGCAACAACTTTTTCCTCAATAAAATAAATAAGATTTAAAATATTTTTTTTCTTCAACAATAACAAAAGAAAACGAGAATATTTCAGCTCAGAATATTTCAGCTCACATATCCAGGTGGGGGTTACATTTGAAAATGCTTGCTTTTTGTCTGCACACAAGATATCGCACACTTTAATCATGCAAACCCTCAATGGCACTGCATTTGGCATAAAAATATGCTCATATAATAATATTACAAACCCATCAGCCCATCAGGTACAGATGAACATATTGACCTGCTCAATTTAACATTAAGGCCAAAACGCACTGAGAACTTCAACAGAAAAGTCAACTGTAGCTTCTATGGTGCACTGCAGGCTTCAGATTTAAAATGTAACACCACAGAACCAGCAGTATTTTAGGAAAAGGTTAAACTGCACACTGACACACACTGAGGAGATGAAGAGGAGAGACAGAGTCTGGACTCTTCATCATGACTTACAATAACGCAGCAATTAAGTATTTAAAAGTAGACAGATCAGACTTGGAGTAAAAAAAAAATCACGCACCACATAAGTGTACATTAATATTATGATTCATGATCATAAAAAGTTTTTTATATCAAGTCGACACATCTATCCATATTGACTCTCTCTCTCTCTCTCTCTCTCTCTGCTGTGGGTCAGTCTTATTTTTATTTTTACCTGGTTTCAGGTGGAGCTGCAGTTCATCTCCCTCCTCATATACTTGTGTTTCTTTGCACTGAGTCAGTTGCCTAAACAGACAAACCTGTTTACATTGTCGTTTGACAGAAGCTCGCGTCTTCGCGACTGCGAGCTGATTTATTTCTCGAGTTGCGCGGCAGCTGACGCAGTGCATTGTGGGACTTGTAGTATGAGTGGTGGGAGTGCTATTTACCGATGGGCCATTCATAACAGACACGTGAAATTATCTCGCGGGCCATAAGTGGCCTATAGCCTTGTTTTCCCTACTATTGTTTTTTAGACATGATACCAGCGCAACTCCTTCACACTTGTGCGAGTGGACACGTATTTCTCTTCGCACAGAATGATTTTTAGTAGCAAATGCGATGAAAATTGTCGCACTGTACAGCCCTGTTTAGGCTAAAAACATGGCGTAAATGGCATGAGTGGAATTTCATTTTTGGGTGAACTATCACTTTAATACACAGACACTTCTTCAGACCACTGCCTCTGCTCTCCTGCACAGACAGGAGCTCAGTCTCACAACACACGCTAGCTTGAGGGCAAAGATGGAGGGTCAGAGATGCTGAGGTCGAGATATATTCCAAGCACACTGTCTTGGACGAGAGTGATGCAGCGTGGCCCGGTGTGTTTTAGCCTTTAGTGATAATGGCCATAGAATGGTCAGAAAACTTCATAGAATGTAGTCTCCATCAAGACATGGTGAAATTATGAGTGAGTATTAAAGGACAACTTTGGAAATTTTCAACCTTGGCCTTGATTGAGACAGCTCATTTGAAATTGGTCCAGTATTGAGGAAGGCAGATGCAGCTGGCAGCTGCGAAATAAGTACAACAGTATACACTGGACAAATGTGTCCCGTACAAGTTCTTGCATTGAAAGTGCTTTTTTTCACCACAGACCCGCTCAGATTGCCAGTTTTATCTCTGTCAACAGCATGCGAAGCGTCTGTCTTACCCTTCACTTGCTCCGGGCTGTGTGTGACAAAATCTCACGGGATCTTTGCTTGTTACTGGAAGAAAACAGAGGAGCCATGACTTGTAAAAGTCAGTTGGTTGTCCCATAGTACAGGTGAGAGTTTACTAGGCCGATTGAAGTGTCATGGCTAAATATTTACCTGATTTGGAGAATGTAGATGAGACCTTTGATTTCAGTGGCTGCCAGTACTTATTTGAGCCCGAGTATACGGATGAGGAGTTTGAGTTCCTACAAACAAAGAGCGGATGAGGATAGAGAGAGAGGGGCAACGGGCAGATGAGGGTGAAGCAGCTGCTGCATGTCTGTGAATCTGTGAAGACCGGTTGTGCTCCTGTGAATGCTGTGACTCTATGCCCACAGAGGAAGAATGTCTGTGTTGTAACGAGTGGGACCTGTTGCCCAGTATTTATGGTCTTGATGTGTCCAGGGATGATAGAGAAATTACCCAACGCTGTGTAACCACTGTGGTGGGAAAATTATTCACCAAACTGGTCACTGTTGTTCCTCTTAGTTATTTCTCATGTTCTGTCAGGCACTAACTGGTTACTGGTCCTTGAACACACAGCTGTTTTCCCTTTGGAAGAACAACTTCTGATAACACAGTCACATCCCGACTCTCCCGATAAGCAGTTCAGGTCCATCCTGACCCAACCTCCTTCATCTCCTAACCCTGTAAGACAGATTTACATTCTTGACTTGATTATCAGTTCCTTTTACACTTTGAGTGTGACTGTGTACTGATCCTTTGCAAAGCTCGATTAAAACACCACAAAGACAATCTTGGTCATGGGGTCATGGTCTTAATTTTCAGATTTTCAATTTACAATTTGGTGTCAGAAGTGGGATCGCTTGTGTGAGGGTTTCTGCAGGGTCGACGGTGGTAGTGCACACCCTGAGGAGATATTCCCTTCAACCACAACCTCTCCACAAAGACGGGTGAGAAGGAGGGCCTTAGACCCGAGACCAGACTCACTCAGCGCTGCGATTCAACAATTCTGATTGGTGAGAATCTGAAAATTTATTTAATTGATTTTTAGAAAAATAAAAAAGGGGGAAAAATCAGGTTACTAAAGATGTCAAGATATAAGAGTTGAGATGGGAAAGAGTCCCGACAGTTTTTAACCAAGGTTTAGTAGAAACCTGGAGGTGCACTGACGAGTCCAACTTAAAAGAGTTTACTAAGACCACAATACTGTATGGGAAAAATTATCACTGGTTAATTGTCGTATTGTGCAAAGTAAGACTCAGTGTTTACTAAAACCACAATAGTGTATGGAAAAATCATTACTGGGTAATAATTATATTGTGTGAAGTAAGACTCCAAAAAGCATGCGTAGAAGAGTAGAGAATTCCTCTGTACTAATTAATTTTGATTATCTTGTGAGAAAAAGAAAAAAAAGGGGTGAGAGAATTTAATAAGAAACAGCAATGCATTGAAATCAGTTATATTATTTTGAGCATACTAATATTGATCAGTTCTGATACTTTTGTATTGGATCGTGGAAATAAGTTGAGGACACAACTATCTTCTAATTTTTTGTCGTTATTCTTCAGTTTACCAAAAATGGGTATTTGTAACAGCAAAAATCAAACCAAAAAATAAATAAATAAATAAACAGGATAATGTGGATTTGTCTGCTCCAAACATAAATTACATGAACGTGAACTATGGTGATTCATTTGTTAAACAGATACATTTTTGGGTGACTGAATGTAACTTTTTGAGCACAGAAGCAATTGACTCCATGTCTTTCCCTATTTGTCTCAGAGATCATCCAGCATCATGAAGTGTTTTAATGTGTACTCTTTGATTTTCACTGCAGTCTCAACGTTTTACCATTGTGAACAGGAATGAGGAATTTCAAACTGAATTCACCTTTTTGTACCCAAATTTGAGCTGGCTCACTGGGCTTCTCTGAGAAGTCAGAAATTAATCAAGCATAGCATTCAACCACTAAAACATTTTTTTCTGTTCAGGAATGCAAGTAAATAACTATAATTTGACATCTTAATCAAGAAATAATAATGTGCTTTACTATGTTTTCTGGGTTTTTTTTTTTGTAAACAGTAAATTTGAAAATTCATGGATAACAATAATAATTACATTTTAGCATTAGAAATATTTTGGTTAAATTCCCTCTACATACTGGTGTATTAACCATTACAGAAACATAAAAAAATGATTTGGGTATTTCCCAATGCTGTTAATTTAGGATACCTGTGGCATAAACCTTACATTCCATCCTTACCAGAACCTGTTTGCCATACATTTAAAATATTTTCACACTGCCACTCTAAAAACAAATCCAGCCCCCACACTGGGGTACATTAGGTTTGAGGAGGCAGAAGATAATCCTCTGAATTATTTTTTATATTTGAATTCAATTTTAATTCAGAGGATGTTCTTGCCCTACTTGATTTTTGTTACTGTGCATTTTTATATATTGATACTGACATTCTAATATTCCATCATATACAATGATAGAAATACTCATACTGATAACTGCATACTCATATCAATTATATTGTATACAAATATATGACCTTTTTTCTTTAATTTCAGGCCGTCAAGTGATGGGCACAGAGCAATGAACCAACCTGAAGTTTCTGGTCCGGCTGAGGAAAAATCTGTCACAAACTGACACAACCCGCTAATCCCTACCCGACTCATAGCTCACACAGCACACTAAGTCCTGTTACTTTTTGACACACCTCCTAAATAACATACACATTAAACAATCTATGAAATTTGATAATCATATATTGTAAAATTGTATATATTGTAAAATCTCCCTGTGTTGTGAGTGTTTGTTTGAAAATACCCCTCTGTTGTGATTGGCTGTCATGAAGAACATCTGTGCTGTGATTAGCTGTTGCAAAATCCCCCTTTATTCAGATTGGCTGTTTGAAAATAACCTTGTATTGTGATTGGATGTCATGAAAAACATCTGTGCTGTGATTGGCTATTGTAAAATCACCCTGTATTGTGATTGGCTGTTGTAAAATCCCCCTGTAATGTTTTTGGCTGTTGAGAAGTACCTCTTCATTCTGATTGGTTGCTGAAAAATCCCCTGCATTGTGATTGGCTGTTGCAAAATCCCCCTGTATTCTGATTGGCCGTTGCAAAAAACCCCTGCATTCTGATTGGTTGTTTGAAAATGACCCCGTATTGTGATTGGCTGTCGTGAAAAACATCTGTGCTGTGATTGGCTATTGTAAAATCCCACTGTAATGTGATTGGGTGTTGAGAAATACCTCTTTATTCTGATTGGTTGCTGGAAAATCCCCCTGTATTGTGATTGGCTGTTGTAAAATCCCACTGTAATGTGATTGGCTGTTGAGAACTACCTCTTTATTCTGATTGGTTACTGGAAATTCCCCCTGTATTGTGATTGGCTGTTGCAAAATCCCACTGTAATGTGATTGGCTGTTGAGAAATATCTCTTTATTCTGATTGGTTGCTAGAAAATCCCCCTATATTCTGATTGGTTGTTTGAAAATAACCCTGTATTGTGATTGGCTGTCATGAAAAACATCCGTGCTGTGATTGGCTGTTTTAAAATCCCCCTGCATTGTGATTGGCTGTTGTAAAATTCCCCTGTATTCTGATTGGCTATTGTAAAATCCCCCTGTATTATGATTGGCTGTTGTAAAATCCCCCTGCATTCTGATTGGCTGTTGGAAAATCACCCTGTGCTGTGATAGGATGTTGTAAAATCCCACTGCATTGTGATTGGCTGTTGTAAAATTCCCCTGTATTCTGATTGGCTGTTTGAAAATCACCCTGTTTTGTGATTGTCTGTTGTAAAATCCTCCTGTATTCTGATTGGCTATTGGAAAAACCCCCTGTATTCTGATTGGCTGTTGTAAAATCACTCTGTAATGTGATTGGCTGTTGAGAAATACCTCTTTATTCTGATTGGTTACTGGAAAATCCCCCTGTATTCTGATTGGCTGTTTGAAAATCCCTCTGTATTCTGATTGGCTGTTGCAAAATCCCCCTGCATTCTGATTGGCTGTTTGAAAATCCCACTGTAATGTGATTGGTTGTTGTAAAATCCCCCTGCATTGTGATTGGTTGTTGGAAAATCCCACTGCACTGTGATTGGTTGTTGTAAAATCCCCCTGCATTGTGATTGGCTGTTGGAAAATCCCACTGCACTGTGATTGGCTGTTGGAAAATCCCACTTTAATGTGATTAGCTGTTGAGAAGTACCTCTTTATTCTGATTGGTTGCTGGAAAATCCCCCTGTATTCTAATTGGCTGTTGGAAAATCCCCCTGTATTGTAACTGGCTGTTGTAAAATGCCCCTATATTCTGATTGGCTGTTGGCAAAAATCCCCTGCATTCTGATTGGTTGCTGGAAAATCCCCCTGTATTGTGATTGGCTGTTGTAAAATCCCACTGTAATGTGATTGGCTGTTGAGAACTACCTCTTTATTCTGATTGGTTACTGGAAATTCCCCCTGTATTGTGATTGGCTGTTGCAAAATCCCACTGTAATGTGATTGGCTGTTGAGAAATATCTCTTTATTCTGATTGGTTGCTAGAAAATCCCCCTATATTCTGATTGGTTGTTTGAAAATAACCCTGTATTGTGATTGGCTGTCATGAAAAACATCCGTGCTGTGATTGGCTGTTTTAAAATCCCCCTGCATTGTGATTGGCTGTTGTAAAATTCCCCTGTATTCTGATTGGCTATTGTAAAATCCCCCTGTATTGTGATTGGCTGTTGTAAAATCCCCCTGCATTCTGATTGGCTGTTGGAAAATCACCCTGTGCTGTGATAGGATGTTGTAAAATCCCACTGCATTGTGATTGGCTGTTGTAAAATTCCCCTGTATTCTGATTGGCTGTTTGAAAATCACCCTGTTTTGTGATTGTCTGTTGTAAAATCCTCCTGTATTCTGATTGGCTATTGGAAAAACCCCCTGTATTCTGATTGGCTGTTGTAAAATCACTCTGTAATGTGATTGGCTGTTGAGAAATACCTCTTTATTCTGATTGGTTACTGGAAAATCCCCCTGTATTCTGATTGGCTGTTTGAAAATCCCTCTGTATTCTGATTGGCTGTTGCAAAATCCCCCTGCATTCTGATTGGCTGTTTGAAAATCCCACTGTAATGTGATTGGTTGTTGTAAAATCCCCCTGCATTGTGATTGGTTGTTGGAAAATCCCACTGCACTGTGATTGGTTGTTGTAAAATCCCCCTGCATTGTGATTGGCTGTTGGAAAATCCCACTGCACTGTGATTGGCTGTTGGAAAATCCCACTTTAATGTGATTAGCTGTTGAGAAGTACCTCTTTATTCTGATTGGTTGCTGGAAAATCCCCCTGTATTCTAATTGGCTGTTGGAAAATCCCCCTGTATTGTAACTGGCTGTTGTAAAATGCCCCTATATTCTGATTGGCTGTTGGCAAAAATCCCCTGCATTCTGATTGGTTGTTTGAAAATGACCCCATATTGTGACTGGATGTCATGAAAAACATCTGTGCTGTGATTCGATATTGTAAAATCCCCCTGCATTCTGATTGGCTGTTGGAAAATCACCCTTTGTTGTGATTGGCTGTTGTAAAATCCCACTGCATTGTGATTGGCTGTTGTAAAATTCCCCTGTATTCTGATTGGCTGTTTGAAAATCACCCTGTTTTGTGATTGGCTGTTGTAAAATCCCCATGTATTCTGATTGGCAATTGGAAAATCCCCCTGTATTCTGATTGGCTGTTGGAAAATCCCACTGTAATGTGATTGGCTGTTGAGAAATACCTCTTTATTCTGATTGGTTGCTGGAAAATCCCCCTGTATTGTGATTGGCTGTTGTAAAATCTCCCTATATTCTGATTGGCCGTTGCAAAACAACCCTGCATTCTGATTGGTTGTTTGAAAATGACTCCGTATTGTGACTGGCTGTCATGAAAAACATCTGTGCTGTGATTGGATGTTGTAAAATCTACACTTGCACCGATTTCAACTTTCTTAGCCGATTCCGATTTCCGATTTTTGAGGGGTCTGACCTACCGATTCCGATTTTGGCCGGTTCCAATTTTCAGTCTTTCTAAGAACTGTGATTGACAGCATTCACAAACATTTTTGCAACTTTTCTTGTAAATGTGTTCATAATAAGACACTGACTATTAAATACTCATTTAATACTTTCTCCAAAATCATCCAGATTACAACCAGGCCTCATTATAATTTTATATTAAGATTCTGAATTGGGTGAATGTGATCTCGCGAGATCATCTCGCGGGATTTCGTGGTACGCAATTTCACGTGATCTTTTGTGGAAGCGGATGTAAACAAACCGGAGACTGACGCGGTGCAACAGTTTGAAGTAAAACTTTGCCGTGAGAAAAACAAACACAGAAGTTAAACGAGTCTGGATGAGAAAATGTTTGAGGAGACACATCAACACAGGTTGTTTATTCTTCAGCCAGAACAGGAGGTGAGATTTTAACTGTCCCTCTGTGAACAGCAGTCTGCTGCTAGCTTGCTAGCATTAGCCTGAAGTGCGAGAGAGTTTACGGCTGTTTTGCGACATTGTCAGCTGCTCTGTCTCGTTGTAGACTGTCTGTCTTCTCTTTATCCTGTTCTTGGAATCTGTCGCTGACACCAGCTTCATGCAGACGTGTGTCTGAGTGTGTAGCTGTTATCAGTGCTGTGTTGACGTCACGGTCAGTTTGTCTGCTGCGCGCATGACGTGACCATCGTGCAGAACATGTGTGTAACAATGACGGGCACAGAACCGGATTTGTGACGCTGACCGGCTAGTCACCGGTCAAGGCCAGTCACGTGAAAACCGGCCCGATTCCGAGCATTGCCGATTAATCGGTGCAAGTCTAGTAAAATCCCCCTGTATTGTAAGTGGCTGTTGGAAAATCCCACTGTAATGTGATTGGCTGTTGAGAAGTACCTCTTTATTCTGATTGGTTACTGGAAATTCCCCCTGTATTGTGATTGGCTGTTGGAAAATCCCACTGTAATGTGATTGGCTGTTGAGAAGTACCTCTTTATTCTGATTGGTTACTGGAAATTCCCCCTGTATTGTGATTGGCTGTTGGAAAATCCCACTGTAATGTGATTGGCTGTTGAGAAATACCTCTTTATTCTGATTGGTTGCTGGAAAATCCCCCTGTATTCTGATTGGCTGTTGTAAAATCTCCCTATATTCTGATTGGCTGTCAAAAAAACACATCTGTGCTTTCATTGGTTGTTGGAAAAATTACTTGTATTTCATTGGCTGTTACGTACTGTGACAGGCCTAATGAAAACCCATCCTTTCATGTTCAGTAAGCCCTCTTAACTGTCTGTAACTCAAAAACACTAACTTAAAACTTAAAAAAGATGTTTTTCTGTGTCATACAATATTATTTATGTATAAAGGAAGAGTGCTGAGAAATGTACTCAAAAAAGTGAGGCAGTCAGTTTCAGTAATTTTTTATTTCTTTTTTTATCCTAAAAGAACATTATAATTGCAGAGAAACACATTTGGCCATCTGTAAACCGTGTAGCAACTCAAAGCCTCTGGAAATCTGGTTTAAAATAAAGTATCTATCAACGTCATGTAACTAACAATATCAGGAAAGTGTGCAAAAACTATATCTTTAACTACAATATTTCATATTTGTATTAAAACTAATTTCTAACATTTTTCAGGTGTTTATACAGAACCTAGGTTGTATGAGACACTGACTTACCTGCAGTCTATGGATGTTGACACGCCTCCAATTTTGTAGAAGCAAAGACGCGTACCAGCACAGAAGCGTAGCAATGCACTGTTGAGGAAAGGGTCAGCAACAACATATAACATATTTTAACCACTTACAAAAATTTGTATCAGTTTAAATGTACATTATATTTTGAAGATTTTCTCAGCTTCACCTTTCTACCAGGCAGCCTTTTCTCATGGTATACTGCTGTTATATAAGCCAAATATCGCGCTCTCCAAACCAACCGTGTATTAAGTAAGTAGTGCTTCTGCTAAGACTCGAGTGGCTTTGGAGATATGATATTTGGCTTGTATAAAGGTGAGATCCTGTTGGAAAGGCTGGCTGACAGGAAGGTAAAGCAGTGAAAATATTTGAAATATTGCATAAAGTTAAATACTTTTTTGTTGGGAAGAACACTTTCAAGTGGTTAAAATATTTTGCTGCTAACCCTGTCTAAAGCAGTATACTGTTTAGCTCATCTACATCGGTACTCCTGCTGCTTCTCCAAACCAGAAGCAGGCAACTAACATCTACTGTGGGCAATACACTGACTATGGATAAGTACCCTATACAAACACACTTCGAATAACAGGAACCATCCTTTTAACAGTTATGAAGGTACTGTGTGGCATACTTCTGACCATTTAGTGTAAACCTAGCAACTATAAAGGCGCATTATGCAGTTTTGGAAAAGAAATTCAAACTCAGAAAAGTAATAATACAAACGCAAATATTGATATATTTTCATAACTGAATAAATAAGGGATCCTAAGAGGGAAATGAGGTCCCTAAAACACTGTCTGAAGCCAGAAAGTTGGGTCCCTGCAAAGAAAAGAAACAATATGAAAATTATGCTCTTTGAGGACAATTTGTTTATTCTGTAATTAATTATTAATTCAGTCAGTCATGTATGTATCCGTGAATATTCTTTTTTGATTCAAAATTCTTTCCCAAAACTACAAGTGTACCTTTAAAAACAAGATCTTTAAAATTGTCACATAACAGCTTATGAACACTACATATCTTTTTTACAATGGTTCAATGCAAATTTATTACATAAACAAGTTCAAATACAATGTGTACTGAAAGCCTGTAGACTACATTAGCAATCTGAACAAGATGAGCTAAACAGTTGTCAACATGGACAACAACATATTCATGTCGCAGACCATGCTGTAACTGAGTGAGCCACTAAAGTTCACTATTCCTTTTCAGAATCCACTAATCTTGTTTAGATGAATTCTAAAATTGTGTCGTCGAGTCATTCTTGAGTCTGCAGCCGTGGTTTGCAGCTCTAATTTGCAGCTCTAAGTGAATTTAAAAGTGTTGGTCAGTCTTTTTGGGATGCATCAACAATCTGGTGACGTTGATCACCACAGATCCTTATAGGCTGGTAGTGAACCAGAGTCCAAGTGATTCACCCCAAGATCTGGCTGTGGCTCAGAAAGACAATGCACTAATCGCATCCAGTGAAAACAATGGAAACTAAGGTGAGCAAAGAATTTTGTTTATGGTTGATTGTCATAAAAATACTGTATACACAAGTCCTGTCCTGAAAATCTGTTTTCATTCTACTGTTTAGTGCTCTTGATTGCAGAGAAGGTAAGATAACTTTTAAGTGTGCCACTACTGGACTAATGACATTTATTTCATTTGTTTGGGGTGGTGCTGCTACTAACAATTATTTTTAATATTTCAGAATGTATTATTTCAGAATTAATGTATTGATTAAGCAATCAGTTGGTTGGACTATAAAATGTCAAAAAAAAGTGTGAAAATCACTTGATCAGCGTTTCTTGAAGCCCAAGATGACGTCCTCAAATGTCTTCTTTTGTCCACAAACTAGATATATTCAGTTTACTGTCACAGAGGACTAAAAAAAACAGAAAATATTCACATTTGAATATATTCACACTAAAAACAGACTATTGAGACTTTTTTTCTTTAAAAAACGACTCAAAGTGATTAATCAATTATCAGAATTATTGGTGATTAATTTGATAGTTGATTAATTATCTATTAACCAATTACATGTTACAGCTCTAGTTTGGGGTGGCTGTCATATATATAATCAACACAGCCCAAGTGGCCAAAAAATACACTTCATAGGTTTCAAAACTTCTCACCTGCAGTTGAAATTTAGCCAGCTAACTGTCTGTCTAACACTGGCACATTTACAGAAATGCTGATTAGGTTATCCCTAGAACTAAATGAAAATGAGGAGTCACGTGGGTACGCTGAGCAGGATGGCAGCACTGTAGGAGGGCTCAGACCACTCGCAACTAATTTAATTGTTTAATCCATATTTATCTGCCTACCTTGAGCTAAATATTGATAGACTTTATCCCAGAAAAGTTCTTAGTACTTTGACTACATTTTTGGCGGTGAGAAATGGCGACAACGTCGAAATATTTTAAGGATATGGGCCACATAGCTACTCGGAACAAGCTAGCTGCTAATGAGGACAAGTCTCCCGACGAAGCTGCAGAACAGAAAATAAGTATGGAAAAAATCTTTGCTGAAATAACCAAACTGAGTACTAAACTGACGAAAGTAGCTGCTGATGTAGTGACCATCAAAGAAACCACCACCGAGCTGAAAAACTCTGTCAGCGGGCTACAGGTACGAGTGGAGGAGGCGGAGGAGCGAATCTCCCAGCTGGAGGACACGACTGAGGGCCTTGTGACAAACACCGGTACCATGGGGAAAAAGGTGGATATGCTATGGGACCGTGTGCAAATCCTGGAGAATCATTGCAAAAGAAACAACGTAAGATTGGTGGGACTGGCGGAGACATACGAGAGCAGAATTAGTTTACAGTCACCTTTAAAAGTAGGAATTCCTGTAGTTTAGCTGAAAAGTAGGCTACAGGTCTCTGTCTGTCTCCGTGGTCCTGGAGTAACACTCAACACTCTTTGTCTACAGTCTGAGCGAAAGGTCGGTTTGGATCTGGTAACCCAAGAGTTGGAGTCGTCAGAGTCTTCCGAAGGACAAGTTTTAAGTCAACAAATGTTTACCCTGCATCAGCAGTCCATGTCACTTTACTATGTGCTTCTAGGCCTCACCCAGGTGCAATTGCACTCAGGGGGGCCTTGAGGACACCAGTGAAAACACCAGTGGGAATGAAGGGCCTGCAACAGGAACACAAAAGGCATAACGTGTTTCTTTATGATTGAGTTTGAAAATGTTTTAAAATGCTTTTACTCTTTTTTGGGAGAGGGATTTGCTCTCACATGTCATCACATGACCCAAAAATGTCACTTGTTGTTGGACAAACTGCAGTTTTGACGAGCTAGCTTTGTGACCTTCTTCATCCAAATGTTTCAAATGTGTCTTTTTCACACTGAGCTTGAGTAATCATGCACTTCCTGGTGACAGATTTAATGAGCTCAAACTTTGTTTTGAATTTCATACCTGATTTTTTGTTTTGTTTTGTGGGAATGATTACACCTGCCTTTAATCAAGTGATAAAGACTAGTGTAATACCGTCAACAACCACTTTTTTTTTTTTTTTTTTTGAGTGGATATTATGGTTGACAGGGCCTTTAATTAGATATTGGTGTGATCACAATTAGTTGCATGCCTCTGATTAGACTGACCTACAGTGTATCATTCTTTCACGGGGCGCTCGGCAAAGTGCCCCTGACCTGCAGCTAAGTAGCCAATCCGGTTATGGTTGCTAGGGAAAAATTATTAATAATTGGCCTATCAATGTCACCAAATTTAATGCCGGTGGGGCGCTGGAAATGTAGCCCCAACTGCTACGTAAAATGTGTGAAGGTTTATGATTGCTAGAGCTACGTGAGGAGCCAGTGATAGGTTTTTTTTGTAGTGCGACTCCCAGACTCTGTCCTACAGTGGGAGAATAAAAACTATGGTGACAAGGAAGAGAGATGATGGCGATGGCGATGGCGATGGCAGTGACAACTGGAGTTCAAGCACAGCTTCCACCAAATTCGGTGAAATTATTAATGTACCCTTTTGCGAGACGGACGACGGAGGAAAAACTTCTCGTTAAGGAGCTGGGACCCGACAAACCTGAAATGAACATTTCCCAGCAAACCAAGGAGAAAGATAAATTGTACAAACAGAGTTTTTGTCTGAGCTGGTTGAACTGTAAGACGTGGCTGGCAGGTTGTGGAGCAGCCAATGCACTTTTCTGTTTCCCCTGTATCCTCTTCAGAAGTGACAAATGTGATTCAACTTGGACAAAGACTGGACTAACTGACTTAAAGCACCTCTCTGAACGGATCAAGAAGCATGAGAGGTCCAAAATTCACATGGAAAACTGCATAAAGCTAGCTGTGCTCGGAAAGATTAGCATAGCAACGCAGCTAGATGATGGGGACCGCATTGCTGTAAGAAGGCACAATGAAGAGGTAGATAAAAACCGTAATATTTTATCCAAAATAAATGTAAAATTTTGTGGTGCTTTTGAATTAGCAATGCGGGGACATGATGAAAGGGATTCCTCAGACAAAACCGGGATATTCAGAGGTTTAGTCAACTTAATGGCATCCATTGATTGGGACTTCAATCAATCAATTCAATCACCTTGAAAATGCGACCGTATTTAAAGGCACCTCGAAGACAGTTCAGAACAAGCTCCTGGACTGTATGCTGGCAATTCTGAGAGAACAGATCATAGATGAAGTAAAGACAGCTGAGTTTTTAGCAACCCAGGCTGATGAAACTACCGACATTTCCACACACTGTCAGCTAGTCCTGGTACTAAGGTACATTGATGGACGCAACAATATACAGGAGCGGTTCTATGAAATCATCAAGCTACCCAACAGCTGTGCGGATTCAATAGCCAGTGCCTTATTGGAGAGGCTGCACAGCATCCTTCCCGAGGGACAAGAAAAAAAGTTGATGGCCCAGGCATATGATGGGGCTGCGGTAATGAGGGGTGCCACTGGAGGAGTGTAGCGAAAGGTACAGGACATCTATGCAAACGCTCACTACATTCACTGTCATGCCCATCAGTTAAAGCTGGTAATGCAGCAGGCAACTTCCCACATCCCTCAGATCATTCACTTTTTTACTGACATGGGGGGATTTGCTTCTTTTTTCTCAAAAGCGAGCAAGAGAACTGCAGTGCTAGATGAGGTGGTGGCGCACCGATTTCCAAGTGCATCGTCAACACGTTGGAACTTCAACAGTGGTGCAGTCAACACAGTCTATGAGCACAAGAATGATCTGGTGAAGTGTTTTCAGACCATCTGGAACAGTGAAGCGTTTGATAGCCCTACGAAGAGAGAGGCTGGAGGCTATGTGAGAATGCTGGAAGATGAAGCTTTGTGTTTTTTCCTAGCCTTGTTCCATAAGATCATGCCACATGTGGACATGCTGTATAATCAGCTCCAGAAGAGGAACATCGATGCTGTCTACATCGCAGGAATCACCCAGACATTCATGAATCGCATGCAGGCTATCAGGTATGTTAAATGCATTATTATGTAGCCTAGCCCAATTGTTAATTCTCTGCATAAATTATGTGTAGCCTAAAATGCTTGTATGTCATCTTATTCAAATAATTAATTAATGTGAAATTTAGATGAAATATAATTGCTAGTAATTATAACAACCTTGGGTTTGGTTAATATATCCCTAATGGGTTTTCACAACTGATTCATAAAACTTATGTATTGGATCAGGGAAGCTGTTCCTAATCTGGCTGAGGATGAGGAGTACAGGGGACCTGTTCAGGAGCCACCCACAAAGAAACGGAGAACATTGGGAGAAGACACGCAGCACCATTTGGCACTGGAGGTCAGCACTTGCTTACACACACAGAGATACAGAGAAACACAGGGCCCTATCTTGAGCTCGTGCCTTAGGGTCGTGTCTTGTGCTGATCGAAAGCGTAAGTGGAAGCCGGGAGGTGCAATGGATTTAATTTATTCAAGGTGTGTCCAAATCCAACCTTGTTGTCTTGTGCCAGGGGCGGGAGTGATATTTTGCCCTGTCCCGCCCTTTGCACCACCAGCGCAAAACGGGATAGACCTATCAGACGTGCCCAAGTGCCCTCATTAATTCACAGGCGAGTTTAGGCCGAACATGCAATAAACCAATCAGAAAGTCAGCTCTCATCACCTTTGAGAGGCAGGTGCGCCAGCAGCGCAAGCGGAGGCAGCATGACGGTGGATTTACCAGGAAGAAACAAAGAGAAAAGATTTTTAAAGTGAGGAGACAGATCTCCTGGTAAGAGAAGTGAAAACACGATATATGGAGATAGCAGGGCGTCTCCAAAACAGCTTCACGCCGAAATAGTTTACTTTACAGTAACACCTGCAAGAAACTTTACAACAAATGAACCGCAAATGTCATGCAGATATGTAACTGGTTATATTTTAACCTGAAGCACGTTGAAAGTATGTTATATTTCATAATTAATTGTTATAATCATCATCATTATTAACTTTGCTGGCTGAGGATCGGGGGAGAGAGATGGTGCAGTAGAGAGGGGAGGCGAACCGATCCAGTCTAGCTGCAAAGCTTCCTGGTTCCACTGGCCCACCTGAGCCAGGTGAAGGCACAGATACGCGGCTGTCTGTGCTCCTTCTTCTTCTCCTCTCCCACCTAATCATCATCTCCTCCTCCCATCCTCGCTCCTCTGAGCCGCTGTGAAATAATCAGAGAGAGTTTCCTAAGTTTGAAGTGCACAAAATTACGCAACTAGCTATGATAGAAGCACACATAACATTTTCTCTCAGGTTGGGCCGGACTTGTGCGGTCAAATATAGTGTCTTGTATATTTTCTATGTTATAGATCATAATTGTTTAAACATTGTTTTTCTGGATCATAACAAACACGCAGACATAAACACTACAGCTGCTCCACCTGTCATGCTGACTCATCTGATAAAGACTATCAGACAGTTGTGATCCTGTTTGCAGGTCTGCTGAGATTTATTGGGCTTTATAATTATAATAATAGTACTGTTGTACTTATTAGTGTGATTAACTTCAAAGACACACACGCGAATGCACGACTTTTAAACATAAATGAAAGGTGTTTGGTGATTGTGGAGATGAGGGTGCGCACCTCAGCCAAGGGCAAGACACACACATACCTGCACTATTAACTTCAATATTCACACTTTATTGCTCGTGGATATGTTCAAAGGACACTTCACTAATCGACACTCCTGTGGAGAATAAAGACTAATGTAAATTAAGGTGTTTGGTGATTGTGGAGCCATTGCGCCGCCAGCGCAAGTGATTTTGCTATCTTACGCCAGCGCAATTGCCATTTTTGCCATGTGGGTAAGATAGCAAACGCGCTTGCGCTGGGTCTGTGCCGCTGTGGGTGTGAGGTCTAAACATAAAGGCGTGGCCCGGCGTGTTTGCTATCTTGTGCTGAGCACATTGGAGTAAAACGCGCTTGCGCTTTAGACCAGCCAAAACCTGGTCGAAGCGCAAAGTCTGTGGTTTTTCAGCACAAGATAGCACCTGGCGGGCTTGGCCGAAACACACACACGTCTTCACAATCACAAAACACCTTCATTTATGATCATTCTCTTCCTCCCACTTGAGTGTCGATTAGTTAAGTGTTATTCAAACATATTTTCTATCAGCAATAAAAAGTAAATATTGAAGTTAAAAGCTTTCACGTGTGTCTCACGCTTGGCTGAAGTGTACACGTCTCTACAATCACAGAACACTTTTCTTCTTTTAAGATGAACTCACTAATGAGGAAAAGAATTATAATTATAAAGCCTAAAGATTGTCTTTATCGGATGAGTCAGCATGACAGCTGGAGCAGCTGTAGTGTGTGTCTGCCTGTTTGTTATGATCCAGAAAAACAATGATTGAACAATTATGATCTATAACATACAAAATATACAGACACTATGTTTGACCATAGGAGTCCAGCCCAACCTGGGAGAAAAAAGTTATGTGTGCTTCTGTCATAGCTGGTTGGATAGATCCATGCGTAATTTTGCACACTCCAAACTTCAGAACAGAACAACTTGTTTCGCAGCGGGACAGAGGAGGGAGGATGAGAGGAGGAGATGAGGATTAGGTGGGAGAGGAGAAGAAGGAGGAGCACAGACCACCGCTTAACTGCTCCTCCACCTGGCTCAGGTGTGCCAGGTGGAGCCGGGAAGCTTCGCGGCCTCTGGATCTGTTCGCCTCCCCTCTCTACTACACCATCTCTCTCCCCGCTCCTCAGCCAGTAAAATTAATAATGATGATGATGCTAATAATTAATTATAAATTACAACACAGTTTCAAGGTGCTTCAGGTTCAAACATAACCAGTTACATATCTGCATGACATTTGCAGTTCATATTTATTGTATTATTGTATATAAACTATTTCGGCGTGAAGCTGTTTTGGAGACGTCCTGCTGTCTCCATATATTGCGTGCTCTTGCGCATTCTCTTCTGGAACCAGGAGATCTGTCTCCTTGCTTTGAAAATCTTTTCTCTTTGTTTCCTCCTGGTAAATCTGCCGTCATGCTGCCTCCGCTTGCGCTGCTGGCGCACCTGCCTCTTGAAAGGTGATGAGAGCTGACTTTCTGATTGGTTTATTGCAAGTTCGGCCTAAACTCCCCTGTGAATTAATGAGGGCACTTGGGCATGTCTGATAGGTCTATCCTGCTTTGCACTGGTGGCGCAAAGGGCGGGGCAGGGCGAAATATCACTCCCACCCCTGGCACAAGACAGCAAAGTTGGATTTAGACACACCTTGAATAAATTAAATCCATTGCGCCTCCCGCCTTCCACTTACGCTTTTGATCAGCACAAGACACGACCCTAAGGCACGAGCACGTTTTACCCTGAGCACAAGATAGCAAACGTGCCCAGCCACGCCTTCCTTTTGCCTTCATGTTTAGACCTCACACCCACAGCGGCACAGACCCAGCGCAAGCGCGTTTGCTATCTTATGCACATAGCAAAAATGGCACTTGCGCCAGGCTAAGATAGGGCCCACAGAGACACACAGAGGAACAGACACACAGAGACACAGAGGAACAGAGAGAAACAAAGACATCATCAAAAAAATCTCATGAAGATGCTCACCACTTGATATAGTAGTCCAGACTCAAATGTTTATTGTCATATGATGTCTATGAATAATTACAGTTAACCATTTTGGTTTATTACACAATATAGGCTAGCTATTCAGAGCATTGATTGTAGTGAGACGTGAAGACCTAATTCTTTACCTTTTTTATAATTGTATGTTATCACATAGGTATGTGACACCGTCATGAGCCATGCCAAGGAGAGGTTTTCTTTCACCAAGCACCTCATCAGTGCCACTGTCTTGCAAGGAGACTTGTTCCAACAACACAGCAGAAAGTTCCCAGATTCAGCACTGGAAACCACGGTGGAAGCCTATCCCTCATTGGACAAGGCCAGACTTAAAACAGAACTGTCCCTGATCTACGAGAATGAGGAGTTCCGGAGTTGCAAAGGTGCACTGGCTCTCTATCAGGTTTTGATGGAAAACGACCTTGGAGAAACATTCACTGAAACTGTAAGTCTTCTCAACATCATCATCACAACACCAATGACAACATCAGAGTCTGAGTGGTGCTTTTCTACATTAAAGAGGATAAAAACTTTCCTTAGAAACACTATGTCACAAGATCGGCTTAACGCTCTGGCTATGCTCTGACCCAAGATTGTACTATATCTCTTTTGAGATGGTGAAACTTGCCCTACATTGGACTGGACAATGCAAGTTAGACTGGCCCATTATAGAAAAATCTTTATCCTTTCCCTTTACACCCATAGAGCTCCTCTCTCAAAATTCAGGTAGAATCTCTAACCCTATTATGTTGCATTCCAAGGAAGTTTGGATGAAGATACACAAAATGATTAAATTATCTCATTCTAAACAGCCATATTCGTCTTTGTGGCAAAATCCTGCAATCTGTATTGGTAAAACACTGGTCTACTGAAAGAGTTGGCACAACCATGGGATATGTACGCTGGATAATTTGTATGATGGTAAAGTGTTTATGTCTTATATTGATGTACTGAGTAAATATAACCTAAATGGAAAGGAACATTTTTGGAAATATGT
Source organism: Lutjanus erythropterus (assembly GCF_056507025.1). Classification (NCBI taxonomy): domain Eukaryota; kingdom Metazoa; phylum Chordata; class Actinopteri; order Lutjaniformes; family Lutjanidae; genus Lutjanus; species Lutjanus erythropterus. Next base: position 37,971,446 of record NC_139330.1, read on the forward strand.
TCAGACAAGGCACTGTGTTATGTCACTAGACTGGCAAACTGAAGACAACCATATTTTAGAGTATTTGGTTTTGCCATCACACCATCACAGAGCCTCGATATTTTACAGAAGAATGAACTCTACACTCAGTACTGATCTAAACAATTTGAAGGTTTTATGGGAAAATGACTTTGGGGTTGTTCTTGGGAATGAGGAATGGAGGGAAATAATCTCACAATGTGGGAAATTTTTAAGGGAATGTAAAGGCAAATGTACACAATATAAGATTGTACAAAGATATTATTGGACTCCTGTGAGACTGAATAGATTAGGCCTCATGAACAACTCATTGTGCTGGAAGTGTCAAAATGATAACGGTACTCTGATACATTGTTTGTGGGAATGTCCAATTATCAAGCACTTCTGGATGGTTGTCGTACGTATTCTAAGTGATTGGTTAGAAAGACTTGTGCCACTTTGTCCTACACTGTGTTTACTGGGTGACAAAGGACAGATAGATAATATATCAAAAGGAAAATTCTCTGTTATCATGGTTGGGGTCTCAGTGGCAGCTAAGATTATTCTTAAAGGGGACCTATTATGCTTTTTCCTCTTTTCTGACCTATAAATGTTGTCACAATGTTGGATACTTGTGTTAAGCGATTCCAAAGCGTCAAATAATGAGGTTCATGCATTTGGAAGCGAGCCCCGCAAGCTGTTTTGGATGGCTCTGCATGGTCTGTTTTACTGTCTTTTTTTAACGGTGTAGTAACATTGACGTCATGCCAGACTTACTTATATGGTCATACCCCGGCATGTGCTCTAGGCCTGCCCGCTCCCCCGCTCTGCTTCGTAAATTATATCGCTGCTCTGAGTGGTGAACTATTAAGTGAGATTAATGTGTTAGCGAGCTATGTTGAGTCTAAAGCCAGGATTTTCAGTGTCACGAATGTGGCTCTCTTTTAACCTGGTAACCATGGTAACTACTAAACTCATAACCTGGTCGCAAGCAGGTTATGTTCAGAGTTTCAAATTAAATCGTCTGTAAAACGCGCTATTCTTTAACAAATTTTTGTCCTTAGCTTTTAAACTGAGGGAGGACGTTAACATTGAAAAATTACTGAGCTGTATGCTCGTAATATCACCGAACGAATCCATATAATGTAAAAATGTAACAGCAGCACAAACTGTCTGCATCGCGCTGTCATGATGGTAACCTCCGTTTGGTGATGCAGAGTCATTTTTCCCGTTTGCTCCAGATCATATTAACACTTTAAATTGACATCGTATATAATCCACACACTAAAATAATGATGAAGCAACTACAGACACTTTGAATACGTTTTACTGTTATCTGTTTTGTCTCTGTGATTTTGCAGCTCAGATCACTGATTAGAAAATTCATCATCATTTATCACAGCCAATCTTAAATCAGTTACACTCATTTTACGTTGGTTTGGTCATAAACTTCAGTGATGTCCACGTCTCTGTCATCATAGGACAGTGTCAGACAGACTTAATCATAAATAATAAATAATAAATAATAATAATAAACGGCAGCATTAAGACCGCATTTAGTCCATCAGTTATTTTCTGACATCATTCTTCTTCTCCTGCTTTATTTGCAGCAACAATGTTGCTTTTGCCGTAATGTATTTTGTATATTTTCCACAGCTCATAATTATAACAACTTGATGATTTTGACTTAAGTAAGGCTCGCGATCGCTTCATTTCATGTGGAAGAAGAGTCAAATGACACAACAAACGCCCCTTTTATATGAACGCGCACAGAGTCTGAAGACGAAAGCCTGGATTAACAAAGTGAGTTGATAACCACCATCATGATACCCGTTATCTCTGATTGCAGTTTTAGGCTTTGTCATGCAGAGAAAGCCTGGCTGTGTTGAGCTTCCTTCGTAGCACAGCCCCCTGCTGTCTACAATGATTTCAGTGTTAGTACGTTGAGCAATGGCTTCCAAAAATGATTGTTCGGGTGTGAGGGAAAGTTAACTTTGTTTAGCTTTCCTAAAGAGGCGAGCACCAGGCAGAAGTGGATAGAGTTGCTTTTTCCCGGCCAGCAATGGAAAAATACCTCCGTGTTTGTCTGTCTATGGCACTTCACAGGGGACTGTTTTGTCAACATGGGCCAATACGAAGCTGGGTTAGTCGGTAGCCGAGCTCGGCAGCGCTTGTCAGCCCTTCGGAAATCCTCGGGAGTGTGACCAATCACAGCAGAGTGGGCTCAGCGGGAGGCGTACATGGAGGAGGGCCGGGGGGTGGAGTAAAGTACACAGACCGTTTTCGCGGGATGCAGAAAATACAAGGAAGAGATGCAGCGAGAGACACAGCGTCCTGAAGATCTACAAAGCTTTCTGTGCGGGCGATCGTGTGCAGCTGCTCTATAGGAGTCCAAAATCAAATACAAAGGCCCGAAATTGAGTATAGTAGGTCCCCTTTAAACACTGGAAAACTCTGAAAGCCTTACCGTTTAAAGAATGGGTAAATATGATGATAAAGACTGCTTCATATGAATGTATGTTTTATAAGTTGAATAATAGAGATGGTACCACAGCGCCAGAATGACGACAGCTGATTTCCTTCCCTCTGATATTTATTTTATTTATTTATTTTTTTTTTTGTTTTTCTTTCTAGGAACTTCCACACCTTGTAATATCATTGATACTTTCATTTATGTTTATGTATAAGAGCCCTGTTCTTTAATGTTAAAGAGCACTGTACGATTGTCATTTACCAAGTAAAAACTCAAATAAAAACCTGAATTATAAAAAAAAAAGAAAGAAATGAAAATATGAATGAATTAATAAAGAATGGGCCTGGTTTTTCTTCACTGAAACTTACCACATGATACACAGGAAGGCCAAGGAGAACAGCAGTACACCTTGTGTTTGATGTCATGAAGTTCCTAAGAGGATAAAAATAGTGTAAATTCTGTGACAAATTTATTCATCAAGCCCAATGCCAAACCGTTCCAACCAACTGGCCACTACAGCATCAGAAAATAAGTCCAGATGTCTTGTGCTGATTTATCTGGTGCAATCAGAGACAGAGCATGGACATGCAAAAACGTGGACTATGCAGTGGAGCAATTGTGGAATTAAAGTTCATTTAAACCATCAAATTAAACATTCCAAAAATTTAACCTGTGAAATGCATAATCACCTGCTGGTCGTGCACTTGAATATATCACCCATAGCACCTGAAATCTTGTTTTTGTCTAGTTTTGGAAGCCCTTTGTCTGAATAAGATCATCAGTTGAGGGGTGTGGCAATCAAACTCGGTGTTCAAGGGCAGGTTCTTGTGACCATTAGAACGCTGCATACATACATCTACATTTCAGAAAAGAAGAAGTACATTAAGTTCTAGGTTTGTGAATCACTAAGATAAATTATTGTTTTATTTAAAAAAGAATAATAAAATCAGAACAGGATTAGAACAGCATTTTCTTATTATGGCTAAATGTTTGTAAAGCAGTATTAGTAATGATTGCAACATAAAAGTCACTACATAAACTCAATATCTCATTGCAAACAAATCTATAAAGTCAAAATAAATAAATTCACAGTAAAACCAATGATTTCAAGATTAATTAAATTAGATAAGACTATGCATAATGTGACATACATTACTGACAAAGGAAAAACAGGTGAGAGAGATCAACCATATTACCTCAGACTGCATATGAAGAGTGGGCCAGAGGTCCCTGAGCTGTTTCACAGAAAGTTGATTCTGCATGTTTGAGTCACTGGAGTGTGAAGATGTGGAGTTGTCTTGGTTTCTTGGGCTTCTTGTTTCAGCTCAAGGCATCAACCCAAAGTATCCGTATTTGATGACCAAGGAATGAGACTTAACAGGGGCACTGCCAGAAATCTTGGGCCCCCTCAAAGATTACATAGATAATACTATTAAAATAATATTGATAGCCCTCAAAGGGCCCCCTGTTAGGCCCGGGCCCTTAGAATCGTCCTAACCCCCCCCCCCCCCCCCCCGGCGGTGCCCCTGAGACTTAACAATCAAATGTCTTCCTCCAGAATTACTTACTGCTCCTTGAAAACTGGGACTCGTCTGACTCCTGATCATCATCAAAATCATGGTACTGGCGTCACAGTTCGGTACACAGCATGTGAATGATGAATACAACAAATACATCTGTTTTTCTGACCGATTCAGTCACACTATTGTCATTCTGTCAAGTGAAGTAACACTCCAATCCAGCGGGTGGCATTAAATCACCAAAATGCTGTTTGCCAACTGCCATTTAAAACAAAGAACAGCCAAAGAAGACGGTGCAGCAAAACAAGAACACTGGATGCTTTTCATTCTGTAAATTCATCTCCTCCACTTGCTCCCTCTCCTCACATCTTTGCTCCACCTAGCGAGGTCATGACAGAGATGTGAGGACAGAGAAGACAGAGCTGTAAGATGAAAAATCCTTGGTTCCTTTTTTGGCATTAGTCTGAAGCGGCGTCAGTTACTGATGACGAGCTGATGACGAGCTGATAACAGCTGTATCAGCGGTCAAACTGACTGGTACGAATGTTCACAGAAACAAATCTAAGAAAGATTTCGATACCTAACAGCATTCAGTTAGATCTGTAAATTGAAATGGCTGATTATTGGTAGTATTCTTTCTGATGCTGATTTCAATCATCATTTAATATTCCTTTTTCCATCTTCTAATTAATATAGGCAACTGATCAGTGTTATTTGTTTACTTAGGCTATTTATTGGCTTGCATTATGGTCATCTGCACAATAATACACACACCACACTTTCTACTTGCTTGTGTCACTATTCACAACATGCAGGTGCAAGTGCTGCAGAAACTTCTGTCAGTCCCTTTGTGGGTCTTGATGACGCAGGATGAAAATTGCCAAAACTGCCCAATTAAGGGATACACCAGTGTATCCTCGGTCTGAGCACCTCCCAGTAAATTGCACTACTCTCTGCTCAAAGTAAATGAAAAGAAACTAAACTTTGGATTTTTGATGTCATTGTTGTTGTTGCTTTGTCTGCATTTTACTGTGACACGCCTAGTTTTCATACTGAACATTATTCAGCTCTTGCAGTGAGTAAGGTGAACGAAAATTCAGAGTTGCTTAATGATCATTCATCTGACCCTTAACTCAGAAGCGGTTGTTATCTTTGGCAGCCATGGCTGCTAAAATGTTGGTTGCTGTAAGATAGTTATTTTCTAATAAATAATCAATCCATCAGTTGTACCATTCTTTAAAGTGATAGTTCACCCAAAAATGAAATTTCATTCAATATCTATTGACCAATTTGCTGATGTGAGGATGAGTGAAGATCTCCAGTTCACAAAACACTCCTGGGGTTTCAGTGGAAAACAGCCGAATCCATGAAGTGACCGGTGACCAGTTTTGAAATTAAATAAATAAATAAAATAAAACACAACAAAACACAAAAAATGTCTCCATACTGCTTGTGTGGTGTAATCCAAGTGTCCATAAGCTGCAACATTAAAATCTGACCCAAAAGGATGCCATTTACGCCATGTTTTTACCCTAAATGTCAACTGTAGCTTCTCAGACCAGAGCCACATGTACACCTGAAACATAAGTTGGACCTTTCTCAATCTGGAAAGGATTTTGTACACTACACCACCAGGTTTCTGTTGCTCTCGCTCTGTAGTCCATGGCTGCAGCAACAAAATGATGTTCCTCCTCTATGTCGAAGGCCTTGTACATTTTCTTCTTTGTTGAAAGTTTGTGAAGTCAACTGTATGCATAACAAGTCACTATTTCTGAGCAGATCTCTCTCTGTTGTCTGAGTCACTTCCAGGTAGCATGTAAACAGAGATGTGAAGGTATTGCAAGATCTCATATATCTCGTGTCGTGCAGCTTAGGCGAGAGCTTATGTACCCACTTCAGGCGTGTGCATGTAGCTCTGTTGTGAGAGGTTACAGCTGAGATTTAGGCTAAAAACATGATGTAAAGGGTGTCTTTTTGGGTCAAATTTTAATGTCCCATCTTACAGACACTTGGATTACACCACACAAGCAGTATGAAGACATCTTGTGGTTTTTGTTCTTTTTTTTTTACATTTTAAAATTTTCACTTCAGTTGTACTGGATTTGGCTGCAAGGCTGTTTTCTGCTGAAACCCGGGAGTGTTTTGTGAACTGGAGGTCCTCACCCATCATCACATCAGCACAGGGGTGAGTAGATTGATTGAGTGAATTTTCATGTTTGGCTGAACTATCACTTTTTAATAGAATATGTGCTTATAGAACTGTCCAGAGCAAAGGTGAACTATTATAGCCAAAACAATCTTGAGAAGTGAATGGAAGCACTGAGCTCAACAAAGCATATAACAAGTTGAAGGGAGGAAGAAGAGAGATCAGAAAAATTCTTAGTATGAAAACTTGTATCAGTGGCGTACCATGATGATTAGAACTGGGACTTCAGTTTAGCCAAAACTTTGCTAGACACACACAAAAAAAAAGGATTTTGGTGGAATAAAAGGCAGGCAGCAGTTACCTTGATAGCTGTATTAAAATTTGTATTAAACAGTAGATGACTACCATTTACTCTGTTACTATTGTTTGGTTAAGTTATAATGAAGTTTGTGTTTGATATTAAGAGCTGTAATAATCAATAAGGGTCATTGATCTCCAGTTCTATTATTTCTGTCTACCAACACAGCTCTGTCTGCTGTGCTGTGCTGTTGGAAGAAGTTTTAATAAAGAAGATTCAAGTGTCTGAAAATTGTTTTCTAACAGACTCGGAGACGAGGGCAATTTCAGTCCCTGAAATGCAGATCCTCCACAACACCATGGAAGTCTGCCTTAAAAAAGTCAGCACTATCAAGTCAGCCACCTAGCGACAGCATTGGTCTCCACTGCTTAGTCATCAGCAAGAAGGCACTGACCTTCAAGAAGGCCTAAGGGGATGATTTTGGTCCCACTCACTGTAAATCAAAATGTCATTGGTCAATTCACTTGTCACTGTTCTAAACAAACACACAGGCTGCAGCCTTCTGTCACCTACATCATGTTACCTTCATCCATCACATCAGGAAAAACAAAATAATCTTGGTAGAAAAAAATGAAGTGAGCAAATTTAGTTTTCCATCCACATGTTGATGGACTAGTAAAATGTGTCAAATATATCCCTACCTGGGAAGCTGGGCGAAATAGGCTATTTCCAAGTAAGTAGAAAAAAAAATATCTTCTCCAAACAAATCCAAATTTCCAGAGCTGTCTTATTTACACACAGGGTCATTTTGGTGAGCAAGGTAGTTGCAGCATTATTCAAGTAGTGTCCAAAATCCTCTATGAAGACGGTCTACTTTATGCAGCTTGTGTGCCCAGCATTTTTTATCATGCTTTAAAAAACTGCTGCTTACACAACAATTTCTTGTTTGGTAAAAGTGCATTCATCCATATTAGTCAATTATCACAAAGAATCATCACCAACACGTTTTAACCTTCTTTAATCATTTGTTCTGATTTTCTAGATGGAAAATTCAGATCTCACTCTCAACATCATCAACCCAGGTTCCAGCAACAGCAGGCAGCTGTTCAGTCTGTGGTAAATTCACTGTACAGTACCTACCCAGCACCAAACAGCAGAAAATCTGGTCCAGACCTGAACAGAAATAAAGTGAATATTGATCTTTGTCAGGTGGACACAAATCTGACTTCAAATGAATGCTTAAGTTTCTCTGTAAATGGGCAACTGTTTGCTCATGTTCACCACTTACAGCTTCACTTACAACTTTATAAAGTGGTGATAGGCCAATGTTCTGTTAAAGCTGTAAAGCCTGTTTTCCTTTCCCCTAAAGTGGTCAAAAAATCAATAATTCAATAACATAACAACATCTAACGAGATCACTTGTGACAGAGCTTTGTCAGAAGTTTCCCCCTGCTTGCAGTCATTGCACTCATTCAGCATAAATATCTCTGTTAATATTCAATTAAAAGTTCACACTTTTTTTTTTTTTTTTTTTATTTAGGCTTTATATTTAATAGTTCCTGCAACTGCCAATTCACCTGTCTTTGATTTCAGAGCCAACAGTAGACATCATCCATCTAACTGGAGACAGCAATGGGCATGTGCAGTTTGGTCAAGACGCACACAGTCTACCAAAAGATCAAGCATATCCCCAATCACTTCAACTTCCTGTCAAGCAGAGTCCATTGTGAGACCAGACAGAGATCTCACAGGCACAGAGATCTGGTCACACCATTCTGCACCTTCAGCACTGGATGTTCCATGAACATTCTAGTTTGACTTTTTTTTGGGGGGGGGGGGGGGCTTTTAGCCTTTATTGGACAGGACACCTGTTGCCATTCACAGTAGTTATTTTTAAGGACTTGTCCCACAATGATACCATTCAGAAATAACACTGAAATTACTTTCTGATGACCCTCTGCTTCAGATTGGTATTTGCAAAGTGTTATATCATGACAGAATTTAAGTACAAGCAATTGGTGACTCTAAGTTTTCTGTAGGTGTGAGTGTGCGTCTGTCTCTATGTTGGCTGTGGTGTACCCCACCTCTCGCCCAATGTCAGCTGGGATAGGCTCCAGCCCCCATGACCCTTCCAGAATAAACGGTTACAGAAAATGAATGAATAATCATATCATATGAGTTGTCAGACATTTGAGAAAATACTCATCAGATCATATGTTTATATTTGTTGTATGTGGATGTAGCATGGATGAAGTCTCATTTTGTTGCCCAACCCTGTTTTGATGAATGATAAAAAAAAAAACAACAAAAAAAAAAAAAACCTGACATTGATATATTATGACATTGCACTGAAAATAATTAAAATGCAATTTTTGTCATGACAAAGAGACAGAAAAGGCAGGGGAAGACAAATTTCCTCTTGGGACAAGAAACCGAAGTAGGAACTATGAAGTCCTACGTTTGAATTAGAAAATCCTTAATATTAAACTTCTTTACTTCTTTTCTTCTTTCTTCATAGAGATACCGTTTTCTCTTTTTATTTAAGTAAATTTGCGTATTTTAAAATACTGAGCAGGGTCTTTAGACTGACAGTATTTGTTGTTTGATCTTCTAGCTGCCTTGTGTTATATTCATAAATTGTAGCGTTCCCATTTCCGGGGCCCTCTGAATGTAGCATACCGGGTTGACGACAACAGGCAGTAATTAAATCAGGGGACCGACCGACCACGAACTCGAGGTGGAAAACTCCGCACAATAAAGTGAAGTAAGTTTAAAATTAGTTAAATGATAAATAAGTCTTTGTGCTGGTGATTGGTGTATTGTTAGCTAGCTAACATTAATGTAGAGTCATGTCAGCTAGTAACAGTTTGCTATTTGAAGAGAAATTATTTTGACAGTTCAAGGGCAACTGTGGCATTTTAGGCTGGATGGTAGCTAACGTTAGCTAATTTAACCATAACACTAACCCTGCTTAGTAGTTCTCATTATAAATTGTGCTGAGGCTCAACGCTACGTTCCTCTTTTCACACATTATTTCACCCTGTTTGTCAGTGAATCTCAAAGTCTAAAGTTGAGGCGCAGGGAGGGTAAGTGTCCGTGATACCCAGTTAACACCCAGAAATTATGGACAAGGGCATGCCTGATATTAGTGTATGTGGATCCGAAGTGAAGAAAGTGAGGGGACGGAGGTACCGGTGTTACAATTCTCAATTCGAGTAAGGGAGTAATAATGTTGATTTAATGACTCACTGGATGAAAATGCGTTTTGCAAGAGACTCGGGCTGGTATCAAAACATCCTTGTTTCCTTCTCTTCCTCGTCATGCTACCACTGCTTGCGCTGGTGCCGCACCTGCTTTTAATTTCTGATTAGTTTATTGCATGATTGGCTTAAAAAAGTTAAAAGTTAAAGTACTTATCTCATCATATAAATATAGCGCAATGCTGCACAAATATTTTTATTACTTTGTGAAGGCATAAAAAACAATAACATAACATTTTTCACTTTTATTTCATTTATTATTGTGCAGGAACAAATTGAAAATGAAGTAATAAAATCAGTTCAAATTAAACAGCCCTGACTCACTTAACTCTGCTTTACAGTTAATTCCTGTTCTGTATCACATAAAAGACAAGCTCACATGACAAAACAGAGCCAACAAAATATACATTCAAATTACTATACTATACTATACTATACTATACTTTTCTGTATCAATTCAAAGATTTCATGACGTCATCACAAAGTAACGATGGGTTTGTCCTTTGCCAGAACTCGTTACATTCGTGCCAAATTCGTGTCAGTGGGACTAAAGCATCAAGTTATTTCTCTGTGGTTTTTGATTTTTTTTTTTTGTCTTGTTTAATCCCAGAGGAATTATACAAGTGCTCACCCTATATTATGTTTTTGCCACACAATGTTTTGTGTCACCATGTTTTTGACTATAACACTCACTGTGCATACTTATGTTCCAGGAGTTTGCTGCTGCGTGTAAAATGCAGAGTGGCAAGTGTGTTATCACCATTAAGGTAAGCTGCTTCCATGTGATATAGCTTAAGTATGAGTATAAAAATACTGGTTCTTTCTGTCATTTTTTTTTCTTTTTTTTGAAGTCATTTTTAGGAGAAGTCACTTTGGCCTATGATGAATTCAAATTTATTGGGGCTTTCTGGCCAAATTGTAGGGCACAAAAGTGCACAAACAGTAGGTGATAATTAGACTATTATTAGAATGAGAAGATAAAACAGGCTTAGCTGATAATAAGACAGATGAGCTACTGTAAACCATTAATCAAACCAATAAATAAATGCAGTATATCAGACAACCTAAAAGCTCATTTAATATCTCTTTATTATAAAATATAATTTCTTTTAAATTGTGTTCTGTACTTTCAGCAGTGAGTGACAGGTCAACACACGCAAAGGACAACCATTTATTGCATACTGCAGTTAGAACCTGACTATAATTAGCTGGCAATTAACCTGATCAGCTACAAAGTAATTGATACACAAATTATTAAACCATTAACCAACCAGTATCTAACAGTCAATGTCAAACAACTGTATGCTTAGAATTGTATAGATTGCGATGTCCATGGCCAATTCCATTCTATTTAAAGTCTGACCTTTGCAAATTCTGCTTTTCTGTCTTTGTAAGACCGACAGTATATAGAAATGTTTTTGTAACTATGGAAAATTAAATTGTACATTCACACATACATTCATAATAAAACACTGGCTATGAAATAACTTTTACATTTTCTCCAAAAGTGCTCTGGGTCACTCTTAGCCTTAGTCTTATTAAGTTAATGTACCAGAGGAAGCACAATCTCTTGTGAAGTCATGGGTAGGCAGATGTAAACAAAACAGAGGCTGACTTGGTGCAACAGTTTGCTGTAGTACTGCTTAGCAGTGAGGAAAAAACAAAAGAAGAGACCTAAACAAGTCTGGATGATGTGTGGGGAGACATGAGGGGTATACTACGAAGTAAGCTCAACACAGCCAGGCTTTCTTTGCATGATCTGGATCAACAAAGCCTAAAACCGCAATCAGAGATAATGGGTATCACGATGGTGGTTATGAACTCACTTTGTTAATCCAGGCTTTCGTCTTCAGACTCAGTGCCCGCTCACATAAAAGGGGCGTTTGTTGCATCATTTGACTCTTCTTCCACCTGAAATGAAGCAATCGCAAGCCACTTAAGTCAAAATGATCAAGTTGTTATAATTATGAGCTGTGGAAAATATACAAAATACATTACGGCAAAAAGCAACATTGTTGCTGCAAATAAAGCAGGAGAAGAAGTATGCTGTCAGAAAATTACCGATCGACTAAATGCGGTCTTAATGCTGCTGTTTATTCTAACATGAAAACTGCACATTAAACAATAAAACTCCATACAGCAGATTTAAACATGATGAAATCTGTCTGACACTGTCCTATGATGACAGAGACGTGGAGATCACTTAAGTTTTTGACAAAACCAACGTAAAATGAGTGTAACTGATTTAAGATTGTCTGTGATAAATGATGATGAATTTTCTAATCAGTGATCTGAGCTGCCATATCACCAAGACAAAACAGATAATAGTAAAAAGTATTCAAAGTGTCTGTAGTTGTTTCATCATTATTTTAGTATGTGGATTATATGCCATGTCAATTTAAAGTGTTAATATGATCTGGAGCAAACGGGAAAAATGACTCTGCATCACCAAACGGAGGTTACCATCATTTGTGCTGCTTCGTTCGGTGATATTACGAACATACAGCTCAACAACTTTTCATTTTTATTGTCTTTCCTCAGTTTAAAAGCTATATTGCTTTGTTAGGACAATTATAAGTGAAAGAGCAGTGCTTTTTACAGATGATTTAATCTGAAACTCTGAACATAACCTACTCCTGACCAGGTTATGAGTTTAGTATAAGTTACCATGGTGATCTAGCCAGGTTAAAAGAGAGCCACTTTCGTGACACTGAAAATCCTGGCTTTAGACTCAACATAGCTCGCTAACCCATTAATCTCGCTTCGTAGTACACCCCTCACGAATGTGGCTCTCTTTTAACCTGGCTAGATCACCATGGTAACTTATGCTAAGCTCATAACCTGGTCGGGAACAGGTTATGTTCAGAGTTTATGATTAAATCGTCTGTAAAAAGTGCCTTTCTTTAACTAACTATTGTCCTAACAAGGTTGTTTATGAGCGATATAGCTTTTAAACTGAGGGAGGAGGTTAACAATGAAAAACTGCTTAGCTGTATGTTTGTAATATCACCGAACGAATTCATCTAATGTAAAAATGTAACAGCAGCACAAACGGTATACATCGTGCTGTCATGATGGTAACCTCCGTTAGGTGATGCAGAGTCATTTTTCCCGTTTGCTCCAGATCATATTAACACTTTAAATTGACATCGTATATAATCCACACAGTAAAATAATGATGAAGCAACTACAGATACTTTGAATACTTTTTACTGTTATCTGTTTTGTCTCTGTGATATTGCAGCTCAGATCACTGATTAGAAAATTCATCATCATTTATCACAGACAATCTTAAATCAGTTGCACTCATTTTACGTTGGTTTGGTCATAAACTTCAGTGATGTCCACGTCTCTGTCATCATAGGACAGTGTCAGACAGACTTCATCATGTTTAAATCTGCTGTATGGAGTTTTATTGTTTAATGTGCAGTTTTCATGTTAGAATAAACAGCAGCATTAAAACCACATTTAGTCCATCAGTAATTTTCTAACAGCAAACTTCTTCTCCTGCTTTATTTGCAGCAACAGTGTTGCTTTTTGCCGTAATGTATTTGTATGTTTTCCACAGCTCATAATTATAACAACTTCATGATTTTGACTTAAGTGGCTCGCGATCGCTTCATTTCATGCGGAAGAAGAGTCAAATGACGCAACAAACGCCCCTTTTATGTGAGCGCGCACAGAGTCTGAAGACGAAAGCCTGGATTAACAAAGTGAGTTGATAACCACCATTGTGATACCTGTTATCTCTGATTGAGGTTTTAGGCTTTGTCGATCCAGATCATGCAAAGAAAGCCTGGCTGTGTTGAGCTTACTTCGTAGTATACCCCCCTGGTCAGCACAGATTGTTTATTCTTAAGTCAGAACAGGAAATGAGTTTTTAACTGCCACTGTGTGAACAGTAATTTGCTGCCAGCTACACAGCAAAATCTATATACTCAGATTAACACTGTTGGAATTGATTTCAACACTTTTGAAATGTCTATATGGGTCCACACCACAGATAGTTAATTTTATTGTTTTGGAGAGTTGGTACCTTAACACTAATTTAGTGTAATAATTGACTCTTTTTGAGTTAAAATTCAACACTTTTTAACACTAACCATTGTTAGTTTTTCTAACTCTCGTATGCAGTGTTGATATTAATTCTCTCAAGGGTTACCACTAACACTGTAAGATGTTGATTAATATAGCTTTTCTTAATTACTAAAAATGAACTTGAAAAGAACAATTTTCTGTTTTTATTAGGGAGGTCATTCACAGTCCAGGTTTGCAAGACATTCAGTACATGAAGACAGTACATAAATCACATTTACATAAGTACATAATAGTAAAGACATAACTCAAATAATGGCATTAAACTTAGTCAAAATAAGCTTGTCTATTTTTCTCCCTTACATTTTAGTGTCAGCAACTATATACATTTGAACAAACAATGTCACACACATTCATTTATCTATGAAAGTCTGCTCCTCATAGTTCATTGAAAATGGCAATTTCCTTTAAAGTAGGTCAGGTCTCTGTGAATTAATGTATCCAATCCATTTTGACCACAATGTCCTAAATTTTTCTCTTTGCATTTTTATAGTAAAGGTTAGTCTCTCCATTGTGTAGATTTCCTGAATAATTTTTAACCAGTCCTCTAATGTTGGAGCATCTGGTTGTAACCACTTCCTCGTCACAGCTTTTTTGCCTCCAATAAGTAATATTCTCATTAAATATTTGTCTGTTTTAGTTTGAAGATTCAGTGTTACAGTGCCCATATACATTGTCAAAGCATCAAATGGAATAGTGATCTGAATTACTGTTTCCAAACATTTATGAATTTCCCTCCAATAGAATGTAATTTTGGGGCAATCCCAAAATAAATGATAATGGTTACCTACATCTGTTCCACATAGCCCCCAACAATTCATTCCAACACCTTGATATCTCTTCTGGGCAGGAGTAATGAAAATCTCATGATATTTTTCCATCCAAATTGCCTCCAACAGTGTGATGATGTAGTTATCCACTGTGATTTGCATATATCCCCCCACTCATCTTCAGATAAGACCATTCCTCCCTCTCTTTCTCATTGATTTTTTACATGTTGGGTGGTTGTCTTTGAGGAGTCCTGAAAGCTTTTATATAGAGCTGCACAATATATCGTTTGAGCATCGTCATTGCAATGTATGTGTGCGCAATAGTCACATTGCGATGTAGGAGACAAATGAACTAAACGTGTTCTCATCTAATTTCAAGGGTACCTGACACACACTGCGTGCAGCGATCCACCAATCACAATCTTTCTTAATCAGTTTGCCAAAACAGACCACGCCCCCGTATATGGAGTGAGTCACAAGATCAGTGCAGGTTAATTGTCCACAAGATGGCAGCAGTGCAGCATAACATAAAGTGCTATTCAAGTCATCTGGTGAAAATTCCTGTATTTTTTCATATCGCAATATATATCGCAGGGTTAAAAAAAAAATTGCAATGTCAGTTTTTTCCAATATCGTGCAGCCCTACTTTTATATAATCTGGATATTATTTTGCATCCATTTCCTGATTTGTAAATTGACACAAAAATATTCAATATATCATTGTCTACTTTCTCCAAGCCCTCAGCTATAATTCCATTCACTCTGTCTCACTTTTAGATATCTGAAAAAATCCTGATCCTCCAATCCATAATCTTTTTTAAGTGTCTAAAGCTTTTCAGTGTTTTGTTATGGATACATCAGCAATATTGTTAGCCCTTTACCCATCCATATTTTAAATCTGGTATCCGTCTCGTTTGGGATGAAGTCAGTATCATATGCGCACCATCTTAATTTCTCCCCACCCTTCAGGTTATATTTTTTAACTACCCTCTGCCAGGTGTTAAGAGCCACTTGTATCCAAGGATTGTTTTTATCTGTAAAGGTGTCCATCAATCTACTGTCGACAATCATAGCTTGTGTTGATGATCCAATAGATTTCCCAACTTCTATTTCCTTCCACCTTGCTCTGAACTGTGAATTACAAAGACACACCAAGGGCCTTAAGTGAGCTGCATAATAGTAGTCTTTTAAGTCTGGTAATGCTAGACCTCCATTCTCTTTAGATAATTGCATTACTTTGTATTTTACTCTTGGTTTCTTACCCATCCAGATGTACCAGGAAATTAATTTGTCCCATTCAATGAATTGCTGTTTAGTTATATTTATTGGCAGGGATTGGAAAAGGTATAACAGGCGAGGCAAAATAACCATCTTGACTCCTGGAGGATAAACTGAGGAATGGTAGGTGATTCCGCCTAAAAATATCACATTTAATTTTAGACTTTATAGGGATGTAATTGGCTTCAAATAATTTTGTGATATCCTGAGTAAGATTAACCCCTAAATACTTCATTGACTTCTTATCGCACTTCAAATCATACTTTTCTAGGAGGTGATTTGGTGGATCATAGTTGAGATTCAAAATTTGGGTTTTTTGGATATTTAGTTTATATCCTGACAACTGACCAAATCTCTTCAAAGATGACATCAAAGTTGGTAGTGATACTAGAGGCCGGGTTAAAAAGATCAATACGTCATCCGCAAATAACGATAATTATGTTCCCCTCCCGCTATATGCATACCCCTGATTTCTTCATTTTGTCTAATATACTGGCTGAGAGGCTCTAATAAAGAGAGCAAAGAGGAGAGGGGAACAGGGGCAACCCTGCCTGCAGGAACGTTCCGGTGTAAATGATTTTGAGATGCTGCCATTGATTTTAACTCTTGCTGTGGGATTATTGTATATTGCTTGGAGAGTTCAAATAAAGGTTTTGTGGAAGCCAAACTTCTCCAAAACTTTATACAGGAAGGTCCATCTGACTGAATCGAATGCCTTCTCTGCGTCTAATCCTATAAGCATTGCTTCCATCTTATTTTGATGAATATGCCACATAATGTGCAGTGTTCTCCTTAGGCTATCATTAGTTTGTCTCTGATGGATAAATCCTGTCTGGTCCAGGTGGATAAGGGATGATAGGATTTTTTCTCTTCTTCTAGCTAATATTGAGATGTAAATTTTATAGTCCACGTTTAATACTGAAATGGGTTGATATTGTTTACAATCTAATTTATCTTTACCATCTTTTGGTATTGTTGAGATTACGGCTTCCCTCGGTGAAGGGGGGATCTCTCCCTTTTTGAGTGCCCAATTGCAAGTCTGTCACAAGCTTGGAGTTATCTGTTCGCTAAAAGTTTTATACCATTCAGTCGTAAAGCCATCCGAGCCTGGGCTTTTATGCGGTTTAAGTCTTGTTATTGCTGCCTTAACTTCTTTATCAGTAATTTCAGTAACCGGTGCTTTATTTTGTTCCTGTGTAACTAGAGGTAGATTCAGAAGTTTAAGGAAAATATTTATTTAATTTTTCCATCTAGTCTTGGTTGTGAATATAATTCTTTATAGTACTCCTCAAACCTACTTTGAATCTCCTCCATTTTATACTGTATTTTCTTTGTTTTAGGACATTTGTTTATAGACATTATTTATTAATAGTA
The DNA here is from genome assembly GCF_056507025.1 of Lutjanus erythropterus. NCBI lineage: Eukaryota > Metazoa > Chordata > Actinopteri > Lutjaniformes > Lutjanidae > Lutjanus > Lutjanus erythropterus. The sequence goes on from NC_139330.1 coordinate 37,988,657, forward strand.
TTGTCTGCCTGCTGTTTCCTTAATTTGTATGCCAGTAGTTTCATAGCTTTACTTCCTGCCTCATAATAAGCCTGTTTCAGAAATATCCTTTTTTTTTTTTTATTTTGTCAGAATATATCTCATCTATCTCATTTTGCAGTTTCTTAATTGCTACTGCCTTATCTGATTCTGCTCTACTCTTATGGTTTTTTTTGTAATTCCTTAAGTTTACTGTACAAATTGTTGAGCCTCTCTTGTTTGAGTTTCTTTAGTGATGAGGAACGGGAAATTATTTTCCCCCTTAATACTGCTTTATATGTATCCCACACAATAGGTGGGGACACCTCTCCATTACTGTTTTCTTTGAAATAGGTTTCTATTTCCTTTTCCATTTCTTCTTTTACCTGGGGGTTATTTAATATGTTTGAATTTAATTTCCACAGTGTGGATTTTGGATTATTACTGATGTTAATTATAGAGATGCACCAATTGCAATTTTCTTAGCCGATTCCGATCTCCGGTTTTTATAAGGGTCTGACCTGCCGATTCCGATTTTGACCGATTCCGATTTTCAGTCTTTCTAAGAACTGGAATTGACAGCATTCACAAACATTTTTGCAACTTTTCTTGTAAAAATTAAATTAGATGTTCATAATTAGACTTGCACCGATTAATCGGCAATGCTCGGAATCGGGCCGGTTTTCACGTGACTGGCCTTGACCAGTGACCGGCCGGTCAGCGTCACAAATCCGGTTCTGTGCCCGTCATTGTCACACACATGTTCTGCACGATGGTCACGTCATGCGCGCAGCAGACAAACTGACCGTGACGTCAACACAGCGCTGATAACAGCTACACACACTCAGACACACGTCTGCTTGAAGATGGTGTCCAAGAACAAGATAAAGAGAAGACAGACAGTCTACAACGAGACAGAGCAGCTGACAATGTCGCAAAACAGCCGTAAACTCTCTCGCACTTCAGGCTAATGCTAGCAAGCTAGCAGCAGACTGCTGTTCACAGAGGGACAGTTAAAATCTCACCTCCTGTTCTGGCTGAAGAATAAACAACCTGTGTTGATGCGTCTCCTCAAACATTTTCTCATCCAGACACGTTTAACTTCTGTGTTTGTTTTTCTCACGGCAAAGTTTTACTTCAAACTGTTGCACCGCGTTAGCCTCCGGTTTGTTTACATCTGCTTCCACAAAAGATCACGTGAAATCGCGTCCCACGAAATCCCGCGATATTGATATTGATATTGATATCGCGAGATCACGTTCACCCAATTCATAATCTTAATATAAAATTATAACAAGGCGTGGTTGTAATCCGGATGATTTTGGAGAAAGTATTAAATGAATATTTAATAGTCAGTGTCTTATTATGAACATATTTACAAGAAAAGTTGCAAAAATGTTTGTGAATGCTGTCAATTACAGTTCTTAGAAAGACTGAAAATCGGAACCGGCCAAAATCGGAATCGGTAGGTCAGACCCCTCAAAAATCGGAAATCAGAATCGGCTAAGAAAGTTGAAATCGGTGCAAGTCTATTCATAATATGACACTGACTATTAAATATTCATTAACCCTCATATTGTCTTCCCATTTACTACACACCTTTTATCTTCCTGGGTCAAAATTGACCCGGTCTGGTTTGACTGCTTATAAAGCATGTAGTATAAAATGATCATCAAATTCTGTGTTGCACCTTTTTAGTTAACTTGTTTCCAACACATCAACATATATTTTACACTTTTGTTTTGTAATATATGGTATAATGGATGTAATTTATATAAAATTATGCTCAATTTTTGAGTAAAAAAAAGCAGAAATATTGAACTATTTTGAATATAGTTATGATCTGAGCTACATAAGTTGATGTATTATCACAGACTGGTACATGTCAAAGTTTAGTCAGGATACTGTTTTGAAACAATGTAAAAAAAAATGTAATGGCAGCAAATAGTCACACCTGTTGTCTTCCCAGTTCAAAATTGACCCGGTGTGGTTTGACTGTTTATAAAGCATAAAGTATAAAATAATCAAACAATTCTGTGTTCCATATTTTTAGCCAACTTCAGTCTAACTCATTACCACAAATTTTAGACTTATTTGTTTTACACTTATTCTTTTTATTATACTTTACTATACTTTTAATTTATGGCCAATATACCTCATTTACCTGAAATTATACCATGTTTTCAAGAAAAAAAAAAAAAAAAGAAGTTATTTTGGATAATTACTCACTGGTATATGTCAAACATTAGCCAGGATATTCCCAGGTCAAAACCGACTGATACAAATAACAAAAAAATGTGATTTACAAAGTATAACATTTATTTCCAAAACTATTTTGAAATTCATATAAACACAGAACAGTGTGTGTGTGTCAGTTGTGTGTGTCAGTCAGTGTGTGTCAGTCTGTGTGTGTGTGTGTGTGTGTGTGTGTGTGTGTGTGTGTGTGTTTATTGTACTGGAAACCACAATAGTATGACCCATTATACCACAAATTGTGGCCGGGTCAAATTTGAGCCGGGAAGACCACAGATGCTATAAATTTTAATAAAACACACGATGAATATAGTCATAATTAATTTTACTTGCAAAGAGCATAGTATGGAACCATCCATGTCATTGTCAAAGCAATTATAAGGAAGAATGCCATAGTTGTGAAACCAGGAACTTGAAAACGGGTCAAAAATGACCCGAAGACAGCAGGAGGGTTAAATGCTATTTACATTTTCTCCAAAGTCCTCCAGGTTACAGCCAGGCCTTATTATAGTTTTACATTAAGATTATGAATCAGCTGAATGGGATGACTCACGAAAACCCACGATATCATGGATTCTTGCGGGATTTCGCGGGACGAGATTTCACGTGATCTCCTGTGGAAGCAGATGTAAACAAACCGGAGATGGATGTGATGCAACAGTTTGCTGCCGTAAAACTTTGCCGTGAGAAAAACAGAAGCAGAAGTTAAAGGAGTCTGGATGAGAAAATGTTTGAGGAGACACATCAACACAGGTTGTTTATTCTTCAGCCAGAACAGGAGGTGAGATTTTAACTGTCCCTCTGTGAACAGCAGTCTGCTGCTGGCTAACATTAGCCTGAAGAGCTACATAGTTTACGGCTGTTTTGCGACATTGTCAGCTGCTCTGTCTCATTGTAGACTTTCTGTCTTCTCTTTATCTTGTTCTTGGAATCTGTCGCTGACACCAGCTTCAAGCAGACATGTATCAGAGTGTGTAGCTGTTATCAGTGCTGCATTGACATCATGGTCAGTTTGTCTGCTGCGCGCATGATGTGACCATCGTGCAGAACACGTGTGTGACAATGACGGGCACAGAATCGGATATGTGACGCTGACCGGCCGGTCACACGGTCGATCGGTTCATCTCTAGTTAATTATAAATCTATCGGTGAATGATCTGACATATCAATAGTTCCAATATCACATGATTGTATTTTTGGCCCAAACCTACTGCTACATAGCCTTTCTCTACAATGTTGAACACAAATTGAAGAATTGCCATTACTTCTTAAGCGAATATTAAGAAATGGTAAAATAAAGCAGTGACCTAAACGTATAAACAGCATCACAGGAGAGAAACTAAACGTTAATCCACAGTCATTCATTTAGAGGTTAGAAAGTACTGAGAGCCTAAGGTGATAGTTTACCCACAAATTAAATTTCTCTCGATATCTACTCATCCCTGTGCTGATGTGAGGATGGGTGAAGATCTCCAGTTCACAAAACACTGGAGCTTCAGTGGAAAACAGCGTTGCGGCCAATTGTAGTGAATGGTGACCAGTTTTAAGATGTAAAAAAGAACACAAAAAAACCCACAAAATGTCTCCATACTCTTTGTGTGGTGTAACCCAAGTGTCCGTGAGCTGAGACATTAAAATTTGACCCAAAAAGACGCCATATTTTTAGACTAAATACCAACTGTAACCTCTCAGACCGGAGTTGCTTGCACACGCCTGAAGTGGGTACACAAGCTCTTGCCCAAGCGGTGCAACATGAGATATACAAGGTCTTGCGATACTTTCACACCTGTGTTTACATGCTACCTGGAAGCAACTCAGACAGAGCGAGATCTTCTCAGAAATAGTGACTTGTTATGCGTACAGTTGACTTTGCAAACTTTCAACCAAGAAGAAAATGTTCGAGGACTGATATAGAAGAGGAACATCATTTCTTTGCTGCAGCTACACCACTTGGGCGAGAGCTTGTTGTTGAACTCGGGCTCATTCTAGTCCATTAAAATCATCATATGTGTGAGCGAGTTCTGCATGTTGGTTAATGAAGCAATAGGAGAAGATATCCGGTTTCGATCAGTATTTATTCCAGCAATCAAAGTGCAGTTTACAGAGCTCTGGGTCGAGATCTTCTATTCCCTGACAGCAACAGAGTATTTGTCAGTTCACGAAGTCTGACTGCCTATTCTATCCTGACCCAGTTGTTTTATACTATACAGAGTCAAACTAGAGAATGTAGGTAGATCTCTCTTCCAATTGGCTGTCGGCCCGCTGGTGGAGTGTGTTGATTGGTTACTTCCTCTCAGCAACCGGGTGCACGCGCCTCGCTCAGCTGTGTTGGCGCCCTGTTTCGAGGAAGTCAAGTTGGAAACATATGCAGAAACAGCTCCTATCTGATATCCTTTCACCTACGTCTGACCCCGAAATGATAGACATATTTTTCTCGTGTGGTTTTAACACAGTTCCTATTTTTATCTGTTAAAGCAGTACATTTTGTGCTTACATCCTGTCGTTCTACTTGGTGTACGTGACTTTCTGCAAATTGCATGCAACTACTACACTTTGTCCTACTTAGCATGATTATTCTTAATGCAACATTGTCGATATTGAATAGCACACTCATAACTGTCTAAAAACTGTAATCAATGTATCAATGTATAAAACCTGTAAAAAAAGAAATATTAAAGGAACATATATTCACATTGTGTACCTGCTTCAGGCGTGTGCACACAGATCCGGTCTGAGAGGCTACAGATGACATTTAGGCTAAAAACATGGTGTAAATGGCATGAGTGAAATTTCATTTTTGGGTGAACTATCACTTTAACACACACACACTTCTTCAGACCACTGTCTCTGCTCTCCTGCACAGACAGGAGCTCAGTCTGACAACACACGCTAGCTTGAGGGCAAAGATGGGGTTCAGAGATGCTGAGGTCGAGATATATTCCAAGCACAGTGTCTTGGACGAGGGTAATGCAGTGTGGCACGGTGTGTTTTAGCCTTTAGTGATAATGGCCATAGAATGGTCAGTAAATTTCATAGAATATTGTCTCCATCTAGATATGGTGTAATTACGAGTGAGTATTAAAGGACAACTTTGGAAATTTTAAACCATGGCCTTAATGGAGACAGCTCGTTTTGAAATTGTTTCCAGTGTTGAGGGAGGCAGATGCAGCTGGCAGCTGCAAAATAAGTACGACAGTATACATTGGACAGATGCGTCCTGTTGCATTGAAAGTGCTTTTTTCACCACAGACCCGCTCAGATCGCCTGTTTTATCTCTGTCAACAGCATGCGAAGCGTCTGTCTTACCCTTCACTTGCTCTGGGCTGTGTGTGACAAAATCTCACGGGATCTTTGCTTGTTACTGGAAAAAAACAGAGGAGCCATGACTTGTAAAAGTCAGTTGGTTGTCCCATAGTACAGGTGAGAGTTTACTAGGCCGATTGAAGTGTCATGGCTAAATATTTACCTGATTTGGAGAATGTAGATGAGATCTTTGATTTCAGTGGCTGCCAGTATTTATTTGAGCCCGAGTATACGGATGAGGAGTTTGAGTTCCTACAAACAAAGAGTGGATGAGGATAGAGAGAAAGGGGCAACGGGCAGACGAGGATGAAGCAGCTGCTGCATGTCTGTGAATCTGTGAAGACTGATTGTGCTCCTTGAATGCTGTGACTCTATGCCCACAGAGGAAGAATGTCTGTGTTGTAACGAGTGGGACCTGTTGCCCAGTATTTATGGTCTTGATGTGTCCAGGGATGATAGAGAAACTACCCAACGCTGTGTAACCACTGTGGTGGGAAAATTATTCACCAAACTGGTCACTGTTGTTCCTCTTAGTTATTTCTCATGTTCTGTCAGGCACTAACTGGTTACTGGTCCTTGAACACACAGCTGTTTTCCCTTTGGAAGAACAACTTCTGATAACACAATCACATCCCCACTCTCCCGATAAGCACTTCAGGTCCATCCTGACCCAACCTCCTTCATCTCCTAACCCTGTAAGACAGATTTACATTCTTGACTTGATTATCAGTTCCTTTTACACTTTGAGTGTGACTGTGTACTGATCCTTTGCAAAGCTCTATTAAAACACCACAAAGACAATCTTGGTCATGGGGTCTGTCTTAATTTTCAGATTTTCCACCACACCACCTTACAGGATTTCCGCCCTCTGACCAGCAGAGCAGTGCTGGATACCTTCTTTCATGTGCCCAAAATAAATTGGAGGAGGCAACCAAAACCACAGGGACCAAATGGTCAACTATCCATTGAGTAAGTATAAATAATATGTCTTCATGCATGTAATATCTGTACCTAGAATTGTTTGACAGATGCACCTTTTCTGTTGCATGCATTAGTTTGCCCTCAGACATTTCTAAATCATCTTAACCATTTCCTTTCATCCAGCCAGGACAGACTTGCAGCCTATCATGTGGTGCTGGAGTGGGCTGTCAGAGGAGAACGTCTTGTTTGTGGTAACAGAAGAGTGCTGCCAAGCTGGATCATCACTGCTATCAGAAGCAAGTACCTGTCCCCCACTGGCACTTACAGCAGGTTCAAGGAGGCACATGTTCAGAACACATCTACCGATGAATGACTTTTCAATAATTGTACTCTTGACTGCACTGCTGAGCAGTCTACAAACCGTTCCAGTCTTTAGAGACACTAGCAGAGCCTGCATAAATCTTGCACACTGTAAGTATTTACAGTACAAAATCATCCACTCCAAATATGCAGGGGTGGACAGCAAGAAAGTACATTTACTTGAGTACTGTACTTTACTTGAGTATTTGTTTTTCTGGAAACAAATATTGTACTCTTGTATGATTGTACCACATTTCTAGAAAGGTTGTCATTACTTTGAAGTCAGCTGTTGTTGTTTCTTATTTTCTAAAATGCGACTGGCCCCATGCTGTGTTCCTCACAGAAGGAAACCAAGTACAGTACCCACTCTTAACTGGGATTGATGCAAAAGCAGAAATGCGTCATCCAGGCACTCTGTAACAAGCCCTAGCAAGCACTCCCTCTTTCATTCCAACAAAACTCAGTAATGATGACGGCAGGAGAAAGACTAAATTAAATCTCAAGATGTTGTTAGAATTAGAAAAAGAGAAATAAGAGACAGGAATCGTCATTTAGAAGATGTACAGCAGGATGTACAGCATTGGTAATACCACCCCAATTAGTCCTGCCAGGGTATTAACAACTTTTGCCCAGAAATCTAGAATCCCTGGACATTTTCATACAACATGAATAAAGGAGCCAACAGTTCTGTGAGAACAGAAAGAACAGTATGGGTCAGGGGCTAGTCCTATTTGATGCCTAATTCTCGGTTTAAAGGGGAACTATTATGCTTTTCCTCTTTTTTGACCTATAAATGTTGTCACAATGTCGGATACTCGTGTTAAACGATTCCAAAGCGTCAAATAATGAGGTTCATGCATTTGGAAGTGAGCCCTGCAAGCTGTTTTGGATGGCTCTGCATGCTGTGTTTTACTGTCTTTTTTAACGGTGTAGTAACATTGATGTTAATGCGTGCCAGACTTACTTATATGGTCATACCCAGGCATATGCTCTAGGCCTGCCCGCTCCCCCGCTCTGCTTCAGAAGTTACATCGCTGTGCGCTGCTCTGCTGTCTACAACGATTTCACAGTGTTAGCACGTTGAGCAATGGCTCCCAGAAAATGTTTGTTCGGGTGTGAGGGAAAGTTACCTTTGTTTAGCTTTCCTAAAGAGGCAAGCACCAGGCAGAAGTGGATAGAGTTGCTTTTTCCCGGCCAGCAAAAGAAAAATACCTCCGTGTTTGTCTGTCTACGGTACGTCACAGGGGACTGTTTTGTCAACATGGGCCAGTACGAAGCTGGATTAGCCAGTAGCCGGGCTCGGCAGCGCTCGCCAGCCCTTCGGAAGTCCTCGGGAGTGCGACCAATCACAATGGAGTGGGCTCGGCGGGAGGCGTACATAGAGCAGGGCCGGGGGGGTGGAGTAAATTACACAGACCGTTTTCGCGGGACGTAGAAAATACAAGGAAGAGATGCAGCGAGAGGCACAGCGTCCTGAAGATCTACAAAGCTTTCTGTGCGGGCGATCGTGTGTAGCTGCTCTATAGGAGTCCAGAAATCAAATACAAAGGCCCGAAAATGAATATAATAGGTCCCCTTTAAGGTATGCTCTACGACAAAATTTCAAATGTATATATACTGATGGTTTGGGTTTTAGGAGGCATCAGCAACGTTATTCCAAATTACAACCCATTTCAGTTCTTGTTCCACCTCAGCTATGTCTCTCCCCCAAGCCAAGCAAGTTTAATTTGTCATATATATAAGCCACTATTCATCTGGAGCACACTGTATCCAACTTAAAATAGGATGTTCTTGTAAGGCTGATTCCCACTGAACTTTATAGGCTTAACAAACTGACCCTAAAAGAGAATGTTTGTCAATATTGTATGGAACTTAAGGATTGTGCTTGCCCCATTAATATCTTGTTGTAATACCTTTATCTTCCCAGGCTTTGTTAGTAAAAGGTTTCCCCTGTTGCAGATTCAACTTATTACTAAAAAATGACGAAGCGAGACTCTTGATTCAAATTAGACGTTCTTTAGTGAATAAAAAAAAAAGGAAACATACATTTAGCGTGCGCTACACGAGAGGCACAGCATGGCTGCCTAGCAACAACAACAATGATGTCATCACGTCGCGTCCACACTTTTTCCTAGAGCATCCTGGGTACTGAAGTCCATTACATCTAAGTCTAAATCAAATGAACTGAAAAAATGCAGTCCCTTATTAAACTACATTCTAACTGTTTATGAATATTAACAGTAACTTATATTTTAATTTATTAATCCTTACAAATAATATATTCCCTCAAAATAAATTCTCAACATCCTCCCCCCCGATAAACTATAGTTTATCTAAATTTCCAAAGGATACAACAGCTGGATAGGTCTCCGCAGAACAGTCCCTGAACTTGTGCGAACTGCACATGACCTCACGAGGCCATCACGACCTGGAAACAGTTCCTCAATTCTTCCTAGCCTCCAGCTCTGCCTTGGTGTGTTATCCTCTCCGATGAGCGCAACATCCCCCACCTTCAGCAGAGAAGGCTGTGGGGTGTCACAGCGTTGTGCTGACTTCAAATCCAGCAGATATTCTCTCCGCCATCTGTTCCAGAAGTTGGTCATAAGTCTCTGTCTGTATCGCCACCTACGTGTCATCTCCTCCTTGCTTCCTGTTGGATGGTTAATGTCAGCTGGAAATGGCTTAGGGGGCAGGGAGGTCAGTCTCTGACCCACCAGGAAGTGTGCAGGTGACAGTGGCTGTGGCTCATCCACATCATTGTGCACGTAAGTAAGTGGCCTTGAGTTTATTATGGCCTCAGCTTCAGTTAGAATGGTACACATTTCTTCAAAGTTGAGTTTAGCTCTGCCAAGCACCTTTCTGAGAATAATTTTGACTGACCTTACAAGCCTTTCCCAGAATCCGCCCCACCAGGCTGCTCTTTCAGCGATGAACCGCCAGGTGATGCCCTTCTCTGAGAAGAACTCCTGTAGCTGAGGGTCTTTGATGCCTTTCCAGAGCTCCTTCAAATCCTGATCAGCTCTCTTGAAAGTCTTGGCGTTATCTGAGTAGATCACCTTGCATAATCCTCTTCTTGAGATGAATCTTAGCTATCTGAGCTAGCAGAAAATTCTCAGTGGATAGATCTGAGACCAGCTCTAAGTGCACTGCTCTGGTTACAGCACAAGTGAACAGTGCTATGTATGTACACATCTTGACACAACTCTCTTGACTACCTGCCGTGCCCTCAAAATCCAATATTTCTCTCTAGTTCGCACTAAAGTGTCTCGTACCCCTGCATGCATTATGTTCTCATGTTGATACTGCACCAACATTTCTGTATATCTGTGGTCGTTGGGCAGAATCCATGGGTGCTTTTCTCTGTAAGAAAGGTCAGAATGCTGGAGCCTTCCTCCCACACTGAGCAACTCATCTTCATCCAGAAATGGTTTTAGCTCTCTTATTCTGGAGTCAGTGTCGGGGCATTTTCCTGCCTTCAGCAGATCAATTTCTGAGCTGAAACGTTGGATCTGAATCACCTTTATCCAATGCTTCCCTGCTTCATTCAGCTCTTCTGCTGTCAGTTCACCCCTTAATTTTGTGCTTGAGCGGGTGTTGGTAATAAACCTCTTCACCCAGGCCGTCACTCTGAGCACTGTTTTTAGTTTACTGTACTTCTCTAGACATAACACAGGTTTTAAGAAATCTGTGTCTTGATTAACAACCTGTACAGCAATCTGGTATTTTGATCTGAGTTCAGAGTTTGCCTCATCTTCTTGAACATCGTCCTGATTGCTTTCCAACTGATCAGGTGACATCAGAACACAAGGTCCATTCCACCACAATACGCTCTGCTTTAGCTCCTGCACTGTTAGGCCTCTGGTGGGAAGGTCAGCTGGGTTCATTTTCCCTTTGCAGTGGGACCATGACTGTGGGTCAGTTAAAGACTGGATGTCCGTCACTCTGTTTGCGACAAACTGTTTCCACTTGTGAGCAGAACTGTGAATCCAGTGTAGCACTATCATTGAGTCTGTCCATAGTCTGAGCTGTGTCTTGTCTAGTTGCAGTGCTTTCATGAGGGTGCTCCCCAGCCTGGCCGCTATTACAGCTCCTATCAGCTCCAGACGTGGCAGTGTCATCCTTTTGAGTGGAGCCACTCTGGACTTGGATGCAACCAAGCTTATGGTCACTTCTCCATCCTTTGTTTCTCCCTGCAGATAAGCAACTGCACTGTAAGCCCTTTCACTTGAGTCACAGAATACATGTAGTTTTAAATCATGACCATTCTGATGCATGTGTGTTTTGTACCACCGTGGGATTGACAGCTGGTGCAATTGAGGGAGCTCTGAACACCACTGTTGCCACTTTTTTGTCAAATCGGGTGGCAATTCCTCGTCCCACTTGAGCCCTCTCTCCCACATCTCCTGGAACAAGCACTTTATTCTGATGGTGAAGGGGGTCAAGAATCCCAGAGGGTCAAAAATGCGAGCAGACGACTGCAGAACACTTCGTTTTGTATTCTGTCTTTCTTTCAGAATATCAAGCAGCCTGCTGAGGTCGAACACAAAATCATCAGTGACTGGTCTCCACACCAAGCCCAAAACCTTCAGCACTGACCCGCATGTTTCTGGTTGTGCAGTGCAATCCATCAAGCTTTCCTGCCATTTTTCTTTGAGCTCAGGAGAGTTTGTCATCCATTTACATAACTCCATGCCTGCGGCAGACATAATGTTCTTAGCTGTAGTTGTCACTGCATGGGCCTCTGTCACCTCACTTGCACTTGAAATAAAGTCATCCACATACAAGGAGGAGCTAATGATTTCCACCACTTGTGGGTGTTCTAACTCATATTGTCTCAAATGCTTCCTTATGGTAGCTGCCAGTAGGAATGGGCTTGATGAAGCTCCAAACACCACTCTTGTCATTCTGAGTATGCGCAGCTTCTCATCCTTGTCCTCTGTGGGTGGGCCTGTGAACCACAGAAATCTTACAGCATCCCGGTCTCTTTGTGAGAGTGAGATCTGCAGAAATGCTTTCTTGATGTCTGCCATGTATGCAATTTCATGTAGTCTGAACTTGATCAAAACACTCAACAGATCTGGATTCAGGTTAGGACCTGTTAAGAGACAATCATTTAGGTAGGGACTTCCATCTTCGTGGGATGAAGCATCAAACACAACCCGCAGTTTTGTTGTCACTTTGTCCTCCCTCAGTACAGCGTGATGAGGTAAGTAATATGTCTCACTGCTTGGTGGTGATGTATGCTCCATTGGCACATCCTCAGCCATTCCTTGTTTTAAGTAGTCCTCCACTACTTCATTGTATCTGCTGTAGAGCGTGACATCCTTCCTTAGTTTCCCTTTCAAGCTCTCCAGCCTCCTTTTTGCAATGCGATAATTGTCTCGAAGTGGAGGATGGTTCTGTCGCCATGGCATCTCCACTTGGTAATGCCCATCCTTGAATATGGAGGTTTCCTCAAACAGCTGCAATGCTTCTGCATCCTCTGGGCTCTCAGACTTCTCACTTGTGATGCCCAGAGACTCAAGCTCCCAGAATGCATGCAGCTGTTTGTCAAGCTGCACATTCTCACTGAGCTGAAGGTGCATACATGTTGTCTCTGTCATGCTGGACACTGCTACTGGGCCCTGTACTGCCCATCCGAAGGTGCTTTCTAGTGCCACCAGGCTCTCTGTCAGTCTTTCTACTCGGCCGGATACTATCTGCCAGTAGTAGTCTGAGCCAATTAGCACAGAAAGTTCAGGTTTGTCATCTCCAGTGAAGTCTGCGAGTTGGAGACCCCTCCTTTTCATCTCCCTCTGAATATGTTCACCAGGGACTTTCATCAATGCTGTACACACTTTAGGGGTCACAACTGCTTCTATTTCAATGCTCTGCTGTTTATCCCAGACATTCTCCAAGCTGAGCTTCACTATATTGCGCTTCACCGTCGTTGGAGCAGAGGAGCCAAATGTGTGAAAGGTGATTGTTCCTTGTTTGACGACAGGTAGCTGCAGTGCCTTCACCACATTCTCATGCACAAAACTCCCCTGGCTGCCTCCATCTAGCAAGCAGCGGACCATCTTCCTGCTTGTGGGCCCTACAACCCATGCCTTGACGGTTTGCAGCAACACAGTGTTCTCATTATCAGGCTTGCCCTTTTCTGCTTGGGGAATTACAGAAGAAATAACAGTGTCCATGTTGGCAGAAACAGCAGGTGGGGGTGCCTCATTTTTCTCACAAATGGCTGCATGATGTCTGCCTCCACATGTGGCACATGACATGCCCTTTAACCTGCAGAACCTTGCGATGTGTTTGGGTGCCAAACACACATAGCACCTGCCAAGCTTCTTTAGCCTTTCTTTACATGCTGACACCTGGTGGTCTGGACAGTTTTCAGATTTGTGTTCAGTACTATCACAGAACAGGCAGTTTTGTGTCTTCTGGCTGGCAGTGTGTAGTGCAGCTGTGGATGTCATGCTTGGTTTCTTTAGTTTCATGTCACTGGCTGAGTATGATTGGCTGCATGTTTTGTTAGTAGAATGGTTCCCTCTCTGGTTATATGATCTCATCATCTGCAACGCTCTCTCTTGGCTCTGAACCTCCTTCTGCAGGAACTTGAGCACATTAGGCACCTTCCACTCATTATCATCCCCCCTCTGACGGCTGTACTCAAGAGCCATTTCCTCTGGCATCATCTGGAGCAGTATTGGGCATAACATACCTCCATAGGTGTCTGATACCACTCCCAGCGACTCTAGGCTTCTGATCTGAATTTCACAGTCATCATATAACTGCCTCAATGCACTGACATCAGATGCTTTCTTCACAGGAGTGAGATTCAGTAGCTTTGACATGTGTGCGTTTACAATGAGATCCTTCCTTCCAAATCTGCTTTGGAGTATATCAACTGCAGCATCATAGTTACTGTCTGTCAGTGTGAATCCTGCTACTGCCCTTGCAGCTGTTCCAGTGAGGTAGGTTTTCAGGTAGGTAAACTTCTCTCTTTTGCAAAGGGCATCATTGCTATGAATAGCAGTCTCAAACTGGTTCCAAAACTCCTGCCATAAACTTACATCTCCATTGAATTTCTTGATCATCAGTTTCAGCAGTCTCACAGTCGGGTTGCTGTGCTGTGAGCCGGCGGCGTTTGTGCTAGCATCACTTAGCCGAGCGGGCCGGGGGTTGTCATTGCTCACAGTCTCATGTGCTCTGATCACTCGGTGAGCCCGCGTCTTCATGCCGATGATGCGGTCTCTGTATTCCTCCCCGAGTTCGACCTCTGCCTCCACGTCTTCCAGCGAAGTGTTTTCCTCCACTACGCGGTCAAACTCATGCAAGCTGTCCTCCTTTGCTGACAACACGGCTCTTCCAGGTCTTCCTTTGATAATTCAACATCAATCTGATTCAGCAGTCTCGTGGTGGAACTCCGTATTGTCCAACGCTTTCTTTTTAACCTTTCAGTACGGTGTTCCCCACTGTCCAGTTGCTCCTCGTGGTCTCTATCTTCGTCAGCCATAGTCTCCTGCTTCCCGGGTTTCACCAAAAAATGTTGCAGATTCAACTTATTACTAAAAAATGACGAAGCGAGACTCTTGATTCAAATTAGACGTTCTTTAGTGAATAAAAAAAAAGGAAACATACATTTAGCGTGTCGCGTCCACACTTTTTCCTAGAGCATCCTGGGTACTGAAGTCCATTACATCTAAGTCTAAATCAAATGAACTGAAAAAATGCAGTCCCTTATTAAACTACATTCTAACTGCTTATGAATATTAACAGTAACTTATATTTTAACTTATTTATCCTTACAAATAATATGTTCCCTCAAAATAAATTCTCAACATCCCCCTAGATAAAAGGTCACCATTATTCCATAGTGGGGATGATTTACACCAAACACTTTTAGCTTTGAGGAATTTTTCTGCCACTTTAAACACTTGTAGCATATGAGTTAAAATCGGATGTATTCTCTTCTTGGGCTGGCAGTAGTGATCTTCGGGCACTGCAGACCCGATGGTCTGCAAGATGCAGTGTCTGGACAGGAATGTTAGCATCAATTTGTAGCACAATTAGCCACAACTTCAGCATCTTTTTTTTTTTTTTTTTTTTTTTTTTTAATCGATATAGTGAAACTCTCAACTGCACTCAGGGACAACCAACTCCACTCTGACCGGCTCTCAGTCATGGTTCCTTTGTTTTCTTCTGGCAACACACTAAGATCCCATGAGATTTTGTCACACACAGCCTGGAGCAAGTGAAGGTTAAGAGATGTGCTTTGCATGCTGTTAACCGAGTTTACACTGGTGATCTGAGCTGGTCTGTGGTGGAAAAAAAGCACTTTCAATGCATGAACTTTTACAGGAGGCATTTACCCCCATATATACTGTTGTAACTTGTTTCGTGACTGCTGGCTGCATCTGCATCCCTCAATACTGGACCAATTTCAAAATGAGTTGTCCCCATCAATCATACACACACATACACATGGGGAAATTAGACCCAGGCTGAAAAATACTGAAGTTATCCTTTAAGAACTGAATACTTTGTAAGCCTAATTGTACTTCCTGTGTCCATGAATGCCATTTTGTGAGCCTGGCAGATGTGGGCATCCAGTGGAAATGAAATCAACTGTATCACCATGTAAGACTGTGAAAGCACTGTAATTGTGTGATCACTCTGCTGATGGAAAGTTGTAACAGACCAAAGTCTCCCTGTTATGATCACTTTAATTTCTGGCATCATAGTGTTATTGTTATTGTTGTTAAGGAAGATTTATCAGCCTTGTCTAGTTTTATTTTATATTGTAAAGTACTTGGTAACATTAAAAAAGTGGTACATAAAAAAAAAAGTTGATCATTATTATTGTTACATGAGCATGTCTCTCATGAGATCGACCACAAATGTTATCCCCGCACAGTCCAATCCATAGCGTTTTACTAACTCACTGTCACTCATCAGTTCTTTGTCATGTTCTCCTCTGCTTAAGAAACAGTTAAGCCTCCTCCCTACTCTGACTGGAATCAAACCAGGGCCGCTGCAGTAAGGATGCAGTGTTTGCATATGTAACATGTGTAATTACAGTTGAGCTAATGAGGAATCCGAACATAGATTGACTTGAGATTCTTTTCAAATCTATTCTGGACATGCAAAATTTAAAATATATCTCCTAACAGTGAGATAAGCTGGTATAAAGCACTTCATTTTCCACTCAGGGGTTAGAAGCTAGTTTCCACATTACAGACATTAAAAATCATGTCTTATGTATTGAATAACATTACAGCTTGATTTTTTTGGCTTTAATAACAGGGCAGACTGAAGAATGTGATAGGAAAGGTGGCAGAGAGAGAACAGATGACATGCAGGGCAGACTGAAGAATGTCATAGGACAGGTGGCAGAGAGAGAACAGATGACATGCAGCACATGTCCAAGGGCTGGAATGAAACCCTCTGCAGCAAGGAGTCCGCCTTTGCAAATAAGGCATGTGTTCTACCAGGTGAGCAACCAGATCTTGATCTTGAAGAGGGGTCTATGTATCATCCCTCCCAAACTGTATTTAACTTTGATAATTAGGATAAACAAATATACAATATATCATTATATATCGATATGTCAAACAAACAACCAACCAACCAAACAAAAAATAATAACAATGAAAAATCCACTTGCTTTTTTGGTCCATGTCCTCAAATCAGCAATTGAAATAGAAGTTAAACCAAAACCAGAAATGACTTTATTGTCACTTTAATTGTGTTATCTCTATTTTCTGATATGTTCAGGCATTGCTTATTCTGTTTCATTTCATTATAGCTAAAGGCACTGCTAAGATTAAACATATATCATTTGTTGAATTATGAATAAAACTATAGGCTAGATATTTATTTACATATTTTTTTTAAATTAATGAGTCTAAAAACTTTTCACCACTCCACTTGTGCCACAGACCCCTGTTTGAGAACCACTGCCCCAGAATATCTATACGAATGAAAAAAAAAAATCAATTCCTCTAAAACTTTGTAGGTGGCAGGAAATGGTAGCTGTATCTGTCTGACCCTTGAATAAAGAATTCTTATTTTTTTTTCTTTTCATGGTTGGTATTCTGCAAAAAAGCCAGAGTTTGCAGTGTTTTTATACATTTCTGCCCAGCCTTTCTTTTATAGCACCACATCATAAGGTGTGTGATGTATGTAATTCCTTGAGCTCATTAAACATATACTCCCTCTTGTGGCATAAAGGGACAACAACTTCTGTCTTAAGATGTGCTGTGCCTCAGGTTATTTATGTATTTACTGGGTAAAAATTACAGATTTATTTTTTAACTTATTTTTAATTTATTCTAGTTAACTCAGCTACACTGTAAGAAAACAATCTGTAGAGTAATGAATGATGTCCTGGCAAAAAATTATCAGTACATATTCTGTTAGGTTTGTGGACATTTCTTTCAACCCTAAAATGGAAAATTCTGTAGATTTACAGTATATCCCCTGGGCCGTTCATGGACACTTCTGTTAATCCTTAAGTAGACATTTCTGTAAAATAAAAGCACATCTAGAGCAGCATTTGCTGAAAATTTCTTCACCGCTTTAAAGTTCTAATCAAATATCAAATCTGTACAATTTTTATGGGCAGTTTCTTTGAAAGTGAAACGTAAATGGTGACTTACAACCACTTACATTTTCTGGTAAATACAATTGTATTTTCTTCCACGTTTTAGACCAACATCATGTTCTAATAATCTAAAATGAAAGACACCAGATTCGACCACCACAACAGAGTTCAAGGTCACTTGCTAGACTCTTCCATTCTGGTGGAACGATTGTCAGAGTCTCTCAGTCAGACTTGAACTTTGCTTCATGGGACTTATTCGTGTTGTTCTCTCATGACTAGATCCTTGCTTGTGTGTTGTATCAGCTCTCAGATGTACGTGACTTTAGATAAAAATGTCTGCTAAATTAAATTGTAAATTGTAAGTTGTGATGAAATAAATCTTTACACAGCGAATACAGCATCATGGTCCAATAAATCCACCACAATATAAAAATATTTTATGTCTACATCTGCTAGTGGGCCATCACAACGACATGAGGAAAGATAATATATTAGTTCAGTCCAAGAGAATCTTGATATTGCCAACAAACTGCCAACTATTTTGATAATCTGTTAATTGCTTTGAGTAATTTTTTAAGAGAAAAAAAGTCAAAATTCTCTGATGCACTTTCTCAAATGTGAGAGTTGTTGTTGTGGTTTCTTTAACCCTTTATTACAGTTTACTAAATATCTTTGGGTTGTGGACAAAATAAAACATTTGACACCATAATTGTGCACTTCGGGAGACACTAAACAAAAACCTTTTTTTTCACCATTTTCTGGCATTTCACAGACAAAACAACTACTTGATTAATTGAGAAGATATAATCAGCATTAATCAACAGTGGAAATAAGCGTTAGTTGCAACCCTAGTTTTAAACTTTGAAACAAGTGGAACTGTCTAAATGGAAAGAAAAACAACCGTGCAAGCATGAGACTATTTACACCATCACTACAGAACATTTCAGTGTTAGTGCCATTTTCTTGAACAGGACATGTAATGTTCTCTAGTTGGGCTATCTTATTCATTCAAGTGCTAAGTAATGGTTGTGGGACAAACTTAAATTGGCATGTTTCTGCAGCAATCCTTTCTTGTATCTTGCATTCATACATGACAACAATATTTCATGTAAAACTACAAAGAAAATGGCATAATCAGAGTTTGAGGGAAGAAGAAGGTGAAGAGGCAGAGCTCTATGCATGCTTGTGTGTGTGCTCCTGATACCTCTCTCGGTGTGAGCAAGGTACTGAGTACAGCCTTCTGTCTAACAGTCATGGAGGAATGTATTGTTGTTTCATCCCCTTATCACAGCTCTGTTGCATGTTTGGAAGATGGATGTATGGATGTATGGATGTATGGATGTATGTATAATATATATATTTGTAGTGGAGCCCCAGTATAAAGTGTTTGCAGGCCAAGATGATGTCTAAATTGAATCCATATTTTAATACTGGAGGACACTATCATAGTATAACAGTCAGTATAACAAGAAATAGAAGAATACAAGGGTGAGTACAGGAAGGGTTTCAATGATACCGGGTGAAAAGAATTTGACTCCAAAATCAACCATGACGGAGGGACCTCAATATCCCCATATTTGACCCAATAGTTCAAATTTCTTATGTTTGTTGCCTAATAATAGTACAGAAAGTTTGGTAACACCATTCCGCCCTGAGCTTTGGGCCTCTGTAAAACTTGTCGACGTAACCTTGGAGACTTCTTATTCCAAACAAAACCGAGAATAAGACTGTCCACTTTATGGAAAAATGAAAGAGGAAGAAATATCGGAATACATTGGAATAAGTATAAAAAGTGCGGGAAAACATTCATTTTAATTGCATTGATTCTGGCAGCTACAGAAAGATTTAGTAGGGAGCACCGCTCAAAATCCTGTTTAATTTGTGTGAGCAGCAAGAACTTATATATATGCAACATTCTATATACTGTCTATTTGTCTGAGCCAGGAAAATATAACTCATAGCACATAAATTAAGCACATATGAAGACAAAGAGTTGTTGTCCGTTTATGACACGTTTATGAAATATACCCTTAAGTGTGCCCTTTCTATATTTTAAACCAAAATTGAAAAAAGGTCATTTTTACATCTAAATTACTTGAAAGATTACATTCTAATTAAATCTGAATCTGAATCTGAAATAATTTATATGAAAATTCTTACTACTAGTCCAACACGCATAAACCATTATAAACCAGCATAAGCGAGTATTTTGTTTCGATATAATGTAAATATCTTTAATACATGTGTTTGTAATCTCCAAACATTAACTCTGTGTTTACCTTCATAGTTCAAAAAATAGTATTTTGTCTCTTATAATGTGTCCTGAAAACTGAAGAAACTCAGCAACTCATGTCTTCATATATGCTATGCCTGAGTTCAATTCTCCTGGCTCTTATTTTGATAGAGCTTATTTAACTTCCGGGTCAACTGTCTGCCTTTCTGCTGTTTTCAAGTCAACAAGTAAGAAATAAAATTACACTGAAACTGATCCCTTTTTTTAGTATCATTATTTAGATTTTTACTCTTGTTTTTATGTCTGCTGGCAAAAAAAAAAAGAAAATTAGCTCTCTTTACCCATTTTTGTTTTCTGGTTCAAAGCACTAACTTGAGGGTATACTCCCTCTTGTGGCAAAAACAGGCAATAACTCAGGGTTTCATCTGTACAATGTGTGAGTATACCTATGAATTGCTGGCTAAAAATTACACATTTATTTTTCAGAGAGGAAACTGGTGCCCAGTGACTGTTTAGCTATCTCTGTTACATCTGAACATAAAACAATAAGTCCCTGAGTAAATGGGACAACACAACCTTCAAATACTATTTCTGTATTTGCTTTTAACTAATATCTTGCCTTTAACTTATAATATTTGTGCCTTTAGTGATGCTTTGCCTAACTGACACAAGCGATATATATATTATATATATTGATATCTTGTTTATTTAATGTAATTTCACTGTAGTTGAAGGCAAACACAGAATTAATGTTTGAAGGTTGCAATGTCCTGTTTGCTAAAACATACATGTATTGTTTTCCATTGTGATATGACTGACGGGAAGACTTGACACAGAAGTTAAAGTAACTTTATGAAAAAAAAATATATTTATATATATATATATATATATATATATATATATATATATATATATATATATATATATATATATATATATATGTATATACATATATAAATATAATAAATATTCATTGGATATTGGTTAAAGGCAAATACAAAATTAATATTTGAAGGTTGTAATGTCCTAAAGCAGTAGTTCCCCCAAAAATGAAAATTCACTGAGTGAAGATCTCCAGTTCACAAAACACTCCCGGGGTTTCTGTGGAAAACAGTGTTGCAGCCAAATCCAGTACAATTGAAGTGACCAATTTTAAAATGTTAAAAGAGTACACACAAAACCCCCCACAAAATGTCTCATACTGCTCATGTGGTGTAATCCAAGTGTCCGTAAGTCGCGACATTAAAATTTGACCCAAAAAGACGCCATTTACACCATGTTTTTAGCCTAAATGTGAAGTGTAGCCTCTCAGACTGTAGCTGCTTGCACAGAGATAACTGAACAGTCATTGGATACCAGATTCCTCCTTGAAAAATAAATATGTAATTTTTAACCAGTAATTCATAGGTCTACTCACACAATGTACAGATGAAACCCCAAATTGTTGCCTATTTCTGCCACAAGAGGTAGTATACCCTCAAGTTAGTGCTTTTAAGCCAACAAAGAAAAATTGGTAAAGGGAGCTAATTTTCTATTTTTACTGGCAGAAATAAAAACAAAAACAAATCCAAATAATTATTGTAAATCATACTGGTGTTATCTTATTTCTTACTTGTTGACTTGAAAACCGTTGAAAGGCAAACATCTGACCTGGAAGTTAAATTAGTTCTATCAAAATAAGAGCCAGGAGAATCGAGCTTATGAAGAGAAGAATGTTGCTCCTCAATACTACAGGAGGGAATATATGCTTCAAAGTGTGCCCTTTTTGGGTTTTAGCTTTAAACCTATGGAGCTATATTGGGGCCAAATGTTTTGAACTTGAAAAATAAAATTTGAAACTGTTTTGATCTTGAATTTTGAAAAATACATCAGTGTATTCAAAATAAGTGTTCAAAAAGTTTTTTTCAGGTTAAATATAATTATGATTCACTCTGGTAATTATTTTGAATAAATTATTTTTATTTTTCACTTTCATATATTTAGATATTTGAGATCCTATTTCTTTCAGTTACAAATTTTATCTTTTCAGATTCGAATCTTATTTTTTATAGTTTCAAATCTTTTTTTCACTTTCGGATCTTTCTGTTTCAGTTTCAGATCTTTTCTTTTCAGTTTCAGAATTTGGTATGTACTCCTTACAGCAGTGGTTCCCAACCTTGGGTCAGGACCTCAAAATGGGTTTGACAGATACTTAAATAAATAATTGCTAAATTAAAATTAAGGAGGAACTGATGCTCTGTGTTACCTGTTCTCACAGTGACATGACGTCTCTGTGGGTCAGACTTGTGGCTCTGTGCTTTTTCACTCACAAAAACAAGCCCTCCCTCCTCCCTCTCCTGTGTCTCCTCTTCATTTGCTCATAACAGACGGTGCTGAAAACAGTGACAGAATTGACATTGTACCGCGTTGCATCACCAAACTTTCATAAGACTCAAGTGTAGAATAAGTTTGGGTTTTATAAGAAAGATGAGAAATGCTGCTGCAAATCATTTATGCAAAACATGAAAGTAACCGTATATTAAAAAATAAAGCCAGTAGGACATAGTATTCATTGGATTTTAGTCAAAAGCAAATACAGAATTAATGTTTTAAGGTTGTAATATCCCGTTAACTCAAAAACGTATTGCTTTACTCCCTGAAAAATCAATAATTAATTTTCTACCAGTAATGCATAGGTATACTCAGACATTACACACATGAAACCCTGAGTTGTTGCCAAACCATGCCACAAGAGGGAGTATGCCTTTAAGTGAGTGCTTTTTTCTTTTTTTTTTTTTTTTTTGTGGTTTAAACCAAAAAAGAAAAATGGGTAAAGAGAGCAGTTTTTATTTTTTGCTGGCAGAAATAAAAACAAGACAGGTTTGTAAGTTTACATTCATGAATATGGAATTTACACAGTAGTAATATTAGATTAATAAAAAAAAAAGCATCTTTTTCTCTATACTCAACACTTCCTAATATAATATTCCTCTCCTCAAGAGCAAAACCTCATCTTGTCTACTATATAGTCATACCAGAAAGATGTGAGTTTTGGACAAGACCAGAAAAGATGGCCTAGAGTACCATCACCTGACTTACACTTATCACAAGTAGAAGAGACAGAATGAATGACTTTAAACTGAATGAGTTGAAGTCTAACATTGATAGAACATGCTTTAATCCTGCCCAGCCCTTTTGCCCATAACTTGTTTGAAATGTCTACAACAGTGTCCTTAATCCATGCCTCTTTAATGTGGAGAGAGGAGGTTGCCGATGAGAAAAGACCTACAAATTGTGAAATTAAATGTTTGGAGGTAGGGGTTTTAGTTGTAAGCTCATAAAAAATGTGTTATTTGGGGATCATATCAAAGTGAGGGAGTGACTGTCTGACAAAATTTCTAATTTGCAAATAGCGAAAGAAGTGACCAGGAGGCAGATTAAATTTCACCTGAAGTTACGCAAAAGAAGCAAGATAGTTGTTAATATAGAGATCCTTAATAGTGGACAGTCCCTTATCTGACCAGTGTGAAAAAACAACATCCATCTGGCCTGGCTTAAAAGGGGTTCTGACATATAGAAGCATAGATGGACAAATCTGGGAGGCTCAGCACACCTTTGATTTGTTTTAGGATCTTAAATGAGTTACGCAAAATAAAGTAATCCTTTAGCCATTTGATAATTGGATTTGGCTTCGAAAATAAAAAGGCCATTAAAGAGGCTCCAGTGAGTAAGACTGCATTACAAGACTCAATCTCAGGCCATCTGAGACAGGTACTGCTCTCCTGTCTAGCAGCAGAATGATGAGAAAACCCATGATCTGGCATTGCAGGCCCAGTAATAATGTTGGAAGACAAGAAAGCCCTGGCCACCTTCGTTAGCCCAAATGAAGGGCATATTTTAAAGAACGAAGATGTAAGAAAAATCGGGACATGTTGAAAGAGAGAAATAAATTTGGGGAGTACTAGCATCTTAATAATATTAACGCATCCGATTAAAGAAAGAGAGAGAAATTTCCTTACTTAAACAAAACTTTACTTAAAAAAAATATGCAAACTTGCTGCCTCACAAAAAGTAATTTATGTTGACTTAGATAAATTACATTGGATTTACTTAATTATTATGACTGTGCAGTACTTAAATTAACCTAAATAAGTGGATTATAGTAACTTGTTTATTTAGAGTTTGCAGTTCTCAAATTATTCTAAATAATTGGATTATAGTAACTTGCTTATTTTGAGTTTGCAGTACTCAAATTATCCTAAATAATTGGATTATAGTAACTTGCTTATTTTGAGTTTGCAGTACTCAAATTGGATTATAGTAACTTGTTTATTTTTAGTATGGAGTACTCAAATTAACTTGAATGAATTAGATTACAGTAACTTATTTATTGTGAGCTTCCAGTACTCAAGTGATAGCTTAATTCGCTTTAGTGTTGCTCATCCATCATATTCAGGTCAACTTAATGTAATCTAACTTTGTGAGAGCCACACTTGGCCACTGTACTCAGGTTCAACTCAAGGAGCGAGGGAAGGATTAGTGTAAAAAGTAAACACATGGGCCTGGTTTTGGTGTTGACGAGGCTAGTTCAGCTAGTTGGCTGAGGTCATAAAAATAAAGCGTTTAGCTTCTCAAAACAATATGCGTTCAAGAGTGAAACATTGGCATCACAAAACCATTGTCCATGAAAAAGTCTGACCTCACAATCGCTTGGCACTATTTTCTCTGAGAGAGAGGGAGAGAGAGAGAGAGAGAGAGAGAGAGAGGTGATCCAAGCTGAAGTTGGACCCACAACTGTCTCTCATGGCTACAGCTGTGGGTCCAACTTCAGCTTGGACCACTTCTCTGTCCTTCCTCTCTCTCTGCCCGTTCCAACTCCGTCTGATGAAGTTCGGCATCTGTTTATTCAGGTTCATAAAGGTATCCCTGGCTCTGTGCTAAAAGTTTCTTGACCTAAAAGAATTACAACAGCACATGTTAATTTCATTAAAAAAAAACACACACAATGAAGGGAGAACACTTAATGGATTAACTCAGTGGAATTAAAATTTATTTTAAAATGCTCAACAATGCATTTAACAGAAGACATTGGCTCTTGACAGGCTGAAGAGTGTTTTGTTAATGCTCAGTATAAACGTGAACAATCAATAGTTTGATTACAAACCTACTTAACATTCTTTTATGAATTTTTATTCATCAAACTATTCAATCCAGGTGTGCCTTGCTGCAACAGCCAACAGATGTCAACATACGAGGCAGTATAATCGAAAACGACAACTTCTCAGCCGAACAAGTCAGTTTTGAGTCTCCACTACATTTTTTGAATAAACATTAGCTCAAACAATCGAACTACCTGGGAATATGTTCCAGTTTTAGACAAGAAAAATATCAAAGAAATAGCCTCTCAACAAAAATGCACAACATATAAAAAAATTATGTTCCTGAAATAATTGCAAGAGAGAATATTCTTATTAAGAACTAAACCCTTTCAGAGAATCTTTCTGAACTAATCATTTTTAGTTCTGTAGCTTAGGGTTATCTTGGGTGCCTATACTTTTTGAAGACCAAAGTAACAACCTGAAACATGACGAATGCACATTAACAACAAATATTTCCTGTTCTTCCTCCCTTCAAAATAAGAGTCCTGGATGTGTTGGCATTACTTGTACAAAAGCACATACATTTATTTAAAAAAAGGTTACAATTCTTTCTTGGTATGAGACACAGGAAACTATTGATATTACTAAAACAATAATATTGGTGCATTTTAAATTATTGGGATTATTATCTTGCAGGAGCTGTAAGTGAAGCGAGATGCCTGTGCAGTGTGGACATACTAATATTGCTGATATTTCCGTGTCTCCTATTGAGAATGAAATATAATCTTTTTGTTAAGTTGCTCACACCAAATGGGTTTGGGTAAATTTAAGTCAATTTTCTTTTATACAGGTAATGCTGGGACATCTGGGACTCTATTTTGAAGAGGGGAAAAAGTTTTTGCACTGTATCAACTTGCCTACCCCAGTAGTTTGTTTTTCAAACTAAGCAGTTTTGGAGGGAGTGTTTTGCTTCCCAATCCAAGCATGACTGCTTGAATGAATCTTGAGTGTGTTCGCCATGCATTTTGGGTAATCTAAGTGAAGAGCATACATAAGTCCAAACATGAGGCAGACTGCCTGGGGAAAGTCTCTAACATTGTCCATGACAGTACTTCCCTCAAGTATGATGGCAGTGGAAATGGGCTGGAGGTGCACTGCATTTAGACCCTGCTGCTGAGCATCTTCGTTGACCACGGTCAGCACCCCAACTGTCACTGAGGCAAGTGCTTCTTCCTTCGCTGTATCCTGCAAAAGAAGCACACACAACTACCTTTTGAATCTGGTCTTCTTTTGGGAAATTCTGTAGACTGGAAGTGTGAGATTGGGGAATTCACATCCTTAATTTAATTACATTATGTACTAATTTAGGGATTCTGATCATTTATGAGTGAGATTAGAATCCACCTGATTCTGATCAACTGAAAATAAGTGTATTTTAAATAGGGCTGTCAAACGATTAAAAATTTTAATCGAGTTAATTACAGTTTAAAAATTAATTAATCGTAATTAATCACAATTCAAATTATCCCCAAAATATGTCATATTTTTCTGTAAATTATTGTTAGAATGGAAAGAAATGACACAAGGCGGATATATACTGTACAGCAACATACTGTATTTGTTCATTACAACCATAAATCCACACTGAATGGCATTAATATTGTTCAAGAACATTATTTATTTCTTAGACAGTATTCTTTTTTTCTCTTCAAAATCAACAAGACTTTTTCTTTCTTTCTTTCAGTAACAGGACAGTATTTTCCCCCTCTTCAAACTAGCACAACAGGGCCACTCTTTTTTTTTTCTAATTAAAAATTCAAAACCAGAACATCAGGCTAAATCTACCTGCTTTGAGCTTCACCATATAAATCAAATGTTTCTTCTGCTGTGTCTCTCTCTGTGTGTGTGTGTGTGTGTGTGTGTGTGTGTGTGTGTGTGTGTGTGTGTGTACATTTGAATGTGGCCCTCTTCTCTACTCATCCTCTAGCCCAGGGGTGTCAAACTCAATCACAGAAGGGGCCAAAGTTTAAAACACAGTCTAAGTCGCGGGCCAAACAAGATTAACATTTATTAAACTGTCTAAAACTGATTATGTTTAATTCAGAAATATGAATTTGAACAGCCAGACTGCAACAACTTTTTCCTCAATAAAATAAATAAGATTTAAAATATTTTTTTTTTCTTCAACAATAACAAAGGAAAACGAGAATATTTCAGCTCAGAATATTTCAACTCACATATCCAGGTGGGGGTTACATTTGAAAATGCTTGCTTTTTGTCTGCACACAAGATATCGCACACTTTAATCATGCAACCCCTCAATGGCACTGCATTTGGCATAAAAGTCTGCTCATATAATAATATTACAAACCCATCAGTCCATCAGGTACAGATGAACATATTGACCTGCTCAATTTAACATTAAGGCCAAAACGCACTGAGAACTTCAACAGAAAAGTCAACTGTAGCTTCTATGGTGCACTGCAGGCTTCAGATTTAAAATGTAACACCACAGAACCAGCAGTATTTTAGGAAAAGGTTAAACTGCACACTGACAAGACAGAGTCTGTCCTCTTCATCATGACTTACAATAATGCAGCAATTAAGTATTTAAAAGTACACAAATCAGACTTGGAGTAAAAAAAAAAAAAATCGCGCACCACATAAGTGTACATTAATATTATGATTCATGATCATAAAAAGTTTTTTTTTATCTCTCTCCCTCTCCCTCTCTCTGCTGTGGGTCAGTCTTATTTTTATTTTTACCTGGTTTCAGGTGGAGCTGCAGCTCATCTCCCTCCTCATATACTTGTGTTTCTTTGCACTGAGTCAGTTGCCTAAACAGACAAACCTGTTTACATTGTCGTACTATCTGCTTATTTATTGTTCCATCTGTATTCTTTTTAAACTGAAATTCCCCATCCAGAGGGCCAACCTGCTCTTCCTCCATGTTTACATTCACCGCACGCATGCATCCGCTCTGCTCACTGCGCGTCACTGCACTTCTGAGTGGTATTATGGGATGTATGAGGCGGGTCATTCTGCGCATGCGTCAAATTCGTGAAAATTTTTAACGGCACTAATTCTAAAAATTAATTATCGCCCGCTAACGCGATAATTTTGACAGCAGTAATTTTAAATATTTGACAACACTATCAAACGTATCAAATGTGATTTGTCAGTAACTTGAGATCAATATGTTTCTTTCTTCTTTCAATATGTTACTTACAAAGCAAGTCTTGTAGACCTCACTGGAGTCATCACCAAGCACAATAGGAGGGCCTCTGAGGACAACAGAGCGAAGTGCCGTCACATCTGGCGACTAAAAATACAGAGAGAGAATAGATACAAGTTAAGAACTTCATAGCATTTTGAGGGGTGGGGTGGGGGGTATGTGTTGATATACTTTTCTATATTTTCTCTAATAGTTCATAGCCTCATAATAGAGACAGGGCTTTAAGTTTTATTAGTATAATTGGTAACATTTAAATACCTAATTTTACACATCCCAATTTCCCTGTAAACATTTTCTTTGTTTTTATACAAACTCAACATTTCAATTAAATTTAAAATAAAATGCCCTTGTGCATGCATTTCATTGAGCACTCACTTGAAATGTGCAAACTACCATACTGTTGGATTTCTTGTTACGAAGAATGACAGACTGAGAGACACATAAAAACCTGTTGAAATTGAACAAAAACATGTTGAGATGAGTAGTCCACAACAACTGGTATCGGTGTTGTGAAAGGATTTTAAAAAACATGATTTAATTGTTGAAGTGATTTAGTTAGTGTATTTATGGGTACACATCACTGGTACGGTCACCAAGGGTACATCTGTCTCGCTTGCTCTCCACAGCAGCATGCAGCAACACAGCAGAGAGGAAGGCAGTGTGAATGGTATGTGAAACAGGCCTCAGGTGCATTGCCACCACCCGTTATTACTGGAGTGTAAATTACAAAATCCTTACCAGGCAGTTGATGTGCTGGATCAAGTCTGTCAGTTTTTGTCCTGTAGTTCCTTTTTTGGACTTGAAAAGCTCGATGAAGCGTGGGGTGTGTTGGTCTAGGGCTTCATAAAGGTCTCCTTCAAGGTTCCTACTGGCGACGCGATTAAACTCAGCAAAGACCTGAAAAAATGGAGAGTGGAAGGAGGGAGAGGGATAGCAACATTAAACTGACTGTCATTCAATTAATACTGTAGAAAATTAAAGAGCTTAACATATGAAACTATGGTGAATAATACATTACTACTTATATTATTAAACAAATAACATTAGTACACATACTGACATTGAAAACATTTTACTGATTTGTATATAGTACAAGAGTAATTTTTTGAGGATGATGTGTTTTAATATTCCACCTCACCGCATTGATATGTTCTGACTGACATTTAATCTGCTGGAAACTTAATGGGGGAAGGCAGGCCAAAACGAACAAGTAGCTTACCTGTCTCTCAGTGAAAAGTGCTGGCCAACGTTCAACCGTGCTCTGCACAGCAGGCTCCTGTGTCACTATCTCCCTTCTGCACAGTGGGAATGTTTGGTCCATCATTTGCGAGACTAGAGTGGCATTGGGTTTTTTTTTCTTCATTTCCTCGATGACAATCTTCCTGGCATTTTCAAGGCTTCTTTCATCATGTCCGTCAGGTAAATTAAGCAAATAATTGGCTTCACCTCTTTTTGGTCGCTTGACATTCTTGCTGGATGATTCTCCATCTGGATTAAGTTTACTTCTTTTACCCCCATTTATCATTACATCATCACATCCTGCTTTTCGTAGCTTTGTACGATAGTTTGCCATCTTGAATTTTATGCTATTTTTCCAGCCATACCACCCTGGCTGGGGACCAGGTTCAGTGAGACTGGGGTGCTTACTTATCAGTGATTTTGCGACACTGCTGAAGTCGTCATCGTTCGGGTACGCCTTGAAACTGTACATTGTTTTGGCGAGCTTCTCAAGTATGTCATGTTTCATGTCTTGTGATGGAGTAATTGGGAGACGGTCTTTCATGAATGAAAGGTCTGCCTGTCTCAGCCTGTACTCTACATCCACTGAGAAATTGGGTATGTCGAAGAACTCTGGCCACTGTTTTCTAAGCGAAGGTGACAATTCAGCAGGGGACAAGATCTCAGTGTCTACTGTGCTGCAGTCTGATTCTTCGGTGGGTGAAAACAGGGCGGTCAACTCGAGAGTCACAAGAGGAATTACTTTCAGCGTAGCTCTTGCAGGCAAATCTGTTACTTCAGTCAAATTGCATAGCGCATTACTGAAATCTGGATCTTCATATTGGAGTTTGAAGTCATACTGCAGTGACAGCTTATCCCGCAGCTGTGTTTTTAGTTCTTCAATGGAATCCGGTCTATCATTTAGGGTCAGCTTCCTTATATCATCTTCATCAATGACAACTCGGAGCATCAATCTTTGGTCCATCTCGATGTCACCTCCTCCCAAATGTACCGTTTGAGTGTAACAAGCTGTTTGCCATGAACTCTGTAAAGTGACAGAGGAAACACATCATTCAAATCTGACAACTGGGTGACTGAGAAGATGGGCAAATGGCTGCTGCAGAGGTCATACAATCTAAGATGCTCATCATACCATGAGGTCATCAGTCTGCAGACAAATGCTACATCTGTGTTTATAACAACAATCTTTGAGATTTGTCTGAACTCTGGGAGCCCTGCGCAAGATCCAACAGAAATGACCATGTCAGAACTGTACTTGATGCCATCAATGATGACAGAGGAAGCTACAAAGACTGTGTTCAGCTGGTTGTTTCTTTGATTGAGCCAGTTCTGCACATTTTCTGGAAATGAGGAAACCATCACAGACTTCACTTTGTGAATTTCAATAGATGGCTTAAAAAAAGTTGTGGCAGCTAGATGGAAGGCCATCATTTTCTGATGTCTGTTTGCTAAAGTCAGGGGAATGTTTTTAAAGTTGTGAGAGTGATGCACAACTTTCTTGAAGAACTTGTGTTTCCCCTCAAAACGCATTGTCCACACATCAGATAGAGGACCAAAGGTTTGAATGAGCTGAGGGTAATGCTCAACGTAGTGGTCCTTTGGTCGTAGCTTTTCACCCGGGAAAACCTTCTGAAACAAGTGTCTATTGTCAGAGATTTTGCTATCAAGAAAGCACAAAGACTCTTCTGTAAAGCTTGTGGACATTGCCAATTCCACCACATCTTTTAAGGTTATTAAAACCTCCCAGGTTTCATCACCGTCTGGAATGTGTTGACCAATTTATAATGGTAGAAGTCGGAGAAGAGTCCAATTTTCGTGACCATTTCCTCCAATTGTTGACTTTGAGGAGAAGGTCTTTGGAATGAGTTGGGGTTGATTTGCTCTGTCTGCAAATGTGTATGGGAACTGTTTAATAGCATCATTCAGGGCCTCAAGGGAGATAGTTCCCTTCGATATCAGTGCCTTTAAGCACAGAGCCAACTCTACTGGAACCATACCCTCCAGAAGATCATGTAGAATGTCTGGAAGGTAACCATCAACGACATGAAAATGTTGCAAGCTTTCAGTAAGTGGACAGCTTCCTTTCACACCGTATTGTTGAGCCTTGGATCCTGTGACACCTCTTGCACATGTTTGTCATGGTTTTCTTTTGTTCTTTGTTGAAATAAGCCTGTCCGTACTTCTTTGTCCTGCATTTCCTCCCGCTTGGCCATACAGAATCGACAAACTTGGGTAACTCTGAAGCTTTCAAAGAACCCTCCCAAAGAGTGGGCAGCCAGATTGTCTGCTGCAACAAATAACACTGTGCCCTTAACAGTGGCTCCCAACTGTTCAACATATATGCCTTGTTGCTCAAGAAAAACAAGGTCCTGAATAAGAGGGTGAAGAATTTTGGCATAACCCTGGTCTTTGATGTCATTGGCCTTGCAAAGCAGAGCAAGCTGAATGGAATGAAGAGACGAGCGATATTTAGGGTGTAAATTGCCAAGTGTCCAGTAGATGGCAGTTTGTTTGTGCTTTTTTCTGGAGGTTCTCAAGGGGTTAGCCACCTCAAAATCATCAATATACAGTCGGAGAGCGATCCTGAATTCTTCCTCATTCAAGAAAGCACTGTCTTTGAAGCGGGCACCATCTCTGTAAGATTGGTATTTCTCTGACAAAGTTGCCTCATGTGACATGGTCTTTTCCAGAATTTCTCTATTGCTCAGTAATGTTTGCAGCATTTTTAGTATGGGGACATACACAACATTCTGCTTGTTTTCTAGGACAAATTCAACTGGCATAACCAAAGAGAATTCCCTTGAAATGTATGATTTTCGCCTGTTAGCAGTTGACAACGATCCCTCATCAGAAGTGAATTTGAGGAATACATTATTCTCAATGACCACTTGAGCTATCTTATTCACTAAAGCATCATCAACATTTGCACAATGCGTATGTAGAATTTTTCGAATAGAAGAATGTAGCAATGGCTGTGATAACAAATAAATTTGGTTGATCTGATCTATGACCTCTTGCAGGGCAGTTTCAGAGATGTTAAGAATTGATGACATTTTCAGGAAAAGAGCAGCTACATTGCGTTCCAACTGATTCTCTAAGTCCTCCACATCTTCATTTTGCTCAGCAACTTCACAGTCAATATCATCAACTTCAGGGTCACTCTCCTCTAGCTGAACACTCGTATTTTTTGGAAGTTCTTCAACTACATTTTTTGAAACAATTTCCTGTTTTAATGGTGTCTTGTTGTGCATCTGATGCTCTTTGCTTTTGTGTGCAGTAAAGGTAGAATAAACACTACTCTGAAAGTTACAGTCCTGATATGGGCAGGCAACCATTTGCCTCAGCTTAAGATGTCTTCGCAAATGGGTAAAGAAGTCTGCTTCTGTGCAAGGCTCCACAAAGTCGCACAACTGACAGTGAAATGCAGTTTCTCCACTTTTGCCTGCATCCTTTTGAGTGTGCCATGTTGAAAGGTGTACTTTGAGTGCATTAAAAGATTTAAATGTGCAGAGGCATTCCTTATGAAGGCATGGGAGTGGGGATGTCCGAGTGTGAAATCCATGTTTTAAGCGGTAATGCTTAAGCAAGTAGCCTCTCTTTTCAGCAAAAAATGTGCAGTACTTACAAGTCCACTGCATTAGGGAGCACTGCTCTGGTTGACCTGAAAAGACATGATAATTTCAGCATTAAGCACTTATTTTAAAAAAAAAGTTTCATTTTTTTCCTAAATAGTCACAAATTAAAATGTACAATTAATTGTTTTAAACACAAATTAAAAATCTGCAATGAATCATTTTAACATTGACAAACTAAAATGTGCAATAAATTATTTTTAAATGAAATGAAAGATTTTTTAAATAGTGAAATTGAAATATACAATGAATTTTTTAGTCACAAACCAAAAATGTGCTTTGAATTATTTTTTTAAACAGTCATAAATAAAGATGTACAATTAATTATTTTTTAACAGTCAAGTCGAAGTGTGCGATGAACAGTCACAAACTGCCATGTACAATGATTTATTTTAAACAGTCCAAAATTGGAATAAATTAACTTGATCCGTTTAACAATGGAATTGGTTTTATCATAATCCCACTGTAGTAACATTAATGTATTTCTGTTACCCAAACCCATGGAACTAATACAAATATTGAATGATTATTGTATTGTATGAAGCATTAGGTAAATACCTTTAATTGCTGAGAGCGGAGTAAGTGTGGACAGTTGACCATCTGCTTCAGCCTGAATGGAGGACAGTGAAAAAACACACAATTAAGGCAACAATTTCAAAATATAGACACATAAATCAACACACCAGGTTGTTATAATATCACTCTTGTTAACTGTATTCCTATATTGAGCTTTAAATTCAGTGGCAAAGGAGAAATCCTTTAGAAAATACAGAGATAAGGACCCCGACTCTCGTTACATTGTCAAAATAAATTAAATCTGTGTGGATCCTTAGGTGTAGTTCACATCAGTGGCGCCGGGATCGCTCGCGCTCTGCAGCGATCGTTTCGGCGTATGGTCTGTTTTGGGCGCGAGCCGCGAGCGATCGCGTCAATCTTGGCAGGAAGTCACACATGAAACAACGAGAGAATCCAGTCAATTTTCTAAATTAAATCAATTTTCAAAATAAAACACAGAGATTGACAAATACCATAGCCCTCTCCGTGTGCGTTTGTTGCCTATTTGTGTTTATTTATCTAAACAGAACGCGACAGAGATGAAAACACACACACATCGACACACATATATACACAAAGGGTACCCACACACACACCGACACACCTTAGGTGTATATAGATGACCTATATACGTTCAGGGTACACATAGCCTACACCGACAGACACACACACACACACACCGACACAGGCTACACATACACAGCTGAGGGGCAGAGGCCTTGTCAACCGGCGCAGAGAAATGAGCATCTGGTGTGAACTGGAAGGCTGCGGCTAGCGCGCGATTTTTGAGGGCGAGCCGCTTTGCACGCTTCGGCGTCCGGTGTGAACCGGCTGAAACTAACTTCCCTGTGCGGGTCGGAACACCGTGGTCCCGGTACCGAAGCTCCGCCACACCCACAACAACGCCAAACGGCCGACCTTCTCTCCCACACTACATAAACTGTAGTCTACATTTGTTTAAAAAATGGTAATGTTACTGTGCTAGTGGTGATATTTGAATTTGATTTTGTTTACTCCTCCCTGGCAAGCACACAGCACTACACTACAACAAGACAACGCGACGGTTTACAAAAGAGTAAAATATTTACTTACCAAATCAATGTGCTAAACACAAGTAGGCTAGGTTAAGATGTTGAAGGGAGCTCCTGGTTGACCATGCGGTTGACGTGGACATGTGTAGGAAAGTTCTGGTTGCGCGAAGTAGATGAGGCAGGTCTGAGCATGTCCAATAAAATGCCCAAAGCACACTGGGTACAATAAATTATTCTTTCTAATTTGACTTAACTGGGATAAATCAAGTTAAGCATGTTTTCCAACCCCAAAGTACTACTTACTTATTTAAAATTAGTGTTCATAACAGGTTGATGAAAACTGAGTTTGGTTCACTTATCATATTTAATTAATTTGTATTTGCATTTGCAGTGTAGTGATATTAATCCCGAGATACACAAGGTGTTCAGTGGAAAGTCTGAAGGGTAGATTACCAAGAAAGCCAGCGTCGAGACCATGAGAGAAGGGCATGAACAAACTTTTTCCCCAGTTAACACTAAAAGATCTAAGAACATCCCTGTCTTCCCTTTTTGATATAATAAACAGCTTTGGGCAGCTTTCTGGGTTTAGAGACAAGATTATATCATCTGTGTACAGACCAATGGTACAATGAGATGTGCCGCAACCAGAGGCTCGAGAGTCAGCGCAAAGAGCATTGGGGAGAGGCAGCAACCCTGCCTGGTTTCATGGTGCAGTGAGAAAGGGGGAGACCTGTCATGATTAGTCAAAACGGAGGATTTGGGGCAAGAATAGTAGCAAACATGTACTTCCATTCAATTTGATCAAATGCCTGTTGGGCATCCAGGGAGATAACTGCCAAGTAAGGCAATTTAGTAGAGTAAATTATATTCAATGAACGCTGGGTGGTTAGAAAAGGAAAATCTATTTGGAATAAACTCTGTTTCAGTACCGTTGGAATTACTGTTGGTGGCTGAAAACAGCCACTAACAAAAACCGCTGTAAAAATATATCAGATAAATATTTTTTCAACTTTTTTTGCATAAATATGTTAATTAGCCTCACTTCTGGTCAAAACTACTAAATATTTAAATATTTTTAGAATTTTAAGATTTTAAATGCCAATTTTATAAGCACTGTCACCGACACCAACAAAATGAAACAGAAAACCAACCATGCACCCTCAATATGCATTTGGTTTTCTGAGTTTTGTTTTTTCAGGGAAAATGAAAACTAGTATTACTGAAGCATTTAGAATTTTTTTCATACTTGCTTTATGACCAGCATTTCATTCATAGGCCTATAGTGGGTAAATTGTGTCATGAGGTGGTCAACAATTAAAAATGACTAATTTGACCTCTTCCCTACAGACCAGAATGCATCTTTTTATACTGTAATGGCTGTGCGATCAAAACATGTGGTTATAATGGAAGTCGATGGGGAAATTTCATCCACCAACAGTATGAAAGGGAGAAAAAGTTCAAATCTGATGGTGCACAAAAACTAATAATGCATCAAAGTCAATGTTGTACTTATTCATGTACATTATGCATGATGCTGGACAAATAGTTTTATTACTTTGTGAAAGCATTAAAACTTACAATAACACACAACATTTTTCACTTTTATTTCATTTATTATTTTGCAGGAAAAGATTAAAAATAACGTAATAAAATCAGAATTAAACAGCTCTGACTCACTTAAAACTGGTTTACAGCTAATTTCTGTTCTGCATTACATAAAAGACAAAATCATATAACAAAACAGAACAAACAAAAGATCCAGTACCACAGAAATTACTACGTACTTTGTTGAATCAATTCAAAGATTTCATGAGATGATCACAAAGTAACGATGGGTTCGTCCTTTGCCAGTGGTT
Organism: Lutjanus erythropterus; assembly: GCF_056507025.1. Lineage (NCBI taxonomy): Eukaryota > Metazoa > Chordata > Actinopteri > Lutjaniformes > Lutjanidae > Lutjanus > Lutjanus erythropterus. The sequence goes on from NC_139330.1 coordinate 38,024,935, forward strand.
ATTTCTCTGTGTTTTTTGAATGTTTTTTTTTTATTCCAAAGGAATTATAAAATTGCTTGTCCTAGATTATGTTTTTGGCATGCAGTGTTTTGTGTCACCATGTTTTTCACTTTAACACTCAGTGTGTATACTTGTGTTACAGGACTTTGCTGCTGGATGTAAAATACAGAGTGGCAAGTGCGTTGTCACTATTAAGGTAAGTATTGGTTCTTTCTTTGTCAGACCTGGCTATTGGCAATGTATGCTCAGGCCTGGAATGAAGTCATTTTTAGGAGAAGTCACTTTGGCCTATGATGAATTCGCATTTATTTGAGCTTTCTGGACAAACTGTATGGCACAAAAGTGCACAAACAATAGGTAATAATTACACTGTATGAAGAAAGGAAACAGAAACAGTTTTAGCTGATAATTAGCCAGATGAGCTCCTGTAAGTAATCAATACAAACACACATCATTAGACTGTAAACCATTATTCAAACCAATAAATAAATGCAGTCAATCAGACAACGTAAAAGCTCATTTTATATTTCACTATTATAAAAATATTGGGTTTTTATTGTGTTGTGTACTTTCAGTAGTGAGTGACAGATAAACACACACAAAGGGCAACCATTTATTGCATACTACAGTTAGAAACTGACAATAATTAGCTGATAATTAACCTGATCAGCCACAAAGTAATTGATACACAAATTATTAAACCATTAACCAACCAACATTATTAGACCAACTGTATGATTAGAATTGTATAGATTGCAGTGTCCATGGCCAATTCCATTCTATTTAAAGTCTGACCTTTGCTAATTCAAATTTTCTTTCTTTGTAAGACCTGTATACGGCAGTATACAAAAACATTTTTGGAAAATTGAATTGTACATTAACATTAACATCTTCAAATGGCTCTTAATAAACACAATATTTTTTTCGGACAGTGTTTAACATTATAAATCAATAAATTCTACTACATTTTAGCAGCTTTCTGAGTGTTTTCTTAGTGTTAGACCAGTCAATTAATCTAAATTCAATTTTGCCTTAATCGACAGGGAAATTAGTCACCAGGAACATCCCTAATGGTGACTAGGGATGTAACAATACATTCAACTCAAGATTCGATACAATTTCTGATACTGGCTTAATGATACTATTTTTTTTTTAACATAATGAGATTGCAGACAAATTATGACTAAAAAATATTCTTGTAATTATTTCTCAGATAAAAAACACAACATTTCTGAGGTAGGGTGTAGCTGCAAAACACAAACTATGCGATGAATGTATATTTAATAGGGCTGTCAAAGTTAACACGTTAATGCTTTAATGTAAATTCCTTTTAACAGCACAATTTTTTTTTTAAACTTTATTTTTATTATTTTCTTTTAAACAAAAACAGAACTTAAAACAGACAAGGTCATCACAGGTGTAGAGAAATGCTAAACATACAGAATGAGGATTGAATGAACCTGCGTTACATTCATTGTCGAAAAAGTCCTTTATGTCCATGAGTGTTATTTGAGGTCCAAAAAGTTTTTATGATCCTTGGCTCCATTTAATGCTAGTTGTCAGTGTTTCCTTCAAAGTGAGATGTCTCCCATTCTTTCTTAACTTAAAAGTCTACTCTGTTTGTGCAAAGGAAAAATACATTACATTGTTTCTCCAACCAAACACGTATAAAGAAATCACTACAGTTTCAAATAGGACAAATAGGACATTTTTTCCAGTATTTTTCACATTTCTTGGTAGCATGTCTCAGGGAAAAGGTCAATCGTTCCATAGTATAAATGGCATTAATTATTTCTATCCACTCAAGGATTGTAGGAGGTTCTATGCTCAACCATTTTCTGGTTATTGCTTTTTTTTACTACCTGCTAGTAGTATTTGTAACAGGTATCTGTCCTGTTTTTTCAGGACAGTTGATACATTTCCCAAATATATAACACTGAAATTAAAATCAAGCTCTGAGCTGATTATAGATCTGATCTCTGTCACCACATCTGTCCAGTAAGAAAAGATTTTAGGGCACTCCCAAAAAATGTGAAAATGACCAGCAGACATTTTACCACACATTCTCCAGCACCGACCTTGTTCGGGGTTGTGACTTTGTGATTTTTTAACCTTTGGAGTTATAGGTGTCCAGGTGTATTCCCTCCATAAATCTGAACTTGAAGTTGTAGACATTGTCCTACAAATATTTAACCAGTCATCTTCAGTCAGTGTTATGTTAGCTTCTTTCTCCCACCTTGATTTAACATACAGAGTGGAAAAACCCCTGTCCAGTTGTAAAGATGAGTAAGTCTTTGAGATCAATTTCCTATTAGAGTTACCTTTGTATGCATCAGTGAATATCTTAATCAATCTCAGTCCCTTCTCTCCAATAGTTTTAATATTTGTGTCAAAATAATGTCTCAGTTGAAGTTACCTGTTACAGTGATGATTATTGTGGGAATAAGAAGAAAGAAGAGATGACACAGGTGTACCCAAAAAAAATGTTCAATACGAGCTCGGGTTCTTCCACATCATACAGCATACAGAGTAAGAAGGAATGAACCAAGAACACTCCAACAGTTACAGCTTATATAGGGTTGTCTGACTATACATAACCGGTTTATTTTTGGACCATGCAAATATGCCAACAATGGACAGAGTCTTGTCCACCAGACTTTCTGGCACCCTGCCAGCCATATATCTGTCACCATACATGTCATGTCGGAGTGTAAAACATACCACACCGGTCACAGAAATACATCCTGACAGTACTTAAAGAAATTGCATTTCTCTACATTATATGTTTTTGAAAGACTGCATTTGTCCAGGATTTCAATCTGTTGTCAAATTTAGGCGGTGTTGCCAGCGTAATATTCGTGCATTCCTCTCAAAGTTCAGGTCTTTAAATTCTTTATGCCAAATGTTTAAGGGGACTGCAGTCCATTTAGATAATTTGTCTAAATATTTCTTCTGAAGGGATTTTTCCCCAAGTACAGATTGAAGAGGTATGTTTGTTTGAGTTTGTTCTATGTCTTTCCATTTCGCATCATATGTAGGATCACACCAGCAAACCAGAAAACGTAACTGTGCTGCTTTGTAATAATCTTCTAAGCAGAGTGAAGCCCTTCCTCTTCTGTCCTTGGGCAATTGTAATGTCTGAAATCGAATCCTAGGTCTTTGCTTTCCCCAAATGAAGGATGAAATCATTCAGCTCCACTCACTGAATTGCTTGGGAGGGACATCAACAGGCAATGACTGAAAAAGGTAGAGCAGCCTGGGTAATATATTTATCTTTATAACGTCTATTCGATTATACATATTCATTGGTAATAATGACCAGCGATTTAAATCGGCCTTAATATCCGCTGTTATATGAGTATAGTTATGTTCATAGATGGCAGTTAGATCTCTAGGTATTTGTACTCCCAGGTATTTAATTATGTCACCCTTCCATTTAAAATGACATAATCTGTAAACTTTTTCTTGTGGTTCATAGTTAAAAGTAAGAGTTTGGGTTTTCTGTAAGTTCAATTTGTACCCGGAGTATGAACCAAATACTTTAAGAAGAGACAGTAATTTAGGCAAGCTTTCATTAGGGTTGGTAAGCGTCACAAGAATGTCATCTGCGTACAGACAGGTCTTGTGTTGTGTGTCTCCAATCAATATGCCTGTTATGTCATTATCTTCTCTGATTGCCTGTGCTAGTGGCTCAATAAAGAGGGCGAAAAGTGTAGGGCTGAGGGGGCATCCCTGACGACATCCCCTCTCAAGAGACACTGTTTTAGATAAATTCCCTTTTATTTTAATTCTGGCTGTGGGAGAGCAATGAAGGTAAAGATTTCAGGCATCCAACTACCTGGCTGTTAAAACCAAATCGTCTAAGAACCAACCAGTTTGGTTTGTATCTATCAAATCCAGGATTATATTTTCCATTCGTTTTGTGAGTATTAATGCAAATAATCTGTAGTCCATATTTAAAACAGATATGGGTCTGTAAGAACTAGACTCTGTCCTATCTTTACCCGTGTTAGGAATGACTAAAATTACTGCTTGTGTCCAGGACGATGGAGTCTCCCCCCCTCGAAGAACATAATTAAAACATTCCTCAAGAACTGGTATTGTAATCTCTCTAAAGGTTTTATACCATTCCGATGGGTAGCCATCTGCACCTGGCATTTTATTCGTTTTTAATCTTGATATAGCCCTTTTTATTTCTTCTTCTGTTATCTCCTGAGTTATTATTTTATTCTGCTCTGTTCCTACAGATGGTGAGTCTAAAGACATTAGAAAATTTGATATGGCCGTTGACTCAGCTGCCTGAGGCTGAGCAAAATAATATAATTTTGTGTAGTATTTTTCAAAGGAAATTTGTATGTCATCCAGTGTATGATACATCTTATTGGTTTGCGGGTCTCACTTTATGTATAAATCTCTCGGCCTGCTGTTTGTGTATTCTCCAAGCAAGTAGTTTTTTTTTATTTAGAACCATTCTCATAAAAAATTTGTTTAATTAATTTAGCTCTCTTCTCTATTTGATTTTCATATACTTTGTTTAAAGTCTGTTTTATATCCTGAATCTGGTTTAGAACATCAATGTCATTATATTCCATATGTTTATTCTCCAAAGACTTCAAGTTTTCAGTCAAATCCTTGTTTCTCTTTTTCCTTCTTCTTCTGAGCTGACCACATGATAAGTTTACCTCCTGATCTGTGAGGAGAGCTGGAAGTTTACCTTGTTTGAAATTAGTATCGCTACAGTGCAGTGCGCCATAGAAGCTTCAATTGACTTAACTATTGAAGTTTCTAGTGCATTTTGGCCTTAATGTTAAATTGAGCAGGTCAGTGCTCATCTGTGCCTGATGGACTTTGTCATGTAATTATTTGAGCATGTATTTTTATGCCAAATGCAGTGCCTCTGAGGGTTTCTGGGCATATTTGTCATTTAGGTTAATGTATTTGATTTAATAAAGTTACATTTGAATTACACTTTAAACACTTGAAAAATATCCCTTTAACCCTTGAGGCAGCCTTAAAAAAAACTATATACTTTTTTCCCAAAGGCCAAAACACATTGCAGGGTTCAGAAAAATGCAGTGAAGTGACAAACATTTCATGGAGGAGCCGAGCATCGGTCTGTTTCAGACAGATATTTTAATCTGATTTAATCTGATGCTGTGGATGTGGGCCCTCAATTCTGCAGTGTCTCTTGACTGGTCCTGCCATATGATAGCCAGAATACTTTTGACTGCGGTCTGGTGTTTGCTGAGTGTCCTGTATCTCAATGCAGTTGTCTGGATGCGGGCCCTCAATTCCAGTGGTGGACAAAGTACTCAACCCCAGTACTTGAGTCAAAGTATAGATACTCCTGGTCAAATATTACTCAACTACAAGTGAAAGTTGCTCAGTCAAAATTTTACTTGAGTTAAAGTACTAGAGTACTTGGTTTTGAAAATACTTAAGTATTCAGAAGTACACGTTTATAAAAATACTTAAGTATTTAAAAGTACAAATTACAAAGTACATTTTCTAATATCAATACATGCTGTATTGTTTTCATGATGCATTTACAGAAGCTTGTAACTCTCTGAAACCATCTAATGATGCACTGACCTGCTTGTAGAACCACTCTGCTACACAAAGCCTATAGAAACACCTATAAACACTTCAGCATAGAAATACAATCAAAACCAAAAAGGACAGCTGTTGTCATGTTCTGATGTAACTGTATTAAAATCACCACATAAAATTAGATTGAAGCTAACTGTAAGGAGTTCTCCAAGTCTGTTAAATAACTGAGATTTCTTTCTGTCTTCAGAGGCAGTATATATACATGAATTATGTGGTATTTTTCACCCCGATTAAAACAATCCAACTTTAAAAGCTACCTGGAACAATTAATAATTATAATAACATCTTGAGATTTCATTTTGTCTTTCTCCTGCTGTCACCATTACTGCTTTTTGTTTGAATGACAGAGGGACAACTTGCTTGTTCTGGGTTATGGGTCCTGGATGATGTATTTCCACTTTTACATCAATCCAGAGGAGCTACTGTGATTGGTTTTCTTTTGTGAGGAGAGCACAGCATCTGACCAACTGCATTTTAGAAAAGAAAAACACCAACAGCTGACTTCAAAGCTCAGTCGAAAAGTAACAACAACCTTCCTAGAAATGTAGTGGAGTCAAAAGTACAATATTTGTTTTTGAAATGTAGTGGAATGAAAGTAATACGTTTCCAAAAAAACAAATACTCAAGTAAAGTACAGATACTCAAAAATGTACTTAAGTACAGTACTCAAGTAAATGTACTTTGTTACTGTCCACCACTGTTTAGGTGTAAATCTGGAACAAATAAGTAATGCGAGTTTAATATTTAAGAAATTGAGTGACTCGAACTTAAACTAACATCATTTAAACAATTTTTGATTTAAGAGCTAAGTTGATTCCAAGTTTTAGAAAACTAAATCTGGTAAATTCCCTAAGGATTCTCTAGGAGAGAGGAGGCACCATGGTAGGTTTGTGAGGCTCGTGCAAACTGCTTCTTGTAACCGGCGCCAAAAGTAAAAGACTGTGCGCCTTAGGGAGCCTTCAACGAGCTTCATGGTCAGGCCAATGGGTAGAATAAGAGGGCCCACCTTCATCCCTCTCCCCTTTCCCATAGCTTTAATGCCTTGGGGTTCATACGTTGTCTCAAGCCAGAAACGAGGCCAGTGAACAGAGGTCAAGTTGTGCAGGGGACCCACGGTGGCAACCGGACAAAGGACGGAGCCATAGCCGTAATTTTTCTGGGGGCTAAGACCCGCTAGTACAGTCCACTGATCCATGAGTGCTGCAGGCAGCAGATTAATGAACATGCTGTCGCCTGCAGGAAAGTCTCAGTTTGTGGGTCTTGATGACACAAGATGAAAATCGCCAAAACTGCCCAATCAAGGGATACACCAGTGTATCCTCAGTCTGAGCTCCTCCCAGTAAATTGCACTGCTCTCTGTTCAGCGTAAATGAAAAGAAACTAAACTTAATTGATATGTTTTTTTTTTTTGTTGTTGCTTTTTCTGCATTTTACTGTGACACACCTAGTTTTCATACTGAAAATTATTCAGCTCTTGCAGTGAGCAAGGTGAACGAAAATTTAGAGTTGCATGTGTTGAAAATATCTGTTTGCTTAATCAATTTTAATTTTCACTGTAATCAAAGAGTACATCTAACACTTATTCCAAAATTTTAAGCACTGATAACCCTGAACTTTTGAGTTTATTGGCTCAAAAAAAAGTTAGCTTTACTCTAGTACTTGCCTAACTTACTCAGGTTTACAGTGAATAAATATTAAATAATAACAACAACAACAACAACAACAACAATAATAATAATAATAATAATAAATAATAAATAATAAACAACCAGCCAAAAAGCTGGTATTTCTTTTTCCTTTTTTTGTAATTTTTTTTCATAGCACCTGTTCATAGAAGCAAAAAAGAAAAGACATTTGAGGAAAGTATCTTTATCCCTGAATTGCACCTCAGTGGCGAACCGTGACAATTAGAGCTGGGACTTCAGTTCAGCCAAAACTTTGCCAGACACCAAAAATGCAGCAAAATGGAAAAGGATTTTGCTGGAATAAGGGGGAGGCCGCAGTTAGCTCATGACATGTTTGTACTATATACAAACCATGCCATACGTGTCATATACGTGCCATATATAAACTCCACTTGAGGGCAGCAAACACCGCACAATAATAGCTGAACAAGAGTTTTCTGTACTAAAACTTTACTGCTGTTACTGTTACTATTGTTTGGGTAAGTTATAATTAAGTTTGTGTTTAATATTAAGAGCTGTACTAATGGATAAGGATCATGAGTCTCCAGTTTTATTTTTTCTGTCTACTAACACAGCTCTGTCTGCTGTCCTGTGCTGTGCTGTTAGGAGAAACTTTAATGAAGAAAATTCAAGTGTCTGAAAATTCTTTTCTAACAGACACCGGGATGAGCGCAATTTCAGTCCCGGACATGCAGATCCTCCACTACACCACGAAAGTCTGCCTTAAACAAGTCAGTACTATCAAGTCAGCCACCGAGCAACAGCGTTGGTCTCGATGGCTTAGTCACCAGCAAGATATCACTGACCTTCAAGAAGGCCTAAGGCAGGGGTCAGCAAACCCATGGCTCTGGAGCTGCAAGCAGCTCTTCAGCCTCCTTGTAGTGGCTCCCTCTGGCTTTGACAGAAAAAAAAAGAAAAGAAAGAAAATGAATAACAGTTATTTCTTAATTTAACTTTGATTTATTTCATTTTTATTTATTTTGTTGCACAGTTATCTTGGAGTTTGAGGTGATACTAATTTTAAAAAGTTTTAATAATCTGTCAACTAAAATATGCATCACATCCACGTCTATCCACGCCTTTACCTGCAGGGGGCTTCTTGAGTGTGCGATCCCCGCCCTCGGTAAGCCAACCATGAATAAATCCAAAAAAAGAAAAGTCTCAGAGGAAAATAGAGAGTTTAATTCTGCGTGGACATATTCCTTTGCCTTAACTGCCAGCGATGCTGGCTTACCTGTGTGCTTGATATGTGGCGAGAAATTAGCAAACCAAAAAAAATGTAACGTTGAAAGACATTTTCAGAGCAAGCATTTGCTGAAAAGTACAAAACAGGAAATTGTTCAGAAAATTAAAGAAGTGCCTCTCTCTGCGAAGACCGTCAAGGACAGGGCCATTAAAATGGCATCAAACATCACCAGTAAGCAAATTAATGACATCAATTCAGCTCAAGCATATTCAATTGCCTGTGATGAGTCAAGTGATGTAACAGCACTGTTATGCAGATGTGTAAACTCTGATGGGTTGCAGGAAGAACTGATTGAACTTATAACGCTAAAAGGCCAAACATGGGGGGAGGACATTTGTGAGGCTGTTGTGAGTTGCCTAAAAGCCAAAGGAAAAAAAAAACACTCACCTGGTGTCAGTGGCAACTGACAGTAGTATGAGAGGAGCACAGAAGGGCTTTGTGAATTTACTTCAGAAGTCACTGGATCGAAAGCTGCTGACGTTTCACTGCATCTTGCACCCAGAAGCACTGTGTGCTCAAACAGCATTTGGGGAAAGATTCAGCGAGTTCAGAAAGGGAAAAAAACACTCTGTCCTTCCCTGTCACACCCCTGGACATGGACCCATCCCTGCTGAACATTTCTGCATTCGCAAGAGTAATTCAGCCCGATCTTGAAATTGAACTGGCCGACATAGCGGATAAAGACTTATGGGTGTCCAAGTTCAAAAGCCTGACAGCGGATCTTGAAAAAGTCATCTGTCAGAAGGCCGTTCTCGCTTAAGAGCACTAATGGAGTGATATTGAAACCCCCCCCAAACCCGACAAACTTGTTTTTGAAACATGAAATGCCATTCCTGACACTTATATGAACATGAAAAACAATTTGAAGTCCTGTCCATCTTTGGCTCAACATACTTATGTGAGCATGAAGCATGAACTTCATAAATTCCAAATATCGCTCCCACCTCACAGATGAAAATCAAGTCACATTAAATAGGTGAGAACACTAGCATTTAATAGGTTATTGCTTTTCAGAAAAACATTTATTTTAGACCCGGAGCTGATGTAGTTTTGTTTGTATGTTCAGGTGCTTTGGTGCTGATTGCTGTACGTGGCTGAGGAAAACAAAAACAGAAAAGGATGACAGCACACTGAAATGGACTTCACTATGTTTTATTTATATTAAAGTGGGCTAGTTTTTATTTTATTAATTTTACACAAATAGGCACGCATAGTTCAGTGTTTAATTCATTTCAAAGTAGGCCTACACATGCACACTAAACTTCTGTTTGGGGTTTTCCTTCATTATAACAGGTAAAAATAGAAAAAGAATAAAATTTATAAAATTTTATAAGCTGTGTATATATATATATATATATATATATATATATATATATATATAATCACTCTTTAAAAAACTGCCGCTTACACAACAATTTCTCGTTTGTTAAAAGTGCAGTAATCCATATTAGTGAATTATTACAAAGTAAAAAATTATCACCACTTAATTAATCAACACTTTTTAACCTTCTTTTAACTGATTGTTCTGATTTTCTAGATGGCAAACTCAGATCTCACCCTCAGTGTCATCAACCCAGGTTCTAGCAACAGCAGGCAACTATTCAGTTTTCAGTGAAAAGGCTGTGATAAATTCACTGTACACTACCTACCTAGCACCAAACAGCAGAAATTTGGTGCAGACCAAAACACAAATAAAGTGAATACAAAGTGATATTTGTCAGGTGGACCCCACCACCACCACCACCTGTCAGGACAAGCGGTTGTGGATGGATGGAATACTTTTTCTGAATCTAACTACTTCAAATTGGTATTTCTAAAGTGTTATATCATGACAGAATTTAAGTACAGGCCCTCACACTAAGAGCTGAAATGATTTGGTTAATCATATATGAAATGTCAGACATTTGTGAAAATACTCCTTAGATTATATTTCTTTATATTTGTGTATATATGCTGTATGTGTGTGTAGCCCTGTGTTGTTCAATCATAAAAAATGGCATTGATACTTTTTAAATATTTTGTTGATCTTATTTTATCACACTGAAAATAATTAAAATGCTATTACTGGTGTTACGGTTCTCAATTCCTTTTGTCAGACAGTTACTTGATGTTGGGCAGTTGCCTATTTACGTCACAGGGTGGTACTGTTGCGCTGCCTGTTCTGCAGTTGATCTGGTGATTCGCTCTGTTTATCCCTTCCAGGGCACCGTAGTGTTGGGATTTGCTCCGTGTAGGACGCCATGTTTTTCAAAGTTTATTTTCGCTTGCTCCGCAAGGTAAGCATTGGATCAGTATCCTACATTATGTCTAAACGTTAGCACTAAAACCACCCATCCTGTTCACTGGTTCATGTGTACATGTTGGGTGAAAGTCCGCCATGTGTTTCAGTGATAATTGGCCGTGTTTTTAACAGTTTGTGAGTGAGTTTGTGACACAGTGAGGTATGGCTATGAACGTGGCTAGCATGCTGTATATGAGTAGACAATTGACTGTAATCTAGACAGGATGGAGCATTCATTTTTTGTGTCTACCTAGTTAATAATTTGAGAATGTAATGTTATGTTGATCATTTGTTCTTTTCAGAATGCTGTATGTAATTAAATTAGACTGATATTTATTTTCATGTGACGTATAATTTTTTCTATTTTTTGCTGGGTAAGAAATTGTAAAATAAAACCACTTGATGATATGGTAAAGACTGGCTTTGTAGACAGGGGATACATATTTTGGCAGACTGAAAATACAGCCTGACAGAATGTGTGTCCCCACATAATGGGGGATACATATTTTGACAGACTGACTGAACAAGTCTTCATAATGAAAACATGTCCTTAACGAAGAAAGGAAAACATATTATTGCATTCGTGCAATAAACCTTGACAACAAGCACTGAAGAATAAAAACATTTATTTTGATACATGAACCATGTAAAACTTTTTAAAGTCTCCTTGAGAGAACAGCAGTAATCACACGACAAATTATACAATCCACATATTGCTATATTTCATTATTTCATTGAGCATAGTAATGTCCATCTTTACTGTACTCTACTGTTCACCTTTACTGTTTACAGTTCAAATTAAACAGCCCTGACTCATTTAAAACTGGTTTACAGCTAAATCCTGTTCTGTATCACATAAAAGACAGAAGCACGTGACAAAACAGAACAAACAGAAGATACAGTAACACACAAATTACTACGTACTTTGCTGTATCAATTCAAAGATTTCATGAGATGATCACAAAGTAACGATGGGCTTGTCCTTTGCCACAACTCGTTGCATTCATGCCAAATTTGCCAGTGAGACTAAACTATCAGGTTATTTCTGTGTTTTTGGAATGTTTCTTTTTTTTCATCCCAGAGGAATTATACATTTGCTTGTCCTATATTATGTTTTTGCCACGCAATGTTTTGTGTCACCGTGTTTTTCACTTTAACACTTTGTGTGCATACTTATGTTCCAGGAGTTTGCTGCTGCGTATAAAATACAGAGTGGCAAGTGTGTTACCACCATTAAGGTAAGCTGCTTCCATGTGATGTAGCTTAAGTATGACTATAAAAATATTGGTTCTTTCTTTGTCAGAACAGGCTATTGGCAACATATACTCAGGCCTAGAATGAGGTCATTTTTAGGAGAAGTCACTTTGGCCTATGATGAATTCAAATTTATTGGGGCTTTCTGGCCACATTGTAGGGCACAAAAGTGCACAAACAGTAGGTGGTAATTACACTGTATATAGATGAAACAGTTTTAGCTGATAATTAGCTAGATGGGCTACTGTAAATAACCAACACAAACACCCATTATTAGACTGTAAACCATTAATCAAACCAATGAATAAATGCAGTCAATCAGACAATTTAAAAGCTAATTTTATGTTTCACTAGTATAAAAGTATCAGTTCTTTTTGTTGTGTTGTGTACCTTCAGTAGTGAGTGACAGGTAAACACACACAAAGGGCAACCATTTATTGCATACTGCAGTTAGAAACTGACAATAATTAGCTGATAATTAACCTGATCAGCCACAAAGTAATTGATACACAAATTATTAAACCATTAACCAACCAACATGATTAGACCAACTGTATGATTAGAATTGTGTCGATTGCAGTGTCCATGGCCAATTCCACTCTATTTAAAGTCTGACCTTTGCAACATCTCAGTGAAAGCCATGTATCTCTCCTCTGAATATCTGGAGCGGTACTCACAAACATTCTAAAAAATGAAAAAAAAAGGATGAGGGACAGAAATTTTTATCTTGGTGAGGAGGTGTGGTTGACGCTGTTGCTGGGTATGACTTATTCTTTTAAAAGGTGTGATTGGTTGATCCAAAAAATAGGGCAGATAGAATTTAGTCTCTATTAGGGCTGAACAATTAATAATAATTGTAAAAAATGTAAAAAATATCCTTTCCTCCAATATTACAAATCCTATTGCAATAGCAAAATCAATCAAAATAATTGCAACTAGATATTTCTTAAAATTTGTTCAGCCCTAGCCCCTATTAAGACATGGTGTAATTATGAACACTATTTAACCCTCAATAACACCCATGGACATTTTTGTCCTTTTGGATTATAATTTTTCCATCATTTTGGCTGTGTTAAAGCATATTGCATACACTTTGGTCATGTTGTGTATTTTTGTGTTAATTTAGACACTTAAACTTCATATGCTATGATATCTCTAAAATAAACTGTGTAATGAAAATGCTCCCCAATTTACATCCAGAAGATATTTTTGTCCCCTTGACTAGTGGCAAAACTGCGATTTTTGATCCCATTGCCATTGGAGCATAAAAGCATGTTTGGGGTTTTTTTTGGCTCTCATCCTGCAGTCTTCAAAGTTGTTTTTGTATGTCTGCTGTAAACTATACTTGATGTGAATGTGGACTTAGAGAAATTAAATGTGAGCTTTGAGCTTTACTTGTAGTAAAGTTCAAAGTCCCTCAATAATCCACAGTCAAACATTCACTCATTCATCTCATTCATGTAAACAGACAGCTGCATGAAGGACACAGGTGCAAGAAAAACAGAAAAACACAAAGTCTGAGAGTCCATGAGTTTACACACACACACAAAGTCTCTCTCTCTCTCTCTCTCTCTCTCTCTCTCTCTCTCTCTCTCTGACTCTCTCTGTGTGTGTAGCTGTTATCAGCGGTCAGTTTGTCTGCTGCGCACATGACGTGACCATCGTGCAGAACTCGTGTGTGACAATGACGGGCACAGAATCAGATATGTGACGCTGACCGGCCGGTCACCGGTCAGGGCAGGTCATGCTGAAAACCGGCCAGTTCTGGTCGATCGGTGCATCCCTAATATGTGCTGTACTTATTAAGGAATGCACAAGGGTTAAGATAATATCTTTTGAATAAATTGTAAGCCGTACTGTAAAAGTAGCTTAGAAAATATAGCAGTAGCTGTTAGGGATGGGCATCAAGACCTGGTTTTACTTTAGAACCAGTTCCAAAATTACGATTACTCCAGAATCATTAAGAATTGAGATTTCCAATTCCACTATTGATTCCCATGTGCAAATTTAATGCGTCTGAAGTCACAGACTCAAACTTTTCCCGACTTGGTTTTTGTTTTCTCTGCACCTGGGTCCTTGATACACATGTATGCATTACACGGAGTGCACTTGTGATTGATGTTATCGAGTGGCTTTGAACTTACCTACATCAGCATTAAGCTCACATTGTATTTCTGTGGTTCACATCCACATGAAGCAGAGTGAATGCAAACATGCAATGAGGACCACTAACTCATATAGTTTTACCCCTACAAAGATGCACACATGTACACACACTCACGCACACACACCACATAGCGGGTGAGGGAGGTACCCATCACCTGTTCAGGCCCAGATTCTTTAACTTGCTGATGAGCCTGAAGGGCCCTATGGTGTTACACCCTGAACTGTAGTCCACAAACAGCACTCTCACATATGTAATATGATAATTTTCTTTTTTTTCAATAACAGGACAAGCTGTGGCATGTAGCAAGAACAAAGCACAGAAGAGGGGGCTATGCACCAGGGGCTATGCAGTAAGGACTTTAGTGTTGCATATGGGGCATGTGCACTACCAGGTAAGCAACTCGAGAGCCCCAAGATAAGGGATGGGCCTTGACACCCTGTTAACCCACTTAAGAACCAATTCCAAAAGTACAATTCCATCAATGGCTTTACACATATGCGTGTATTTTTGGCCCAAACCTACTGCTACATAGCCTTTCTCTACAATGTTGAACACAAATTGAAGCATTGCCATTACTTCTTAAGCGAATATAAAGAAATGGTAAAATAAAGCAGTGACCTAAAAGTATAAACAGCATCACAGGTGAGAAACTAAACTTGAATCCACAGTCATTCATTTAGAGGTTAGAAAGTATTGAGAGCCTAAGGTGATAGTTTACCCACAAATTAAATTTCTCCTGATATCTACTCATCCCTGTGCTGATGTGAGGATGGGTGAAGATCTCCAGTTCACAAAACACTCCTGGAGCTTCAGTGGAAAACAGTGTTGCGGCCAAACTTAGTACAATTGTAGTGAATGGTGACCAGTTTTAAAATGTAGAAAAAGAACACAAAAAACCCCACAAAATGTCTCCATACTCTTTGTGTGGTGTAACCCAAGTGTCCGTAAGCTGCAACCTTAAAATTTGACCCAAAAAGACGCCATATTTTTAGACTAAATGTCAACTGTAACCTCTCAGACCGGAGTTGCTTGCACACGCCTAAAGTGGGTACACAAGCTCTTGCCCAAGCGGCGCAACATGAGATATACAAGGTCTTGCGATACTTTCATACCTGTGTTTACATGCTACCTGGAAGCAACTCAGACAGAGTGAGATCTTCTCAGAAATAGTTACTTGTTATGCGTACAGTTGACTTTGCAAACTCTCAACCAAGAAGAAAATGTCCAAGGACTGATATAGAAGAGGAACATCATTTCTTTGCTGCAGCTACACCACTTGGGCAAGAGCTTGTGTACCTGCTTCAGGTGTGTGCACAGTTCCGGGCTGAGAGGCTACAGATGACATTTAGGCTAAAAACATGGTGTAAATGGCATGAGTGAAATTTCATTTTTGGGTGAACTATCACTTTAACACACACACTTCTTCAGACCACTGTCTCTGCTCTCCTGCACAGACAGGAGCTCAGTCTGACAACACACGCTAGCTTGAGGGCAAAGATGGGGGGTCAGAGATGCTGAGGTCGAGATATATTCCAAGCACATTGTCTTGGACGAGAGTGATGCAGCGTGGCCCGGTGTGTTTTAGCCTTTAGTGATAATGGCCATAGAATGGTCAGTAAATTTCATAGAATGTTGTCTCCATCTAGATATGGTGTAATTACAAGTGAGTATTAAAGGACAACTTTTCCAGTATTCCAGTATTGAGGGAGGCAGATGCAGCTGGCAGCTGCAAAATAAGTACAACAGTATACATTGGACAAATGCGCCCCGTTGCATTGAAAGTGCTGTTTTTCACCACAGACCTGCTCAGATCGCCAGTTTTATCTCTGTCAACAGCATGCGAAGCGTCTGTCTTACCCTTCACTTGCTCCGGGCTGTGTGTAACAAAATCTCACGGGATCTTTGCTTGTTACTGGAAAAAAACAGAGGAGCCATGACTTGTAAAAGTCAGTTGGTTGTCCCATAGTACAGGTGAGAGTTTACTAGGCCGATTGAAGTGTCATGGCTAAATATTTACCTGATTTGGAGAATGTAGATGAGACCTTTGATTTGCCAGTACTTATTTGAGCCCGAGTATACGGATGAGGAGTTTGAGTTCCTACAAAGAAAGAGCGGATGAGGATAGAGAGAGAGGGGCAACGGGCAGACGAGGGTGAAGCAGCTGCTGCATGTCTGTGAATCTGTGAAGACTGATTGTGCTCCTGTGAATGCTGTGACTCTATGCCCACAGAGGAAGAATGTCTGTGTTGTAACGAGTGGGACCTGTTGCCCAGTATTTATTGTCTTGATGTGTCCAGGGATGATAGAGAAATTAGTCAACGCTGTGTAATCACTGTGGTGGGAAAATTATTCACCAAACTGGTCACTGTTGTTCCTCTTAGTTATTTCTGATGTTCTGTCAGGCACTAACTGGTTACTGGTCCTTGAACACACAGTTGTTCTCTCTTTGGAAGAACAACTTCTGATAACACAATCACATCCCGACTCTCCCGATAAGCACTTCAGGTCCATCCTGACCCAACCTCCTTCATCTCCTAACCCTGTAAAACAGATTTACATTCTTGACTCATTATCAGTTCCTTTTTCACTTTGTGTGTGACTGTGTACTGATCCTTTGCAAAGCTCGATTAAAACACCAGAAAGACAATCTTGGTCATGGGGTCATGGTCTTAATTTTCAGATTTTCAATGTACAATTTGGTGTCAGAAGTGGGATCGCCTGTGTGAGGGTTTCTGGACTCAGGGTCGACGGTGGTAGTGCACACCCTGAGGAGATATTCCCTTCAACCTCAACCTCCCCACAAAGATGGGTGAGAAGGAGGGCCTTAGACCCGAGACCAGACTCACTCAGCGCTGCGATTCAACAATTCTGATTGGTGAGAATCTGAAAATTTATTTAATTGATTTTTAGAAAAATAAAAAACGGGGAAAAA
The DNA here is from genome assembly GCF_056507025.1 of Lutjanus erythropterus. Classification (NCBI taxonomy): domain Eukaryota; kingdom Metazoa; phylum Chordata; class Actinopteri; order Lutjaniformes; family Lutjanidae; genus Lutjanus; species Lutjanus erythropterus. Next base: position 38,042,110 of record NC_139330.1, read on the forward strand.
CCAGGTTACTAAAGATGTCAAGATATAAGAGTTGAGATGGGAAAGAGTCCCGACAGTTTTTAACCAAGGTTTAGTAGAAACCTGGAGGTGCACTGACGAGTCCAACTTAAAAGAGTTTACTAAGACCACAATACTGTATGGGAAAAATTATCACTGGTTAATTGTCGTATTGTGCAAAGTAAGACTCAGTGTTTACTAAATCCACAATAGTGTATGGAAAAATCATTACTGGGTAATAATTATATTGTGTGAAGTAAGACTCCAAAAAGCATGCGTAGAAGAGTAGAGAATTCCTCTGTACTAATTAATTTTGATTATCTTGTGAGAAAAAGAAAAAAAAGGGGTGAGAGAATTTAATAAGAAACAGCAATGCATTGAAATCAATTATATTATTATGAGCATACTAATATTGATCAGTTCTGATACTTTTGTATTGAATCGTGGAAATAAGTTGAGGACACAACTATCTTCTAATTTTTTTTTTTTTTTTTTTTGTGTCGTTATTCTTCAGTTTACCAAAAATGGGTATTTGTAACAGCAAAAATCAAACCAAAAAAAATAAATAAATAAATAAACAGGATAATGTGGATTTGTCTGCTCCAAACATAAATTACATGAACGTGAACTATGGTGATTCATTTGTGAAACAGATACATTTTTGGGTGACTGAATGTAACTTTTTGAGCACATAAGCAATTGAGTCCATGTCTTTCCCTATTTGTCTCAGAGATCATCCAGCATCATGAAGTGTTTTAATATGTACTCTTTGATTTTCACTGCACTCTCGACGTTTTACCATTGTGAACAGGAATGAGGAATTTCAAACTGAATTCACCTTTTTGTACCCAAATTTGAGCTGGCTCACTGGGCTTCTCTGAGAAGTCAGAAATTAATCAAGCATAGCATTCAACCACTAAAACATTTTTTTCTGTTCAGGAATGCAAGTAAATAACTATAATTTGACATCTTAATCAAGAAATAATAATGTGCTTTACTATGTTTTCTGGGTTTTTTTTTTTGTAAACAGTAAATTTGAAAATTCATGGATAACAATAATAATTACATTTTAGCATTAGAAATATTTCGGTTAAATTCCCTCTACATACTGGTGTATTAACCATTACAGAAACATAAAAAAATGATTTGGGTATTTCCCAATGCTGTTAATTTAGGATACCTGTGGCATAAACCTTACATTCCATCCTTACCAGAACCTGTTTGCCATACATTTAAAATATTTTCACACTGCCACTCTAAAAACAAATCCAGCCCCCACACTGGGGTACATTAGGTTTGAGGAGGCAGAAGATAATCCTCTGAATTATTTTTTATATTTGAATTCAATTTTAATTCAGAGGATGTTCTTGCCCTACTTGATTTTTGTTACTGTGCATTTTTATATATTGATACTGACATTCTAATATCCCATCATATACAATAATAGAAATAGTCATACTGATAACTGCATACTCATATCAATTATATTGTATACAAATATATTACCTTTTTTCTTTAATTTCAGGCCGTCAAGTGATGGGCACCGAGCAATGGACCAACCTGAAGTTTCTGGTCCGGCTGAGGAAAAATCTGTCACAAACTGACACAACCCGCTAATCCCTACCCGACTCATAGCTCACACAGCACACTAAGTCCTGTTACTTTTTGACACACCTCCTAAATAACATACACATTAAACAGTCTATGAACTTTGATAATCATATATTGTAAAATTGTATATATTGTAAAATCTCCCTGTGTTGTGAGTGTTTGTTTGAAAATACCCCTCTGTTGTGATTGGCTGTCATGAACAACATCTGTGCTGTGATTAGCTGTTGCAAAATCCCCCTTTATTCAGATTGGCTGTTTGAAAATGACCTTGTATTGTGATTGGATGTCATGAAAAACATCTGTGCTGTGATTGGCTATTGTAAAATCACCCTGTATTGTGATTGGCTGTTGTAAAATCCCCCTGTAATGTTTTTGGCTGTTGAGAAGTACCTCTTCATTCTGATTGGTTGCTGGAAAATCCCCTGTATTGTGATTGGCTGTTGCAAAATCCCCCTGTATTCTGATTGGCCGTTGCAAAAACCCCTGCATTCTTGATTGGTTGTTTGAAAATGACCTTGTATTGTGATTGGCTGTCGTGAAAAACATCTGTGCTGTGATTGGCTATCGTAAAATCACCCTGTATTGTGATTGGGTGTTGTAAAATCCCACTGTAATGTGATTGGCTGTTGAGAAATACCTCTTTATTCTGATTGGTTACTGGAAAATCCCCCTGTATTGTGATTGGCTGTTGTAAAATCCCACTGTAATGTGATTGACTGTTGAGAAGTACCTCTTTATTCTGATTGGTTACTGGAAATTCCCCCTGTATTGTGATTGGCTGTTGTAAAATCCCACTGTAATGTGATTGGCTGTTGAGAAGTACCTCTTTATTCTGATTGGTTACTGGAAATTCCCCCTGTATTGTGATTGGCTGTTGTAAAATCCCACTGTAATGTGATTGGCTGTTGAGAAATACCTCTTTATTCTGATTGGTTGCTAGAAAATCCCCCTATATTCTGATTGGTTGTTTGAAAATAACCCTGTATTGTGATTGGCTGTCATGAAAAACATCTGTGCTGTGATTGGCTGTTTTAAAATCCCCCTGTATTGTGATTGGCTGTTGTAAAATTCCCCTGTATTCTGATTGGCTGTTGGAAAATCCTCCTGTGCTGTGATTGGCTGTTGGAAAATCCCACTGCATTGTGATTGGCTGTTGGAAAATTCCCCTGTATTCTGATTGGCTGTTTGAAAATCACCCTGTTTTGTGATTGGCTGTTGTAAAATCCTCCTGTATTCTGATTGGCTATTGGAAAACCCCCCTGTATTCTGATTGGCTGTTGTAAAATCACTCTGTAATGTGATTGGCTGTTGAGAAATACCTCTTTATTCTGATTGGTTATTGGAAAATCCCCCTGTATTCTGATTGGCTGTTTGTAAGTCCCTCTGTATTCTGATTGGCTGTTGCAAAATCCCCCTGCATTCTGATTGGCTGTTTGAAAATCCCACTGTAATGTGATTGGTTGTAGTAAAATCCCCCTGCATTGTGATTGGCTGTTGGAAAATCCCACTGCACTGTGATTGGTTGTTGTAAAATCCCCCTGCATTGTGATTGGCTGTTGGAAAATCCCCCTGTATTGTAATTGGCTGTTGGAAAATCCCACTTTAATGTGATTAGCTGTTGAGAAGTACCTCTTTATTCTGATTGGTTGCTGGAAAATCCCCCTGTATTGTAACTGGCTGTTGTAAAATGCCCCTATATTCTGATTGGCTGTTGCAAAAAACCCTGCATTCTGATTGGTTGTTTGAAAATTACCCCATATTGTCACTGGCTGTCATGAAAAACATCTGTGCTGTGATTGGATGTTGTAAAATCCCCCTGCATTCTGATTGGCTGTTGGAAAATCACCCTTTGCTGTGATTGGCTGTTGTAAAATCCCACTGCATTGTGATTGGCTGTTGTAAAATTCCCCTGTATTCTGATTGGCTGTTTGAAAATCACCCTGTTTTGTGATTGGCTGTTGTAAAATCCCCTGTTTTCTGATTGGCTGTTGGAAAATCCCACTGTAATGTGATTGGCTGTTGAGAAATACCTCTTTATTCTGATTGGTTGCTGGAAAATCCCCCTGTATTGTGATTGGCTGTTGTAAAATCTCCCTATATTCTGATTGGCCGTTGCAAAACAACCCTGCATTCTGATTGGTTGTTTGAAAATGACTCTGTATTGTGACTGGCTGTCATGAAAAACATCTGTGCTGTGATTGGCTGTTGTAAAATCCCCCTGCATTGTGATTGGCTGTTGTAAAGCCCCCCTTTATTCTGATTGGCTGTTGTAAAATCCCCCTGTATTCTGATTGGCTATTGGAAAATCCCCTGTATTCTGATTGGCTGTTGGAAAATCCCACTGTAATGTGATTGGCTGTTGAGAATTACCTCTTTATTCTGATTGGTTGCTGGAAAATCCCCCTGTATTGTGACTGGCTGTTGTAAAGTATCCCTATATTCTGATTGGCCGTTGCAAAACAACCCTGCATTCTGATTGGTTGTTTGAAAATGACTCCGTATTGTGACTGGCTGTCATGAAAAACATCTGTGCTGTGATTGGATGTTGTAAAATCTACACTTGCACCGATTTCAACTTTCTTAGCCGATTCCGATTTCCGATTTTTGAGGGGTCTGACCTACCGATTCCGATTTTGGCCGGTTCCGATTTTCAGTCTTTCTAAGAACTGTGATTGACAGCATTCACAAACATTTTTGCAACTTTTTCATGTAAATATGTTCATAATAAGACACTGACTATTAAATATTCATTTAATACTTTCTCCAAAATCATCCAGATTACAACCAGGCCTTATTATAATTTTATATTAAGATTCTGAATTGGGTGAATGTGATCTCGCGAGATCATCTCGCGGGATTTCGTGGTACGCGATTTCACGTGATCTTTTGTGGAAGCGGATGTAAACAAACATGTGCAAAAACTATATCTTTAACTACAATATTTCATATTTGTATTAAAACTAATTTCTAACATTTTTCAGGTGTTTATACAGAACCTAGGTTGTATGAGACACTGACTTACCTGCAGTCTATGGATGTTGACACGCCTCCAATTTTGTAGAAGCAAAGACGCGTACCAGCACAGAAGCGTAGCAATGCACTGTTGAGGAAAGGGTCAGCAACAACATATAACATATTTTAACCACTTACAAAAATTTGTATCAGTTTAAATGTACATTATATTTTGAAGATTTTCTCATCTTCACCTTTCTACCAGGCAGCCTTTTCTCATGGTATACTGCTGTTATATAAGCCAAATATCGCACTCTCCAAACCAACCGTGTATTAAGTAAGTAGTGCTTCTGCTAAGACTCGAGTGGCTTTGGAGATATGATATTTGGCTTGTATAAAGGTGAGATCCTGTTGGAAAGGCTGGCTGACAGGAAGGTAAAGCAGTGAAAATATTTGAAATATTGCATAAAGTTAAATACTTTTTTGTTGGGAAGAACACTTTCAAGTGGTTAAAATATTTTGCTGCTAACCCTGTCTAAAGCAGTATACTGTTTAGCTCATCTACATCGGTACTCCTGCTGCTTCTCCAAACCAGAAGCAGGCAACTAACATCTACTGTGGGCAATACACTGACTATGGATAAGTACCCTATACAAACACACTTCGAATAACAGGAACCATCCTTTTAACAGTTATGAAGGTACTGTGTGGCATACTTCTGACCATTTAGTGTAAACCTAGCAACTATAAAGGCACATTATGCAGTTTTGGAAAAGAAATTCAAACTCAGAAAAGTAATAATACAAACGCAAATATTGATATATTTTCATAACTGAATAAATAAGGGATCCTAAGAGGGAAATGAGGTCCCTAAAACACTGTCTGAAGCCAGAAAGTTGGGTCCCTGCAAAGAAAAGAAACAATATGAAAATTATGCTCTTTGAGGACAATTTGTTTATTCTGTAATTAATTATTAATTCAGTCAGTCATGTATGTATCCGTGAATATTCTTTTTTGATTCAAAATTCTTTCCCAAAACTACAAGTGTACCTTTAAAAACAAGATCTTTAAAATTGTCACATAACAGCTTATGAACACTACATATCTTTTTTACAATGGTTCAATGCAAATTTATTACATAAACAAGTTCAAATACAATGTGTACTGAAAGCCTGTAGACTACATTAGCAATCTGAACAAGATGAGCTAAACAGTTGTCAACATGGACAACAACATATTCATGTCGCAGACCATGCTGTAACTGAGTGAGCCACTAAAGTTCACTATTCCTTTTCAGAATCCACTAATCTTGTTTAGATCTTGAATTCTAAAATTGTGTCGTCGAGTCATTCTTGAGTCTGCAGCCGTGGTTTGCAGCTCTAATTTGCAGCTCTAAGTGAATTTAAAAGTGTTGGTCAGTCTTTTTGGGATGCATCAACAATCTGGTGACGTTGATCACCACAGATCCTTATAGGCTGGTAGTGAACCAGAGTCCAAGTGATTCACCCCAAGATCTGGCTGTGGCTCAGAAAGACAATGCACTAATCGCATCCAGTGAAAACAATGGAAACTAAGGTGAGCAAAGAATTTTGATTATGGTTGATTGTCATAAAAATGCTGTATACACAAGTCCGATAGATCTGTTTTCATTCTACTGTTTAGTGCTCTTGATTGCAGAGAAGGTAAGATAACTTTTAAGTGTGCCACTACTGGACTAATGACATTTATTTCATTTGTTTGGGGTGGTGCTGCTACTAACAATTATTTTTAATATTTCATAATTTATTATTTCAGAATTAATGTATTGATTAATCAATCAGTTGGTTGGACTATAAAATGTCAAAAAAAAGTGTGAAAATCACTTGATCAGCGTTTCTTGAAGCCCAAGATGACGTCCTCAAATGTCTTCTTTTGTCCACAAACTAGATATATTCAGTTTACTGTCACAGAGGACTAAAAAAAAACAGAAAATATTCACATTTGAATATTTATCCCAGAAAAGTTCTTAGTACTTTGACTACATTTTTGGCGGTGAGAAATGGCGACAACGTCGAAATATTTAAGGATATGGGCCACATAGCTACTCGGAACAAGCTAGCTGCTAATGAGGACAAGTCTCCCGACGAAGCTGCAGAACAGAAAATAAGTATGGAAAAAATCTTTGCTGAAATAACCAAACTGAGTACTAAACTGACGAAAGTAGCTGCTGATGTAGTGACCATCAAAGAAACCACCACCGAGCTGAAAAACTCTGTCAGCGGGCTACAGGTACGAGTGGAGGAGGCGGAGGAGCGAATCTCCCAGCTGGAGGACACGACTGAGGGCCTTGTGACAAACACCGGTACCATGGGGAAAAAGGTGGATATGCTATGGGACCGTGTGCAAATCCTGGAGAATCATTGCAAAAGAAACAACGTAAGATTGGTGGGACTGGCGGAGACATACGAGAGCAGAATTAGTTTACAGTCACCTTTAAAAGTAGGAATTCCTGTAGTTTAGCTGAAAAGTAGGCTACAGGTCTCTGTCTGTCTCCGTGGTCCTGGAGTAACACTCAACACTCTACAGTCTGAGCGAAAGGTCAGTTTGGATCTGGTAACCCAAGAGTTGGAGTCGTCAGAGTCTTCCGAAGGACAAGTTTTAAGTCAACAAATGTTTACCCTGCATCAGCAGTCCATGTCACTTTACTATGTGCTTCTAGGCCTCACCCAGGTGCGATTGCACTCAGGGGGGCCTTGAGGACACCAGTGAAAACACCAGTGGGAATGAAGGGCCTGCAACAGGAACACAAAAGGCATAACGTGTTTCTTTATGATTGAGTTTGAAAATGTTTTAAAATGCTTTTACTCTTTTTTGGGAGAGGGATTTGCCCTCACATGTCATCACATGACCCAAGAATGTCACTTGTTGTTGGACAAACTGCAGTTTTGACGAGCTTTGTGACCTTCTTCATCCAAATGTTTCAAATGTGTCTTTTTCACACTGAGCTTGAGTAATCATGCACTCCCTGGTGACAGATTTAATGAGCTCAAACTTTGTTTTGAAGTTCGTACCTGATTTTTTGTTTTGTTTTGTGGGAATGATTACACCTGCCTTTAATCAAGTGATAAAGACTAGTGTAATACCGTCAACAGCCACTTTTTTTTTTTTTTTTTTTGAGTGGATATTATGGTTGACAGGGCCTTTAATTAGATTTTGGTGTGATCACAATTAGTTGCATGCCTCTGATTAGACTGACCTACAGTGTATCATTCTTTCACGGGGCGCTCGGCAAAGTGCCCCTGACCTGCAGCTAAGTAGCCAATCCGGTTATGGTTGCTAGGGAAAAATTATTAATAATTGGCCTATCAATGTCACCAAATTTAATGCTGGTGGGGCGCTGGAAATGTAGCCCCAACTGCTACGTAAAATGTGTGAAGGTTTATGATTGCTAAAGCTACGTGAGGAGCCAGTGATAGGTTTTTTTTGTAGTGCGACTCCCAGACTCTGTCCTACAGCGGGAGAAAAAAAACTATGGTGACGAGGAAGAGAGATGATGGCGATGGCGATGGCGATGGCAGTGACAACTGGAGTTGAAGCACAGCTTCCACCAAATTCGGTGAAATTATTAATGTACCCTTTTGCGAGACGGACGACGGAGGAAAAACTTCTCGTTAAGGAGCTGGGACCCGACAAACCTGAAATGAACATTTCCCAGCAAACCAAGGAGAAAGATAAATTGTACAAACAGAGTTTTTGTCTGAGCTGGTTGAACCGTAAGACGTGGCTGGCAGGTTGTGGAGCAGCCAATGCACTTTTCTGTTTCCCCTGTATCCTCTTCAGAAGTGACAAATGTGATTCAACTTGGACAAAGACTGGACTAACTGACTTAAAGCACCTCTCTGAACGGATCAAGAAGCATGAGAGGTCCAAAATTCACATGGAAAACTGCATAAAGCTAGCTGTGCTCGGAAAGATTAGCATAGCAACGCAGCTAGATGATGGGGACCGCATTGCTGTAAGAAGGCACAATGAAGAGGTAGATAAAAACCGTAATATTTTATCCAAAATAAATGTAAAATTTTGTGGTGCTTTTGAATTAGCAATGCGGGGACATGATGAAAGGGATTCCTAAGACAACACCGGGATATTCAGAGGTTTAGTCAACTTAATGGCATCCATTGATTGGGACTTGAGGGAGCACCTTGAAAATGCGACCGTATTTAAAGGCACCTCGGAGACAGTTCAGAACAAGCTCCTGGACTGTATGCTGGCAGTTCTGAGAGAACAGATCATAGATGAAGTAAAGACAGCTGAGTTTTTAGCAATCCAGGCTGATCAAACTACTGACATTTCCACACACTGTCAGCTAGTCCTGGTACTAAGGTACATTGATGGACGCAACAATATACAGGAGCGGTTCTATGAAATCATCAAGCTACCCAACAGCTGTGCGGATTCAATAGCCAGTGCCTTATTGGAGAGGCTGCACAGCATCCTTCCCGAGGGACAAGAAAAAAAGTTGATGGCCCAGGCATATGATGGGGCTGCGGTAATGAGGGGTGCCACTGGAGGAGTGCAGCGAAAGGTACAGGACATCTATGCAAACACTCACTACATTCACTGTCATGCCCATCAGTTAAAGCTGGTAATGCAGCAGGCAACTTCCCACATCCCTCAGATCATTCACTTTTTTACTGACATGGGGGGATTTGCTTCTTTTTTCTCAAAAGCGAGCAAGAGAACTGCAGTGCTAGATGAGATGGTGGCGCACCGACTTCCAAGTGCATCGTCAACACGTTGGAACTTCAACAGTGGTGCAGTCAACACAGTCTATGAGCACAAGAATGATCTGGTGAAGTGTTTTCAGACCATCTGGAACAGTGAAGCGTTTGATAGCCCTACGAAGAGAGAGGCTGGAGGCTATGTGAGAATGCTGGAAGATGAAGCTTTGTGTTTTTTCCTAGCCTTGTTCCATAAGATCATGCCACATGTGGACATGCTGTATAATCAGCTCCAGAAGAGGAACATCGATGCTGTCTACATCGCAGGAATCACCCAGACATTCATGAATCGCATGCAGGCTATCAGGTATGTTAAATGCATTATTATGTAGCCTAGCCTAATTGTTAATTCTCTGCATAAATTATGTGTAGCCTTAAATGCTTATATGTCATCTTATTCAAATAATTAATTAATGTGAAATTTAGATGAAATATAATTGCTAGTAATTATAACAACCTTGGGTTTGGTTAATATATCCCTAATCGGTTTTCACAGCTGATTCATAAAACTTATGTATTGGATCAGGGAAGCTGTTCCTAATCTGGCTGAGGATGAGGAGTACAGGGGACCTGTTCAGGAGCCACCCACAAAGAAACGGAGAACATTGGGAGAAGACACGCAACACCATTTGGCACTGGAGGTCAGCACTTGCTTACACACACAGAGACACAGAGAAACACAGGGCCCTATCTTGAGCTCGTGCCTTAGGGTCGTGTCTTGTGCTGATCGAAAGCGTAAGTGGAAGGCGGGAGGCGCAATGGATTTAATTTATTCAAGGTGTGTCCAAATCCAACCTTGTTGTCTTGTGCCAGGGGCGGGAGTGATATTTTGCCCTGCCCCGCCCTTTGCGCCACCAGCGCAAAGCGGGATAGACCTATCAGACGTGCCCAAGTGCCCTCATTAATTCACAGGCGAGTTTAGGCCGAACATGCAATAAACCAATCAGAAAGTCAGCTCTCATCACCTTTGAGAGGCAGGTGCGCCAGCAGCGCAAGCGGAGGCAGCATGACGGCGGATTTACCAGGAAGAAACAAAGAGAAAAGATTTTTAAAGTGAGGAGACAGATCTCCTGGTAAGAGAAGTGAAAACGCGATATATGGAGATAGCAGGGCGTCTCCAAAACAGCTTCATGCCGAAATAGTTTACTTTACAGTAACGCCTGCAAGAAACTTTACAACAAATGAACTGCAAATGTCATGCAGATATGTAACTGGTTATGTTTTAACCTGGACCACGTTGAAAGTATGTTATATTTCATAATTAATTGTTATAATCATCATCATTATTAACTTTGCTGGCTGAGGATCGGGGGAGAGAGATGGTGCAGTAGAGAGGGCAGGCAAACCGATCCAGTCTAGCTGCAAAGCTTCCTGGTTCCACTGGCCCACCTGAGCCAGTTGAAGGCACAGATACGCGGCTGTCTGTGCTCCTTCTTCTTCTCCTCTCCCACCTAATCATCATCTCCTCCTCCCATCCTCGCTCCTCTGACCCACTGTGAAATAATCAGAGAGAGTTTCCTAAGTTTGAAGTGCACAAAATTACGCAGATAAATCCAACTAGCTATGATAGAAGCACACATAACATTTTCTCTCAGGTTGGGCCGGACTTGTGCGGTCAAATATAGTGTCTTGTATATTTTCTATGTTATAGATCATAATTGTTTAAACATTGTTTTTCTGGATCATAACAAACACGCAGACATAAACACTACAGCTGCTCCACCTGTCATGCTGACTCATCTGATAAAGACTATCAGACAGCTGTGATCCTGTTTGCAGGTCTGCTGAGATTTATTGGGCTTTATAATTATAATAATAGTACTGTTGTACTTATTAGTGTGATTAACTTCAAAGACACACACGCGAATGCACGACTTTTAAACATAAATGAAAGGTGTTTGGTGATTGTGGAGATGAGGGTGCGCACCTCAGCCAAGGGCAAGACACACACATACCTGCACTATTAACTTCAATATTCACACTTTATTGCTCGTGGATATGTTCAAAGGACACTTCACTAATCGACACTCCTGTGGAGAATAAAGACTAATGTAAATTAAGGTGTTTGGTGATTGTGGAGCCATTGCGCCGCCAGCGCAAGTGATTTTGCTATCTTACGCCAGCGCAAGTGCCATTTTTGCCATGTGGGTAAGATAGCAAACGCGCTTGCGCTGGGTCTGTGCCGCTGTGGGTGTGAGGTCTAAACATAAAGGCGTGGCCCGGTGTGTTTGCTATCTTGTGCTGAGCACATTGGAGTAAAACGCGCTTGCGCTTTAGACCAGCCAAAACCTGGTCGAAGCGCAAAGTCTGTGGTTTTTCAGCACAAGATAGCACCTGGCGGGCTTGGCTGAAACACACACACGTCTTCACAATCACAAAACACCTTCATTTATGATCATTCTCTTCCTCCCACTTGAGTGTCGATTAGTTAAGTGTTATTCAAACATATTTTCTATCAGCAATAAAAAGTAAATATTGAAGTTAAAAGCTTTCACGTGTGTCTCACGCTTGGCTGAAGTGTACACGTCTCTACAATCACAGAACACTTTTCTTCTTTTAAGATGAACTCACTAATGAGGAAAAGAATTATAATTATAAAGCCTAAAGATTGTCTTTATCGGATGAGTCAGCATGACAGGCAGCTGTAGTGTGTGTCTGCCTGTTTGTTATGATCCAGAAAAACAATGATTGAACAATTATGATCTATAACATACAAAATATACAGACACTATATTTGACCATAGGAGTCCGGCCCAACCTGGGAGAAAAAAGTTATGTGTGCTTCTGTCATAGCTGGTTGGATAGATCCGTGCGTAATTTTGCACACTCCAAACTTCAGAACAGAACAACTTGTTTCGCAGTGGGACAGAGGAGGGAGGATGAGAGGAGGAGATGAGGATTAGGTGGGAGAGGAGAAGAAGGAGGAGCACAGACCACCGCTTAACTGCTCCTCCACCTGGCTCAGGTGTGCCAGGTGGAGCCGGGAAGCTTCGCGGCCTCTGGATCTGTTCGCCTCCCCTCTCTACTACACCATCTCTCTCCCCGCTCCTCAGCCAGTAAAATTAATAATGATGATGATGCTAATAATTAATTATAAATTACAACACAGTTTCAAGGTGCTTCAGGTTAAAACATAACCAGTTACATATCTGCATGACATTTGCAGTTCATATTTATTGTATTATTGTATATAAACTATTTCGGCGTGAAGCTGTTTTGGAGACGTCCTGCTGTCTCCATATATTGCGTGCTCTTGCGCATTCTCTTCTGGAACCAGGAGATCTGTCTCCTTGCTTTGAAAATCTTTTCTCTTTGTTTCCTCCTGGTAAATCTGCCGTCATGCTGCCTCCGCTTGCGCTGCTGGCGCACCTGCCTCTTGAAAGGTGATGAGAGCTGACTTTCTGATTGGTTTATTGCAAGTTCGGCCTAAACTCCCCTGTGAATTAATGAGGGCACTTGGGCACGTCTGATAGGTCTATCCTGCTTTGCACTGGTGGCGCAAAGGGCGGGGCAGGGCGAAATATCACTCCCACCCCTGGCACAAGACAGCAAAGTTGGATTTGGACACACCTTGAATAAATTAAATCCATTGCGCCTCCCGCCTTCCACTTACGCTTTTGATCAGCACAAGACACGACCCTAAGGCACGAGCACGTTTTACCCTGAGCACAAGATAGCAAACGTGCCCAGCCACGCCTTCCTTTTGCCTTCATGTTTAGACCTCACACCCACAGCGGCACAGACCCAGCGCAAGCGCGTTTGCTATCTTATGCACATAGCAAAAATGGCACTTGCGCCAGGCTAAGATAGGGCCCACAGAGACACACAGAAGAACAGACACACAGAGACACAGAGGAACAGAGAGAAACAAAGACATCATCAAAAAAATCTAATGAAGATGCTCACCACTTAATATAGTAGTCCAGACTCAAATGTTTATTGTCATATGATATCTATGAATAATTACAGTTAACCATTTTGGTTTATTACACAATATAGGCTAGCTATTCAGAACATTGATTGTAGTGAGACGTGAAGACCTAATTCTTTACCTTTTTTATAATTGTATGTTATCACATAGGTATGTGACACCGTCATGAGCCATGCCAAGGAGAGGTTTTCTTTCACCAAGCACCTCATCAGTGCCACTGTCTTGCAAGGAGACTTGTTCCAACAACACAGCAGAAAGTTCCCAGATTCAGCACTGGAAACCACGGTGGAAGCCTATCCCTCATTGGACAAGGCCAGACTTAAAACAGAACTGTCCCTGATCTACGAGAATGAGGAGTTCCGGAGTTGCAAAGGTGCACTGGCTCTCTATCAGGTTTTGATGGAAAACGACCTTGGAGAAACATTCACTGAAACTGTAAGTCTTCTCAACATCATCATCACAACACCAGTGACAACATCAGAGTCTGAGTGGTGCTTTTCTACATTAAAGAGGATAAAAACTTTCCTTAGAAACACTATGTCACAAGATCGGCTCAACGCTCTGGCTATGCTCTGACCCAAGATTGTACTATATCTCTTTTGAGATGGTGAAACTTGCCCTACATTGGACTGGACAATGCAAGTTAGACTGGCCCATTATAGAAAAATCTTTATCCTTTCCCTTTACACCCATAGAGCTCCTCTCTCAAAATTCAGGTAGAATCTCTAACCCTATTATGTTGCATTCCAAGGAAGTTTGGATGAAGATACACAAAATGATTAAATTATCTCATTCTAAACAGCCATATTCGTCTTTGTGGCAAAATCCTGCAATCTGTATTGGTAAAACACTGGTCTACTGAAAGAGTTGGCACAACCATGGGATATGTACGCTGGATAATTTGTATGATGGTAAAGTGTTTATGTCTTATATTGATGTACTGAGTAAATATAACCTAAATGGAAAGGAACATTTTTGGAAATATGTTCAGACAAGGCACTGTGTTATGTCACTAGACTGGCAAACTGAAGACAACCATATTTTAGAGTATTTGGTTTTGCCATCACACCATCACAGAGCCTCGATATTTTACAGAAGAATGAACTCTACACTCAGTACTGATCTAAACAATTTGAAGGTTTTATGGGAAAATGACTTTGGGGTTGTTCTTGGGAATGAGGAATGGAGGGAAGTAATCTCACAATGTGGGAAATTTTTAAGGGAATGTAAAGGCAAATGTACACAATATAAGATTGTACAAAGATATTATTGGACTCCTGTGAGACTGAATAGATTAGGCCTCATGAACAACTCATTGTGCTGGAAGTGTCAAAATGATAACAGTACTCTGATACATTGTTTGTGGGAATGTCCAATTATCAAGCACTTCTGGATGGTTGTCGTACGTATTCTAAGTGATTGGTTAGAAAGACTTGTGCCACTTTGTCCTACACTGTGTTTACTGGGTGACAAAGGACAGATAGATAATATATCAAAAGGAAAATTCTCTGTTATCATGGTTGGGGTCTCAGTGGCAGCTAGGATTATTCGTAAAGGGGACCTATTATGCTTTTTCCTCTTTTCTGACCTATAAATGTTGTCACAATGTTGGATACTTGTGTTAAACGATTCCAAAGCGTCAAATAATGAGGTTCATGCATTTGGAAGCGAGTTTTGGATGGCTCTGCACGCTGTGTTTTACTGTCTTTTTTTAACGGTGTAGTAACATTGACGTCAATGCGTGCCAGACTTACTTATATGGTCATTGCCCGGCATGTGCTCTAGGCCTGCCCGCTCCCCCGCTCTGCTTTGTAAATTATGTCGCTGCTCTGAGTGGTGAGCTATTAAGTGAGATTAATGTGTTAGCGAGCTATGTTGCGTCTAAACACAGGATTTTCAGTGTCACGAATGTGGCTCTCTTTTAACCTGGTAACCATGGTAACTACTAAACTCATAACCTGGTCGCAAGCAGGTTATGTTCAGAGTTTCAAATTAAATCGTCTGTAAAACGCGCTATTCTTTAACAAATTTTTGTCCTTAGCTTTTAAACTGAGGGAGGACGTTAACATTGAAAAATTACTGAGCTGTATGCTCGTAATATCACCGAACGAATCCATATAATGTAAAAATGTAACAGCAGCACAAACTGTCTGCATTGCGCTGTCATGATGGTAACCTCCGTTTGGTGATGCAGAGTCATTTTTCCCGTTTGCTCCAGATCATATTAACACTTTAAATTGACATCGTATATAATCCACACACTAAAATAATGATGAAGCAACTACAGACACTTTGAATACGTTTTACTGTTATCTGTTTTGTCTCTGTGATTTTGCAGCTCAGATCACTGATTAGAAAATTCATCATCATTTATCACAGCCAATCTTAAATCAGTTACACTCATTATACGTTGATTTGGTCAAAAACTTCAGTGATGTCCATGTCTCTGTCATCATAGGACAGTGTCAGACAGACTTAATCATGTTTAAATCTGCTGTATGGAGTTTTATTGTTTAATGTGCGGTTTTCATGTTAGAATAAACGGCAGCATTAAGACCACATTTAGTCCATCAGTCATTTTCTGACATCATTCTTCTTCTCCTGCTTTATTTGCAGCAACAATGTTGCTTTTGCCGTAATGTATTTTGTATATTTTCCACAGCTCATAATTATAACAACTTGATGATTTTGACTTAAGTAAGGCTCGCGATCGCTTCATTTCATGTGGAAGAAGAGTCAAATGACACAACAAACGCCCCTTTTATATGAACGCGCACAGAGTCTGAAGACGAAAGCCTGGATTAACAAAGTGAGTTGATAACCACCATCATGATACCCGTTATCTCTGATTGCAGTTTTAGGCTTTGTCATGCAGAGAAAGCCTGGCTGTGTTGAGCTTCCTTCGTAGCACAGCCCCCTGCTGTCTACAATGATTTCAGTGTTAGTACGTTGAGCAATGGCTTCCAAAAATGATTGTTCGGGTGTGAGGGAAAGTTAACTTTGTTTAGCTTTCCTAAAGAGGCGAGCACCAGGCAGAAGTGGATAGAGTTGCTTTTTACCGGCCAGCAATGGAAAAATACCTCCGTGTTTGTTTGTCTATGGCACTTCACAGGGGACTGTTTTGTGAACACGGGCCAATACGAAGCTGGGTTAGCCGGTAGCCAAGCTCGGCAGCGCTTGTCAGCCCTTCGGAAGTCCAATCACAATCACAGCGGAGTGGGCTCGGCGGGAGGCGTAAATGGAAGAGGGCGGGGGGGCGGAGTAAAGTACACAGACCGTTTTCGCGGGATGCAGAAAATACAAGGAAGAGATGCAGCGAGAGGCACAGCGTCCTGACGATCTACAAAGCTTTCTGTGCGGGCGATCGTGTGTAGCTGCTCTAAAGGAGTCCAAAATCAAGTACAAAGGACCGAAATTGAGTATAATAGGTCCCCTTTAAACACTGGAAAACTCTGAAAGCCTTACCGTTTAAAGAATGGGTAAATATGATGATAAAGACTGCTTCATATGAATGTATGCTTTATAAGTTGAATAATAGAGATGGTACCACAGCGCCAGAATGGGAACCATTTTGGTCCTACATTACTTTTACTGTCAGTCAGTAGGACGACAGCTGATTTCCTTCCCTCTGATATTTATTTTATTTTATATATTTTTTGTTTGTTTTTCTTTCTAGGAACTTCCACACCTTGTAATATCATTAATACTTTCATTTATGTTTATGTATAAGAGCCCTGTTCTTTAATGTTAAAGAGCACTGTACGATTGTCATGTACCAAGTAAAAACTCAAATAAAAACCTGAATTATAAAAAAAAAAGAAAGAAATGAAAATATGAATGAATTAATAAAGAATGGGCCTGGTTTTTCTTCACTGAAACTTACCACATGATACACAGGAAGGCCAAGGAGAACAGCAGTACACCTTGTGTTTGATGTCATGAAGTTCCTAAGAGGATAAAAATAGTGTAAATTCTGTGACAAATTTATTCATCAAGCCCAATGCCAAACCGTTCCAACCAACTGGCCACTACAGCATCAGAAAATAAGTCCACACGTCTTGTGCTGATTTATCTGGTGCAATCAGAGAAAGAGCATGGACATGCAAAAACGGGGACTATGCAGTGGAGCAATTGTGGAATTAAAGTTCATTTGAACCATCAAATTAAACATTCCAAAAATTTAACCTGTGAAATGCATAATCACCTGCTGGTCGTGCACTTGAATATATCACCCATAGCACCTGAAATCTTGTTTTTGTCTAGTTTTGGAAGCCCTTTGTCTGAATAAGATCATCAGTTGAGGGGTGTGGCAATCAAACTCGGTGTTCAAGGGCAGGTTCTTGTGACCATTAGAACGCTGCATACATACAGCTACATTTCAGAAAAGAAGAAGTACATTAAGTTCTAGGTTTGTGAATCACTAAGATAAATTATTGTTTTATTTAAAAAAGAATAATAAAATCAGAACAGGATTAGAACAGCATTTTCTTATTATGGCTAAATGTTTGTAAAGCAGTATTAGTAATGATTACAACATAAAAGTCACTACATAAACTCAATATCTCATTGCAAACAAATCTATAAAGTCAAAATAAATAAATTCACAGTAAAACCAATGATTTCAAGATTAATTAAATTAGATAAAACTATGCATAATGTGACATACATTACTGACAAAGGAAAAACAGGTGAGAGAGATTAACCATATTACCTCAGACTGCATATGAAGAGTGGGCCAGAGGTCCCTGAGCTGTTTCACAGAAAGTTGATTCTGCATGTTGGAGTCACTGGAGTGTGAAGGTGTGGAGTTGTCTTGGTTTCTTGGGCTTCTTGTTTCAGCTCAAGCCATCAACCCAAAGTATCCGTATTTGATGACCAAGGAATGAGACTTAATCAAATGTCTTCCTCCAGAATTACTTACTGCTCCTTGAAAACTGGAACTTGTCTGACTCCTGATCATCATCAAAATCGTGGTACTGGCGTCACAGTTCGGTACACAGCATGTGCATGATGAATACAACAAATACATCTGTTTTCTGACCGACTCAGTCACACTATTGTCATTCTGGCAAGTGAAGTAACACTCCAATCCAGCGGGTGGTATTAAATCACCAAAATGCTGTTTGCCAACTGCCATTTAAAACAAAGAACAGCCAAAGAAGACGGTGCAGCAAAACAAGGACATTGGATGCTTTTCATTCTGTAAATTCACCTCCTCCACTTGCTCCCTCTCCTCACATCTTTGCTCCACCCAGCGAGGTCATGACAGAGATGTGAGGACGGAGGAGACAGAGCTGTGAGATGAAAAATCCTTGGTTCCTTTTTTGGCATTAGTCTGAAGCGGCGTCAGTTACTGATGACGAGCTGATAACAGCTGTATCAGCGGTCAAACTGACTGGTACGAATGTTCACAGAAACAAATCTAAGAAAGATTTCGATACCTGACAGCATTCAGTTAGATCTGTAAATTGAAATGGCTGATTATTGGTAGTATTCTTTCTGATGCTGATTTTAATCATCATTTAATATTCCTTTTTCCATCTTCTAATTAATATAGGCAACTGATCAGTGTTATTTGTTTACTTAGGCTATTTATTGGCTTGCATTATGGTCATCTGCACAGTAATACACACATCACACTTTCCACTTGCTTGTGTCATTATTCACAACATGTAGGTGCAAGTGCTGCAGAAACTTCTGTCAGTCACTGGACTTTGATCTCCCTTTGTGGGTCTTGATGACGCAGGATGAAAATTGCCAAAACTGCCCAATTAAGGGATACACCGGTGTATCCTCGGTCTGAGCACCTCCCAGTAAATTGCACTACTCTCTGCTCAAAGTAAATGAAAAGAAACTAAACTTTATTGATTTGGGGTTTTTGATGTTGTTGTTGTTGCTTTTTCTGCATTTTACTGTGACACGCCTAGTTTTCATACTGAACATTATTCAGCTCTTGCAGTGAGTAAGGTGAACGAAAATTCAGAGTTGCATAATCAATCATTTTATTTCACTGTAATCAAAGACTACATGTTACACAAACTCCAATTTTTTAAGCCCTGATAAGCCCAAGCATTTGAGTTTATTAGTTAGGCAAGTACTAGAGTACTGCTAACTTATTCAGGTTTACAGTGTTCCATTCATCCACTCATGGAATTGATAAAAAAAAAAAAAAAAAAGATCAACCAGTCAAAAAAGCCAGCATTTCTTTTTTTTGTGTGTGTGTATTTTTTTCCATAGCACCTGTTCATCGAGGCACCAAAGAAAAGACATTTGATGAAAGTATCTGTGTATGATGAATTGCACGTCATGTAATGTTAATTTGGTAGATACATTTATGCGTATGGTCTGGGAGTGTCTTGAAGTCAAAACATTCTGGGAAAGGGTGTCTCAAAAATTGTCCAATATGACACAAATAAATTTTTATTGTTTGCCATCTCTAATATTAAGGAATAATCATTCATCTGACCCTTAACTCAGAAGCGGTTGTTATGTTTGGCAGCCATGGCTGCTAAAATGTTGGTTGCTGTAAGATAGTTATTTTCTAATAAATAATCAATCCATCAGTTGTACCATTCTTTAAAGTGATAGTTCACCCAAAAAAATCAAATTTCATTCAATATCTGTTGACCCCTTTGCTGATGTGAGGATGAGTGAAATTAAAAAAAAAATAAAATAAAATAAAACACAACAAAACACAAAAAATGTCTCCATACTACTTGTGTTGTGTAATCCAAGTGTCTATAAACTGCAACATTAAAATCTGACCCAAAAAGATGCCATTTACACCATGTTTTTATCCTAAATGTCAACTGTAGCCTCTCAGACCAGAGCCACATGTACACCTGAAACATAAGTCGGGCCTTTCTCAATCTGGAAAGGATTTTGTACACTACACTACAAGGTTTCTGTTGCTCTCGCTCTGTAGTCCATGGCTGCAGCAACAAAATGATGTTCCTCCTCTATGTCGAAGGCCTTGTACATTTTGTTCTTTGTTGAAAGTTTGTGAAGTCAACTGTATGCGTAACAAGTCACTATTTCTGAGCAGATCTCTCTCTGTTGTCTGAGTCACTTCCAGGTAGCATGTAAACAGAGATGTGAAGGTATTGCGAGATCTCATATATCTTGTGTCGTGCAGCTTAGGCGAGAGCTTATGTACCCACTTCAGGCGTGTGCATGTAGCTCTGTTGTGAGAGGTTACAGCTGAGTTTTAGGCTAAAAATATTGTGTAAAGGGCGTCTTTTTGGGTCAAATTTTAATGTTGCATCTTACGGACACTTGGATTACACCACACAAAGCAGTATGGAGACATCTTGTGGTTTTTGTTCTTTTTTTTTACATTTTAAAATTTTCACTTCAATTGTACTGGATTTGGCTGCAAGGCTGTTTTCTGCTGAAACCCGGGAGTGTTTTGCGAACTGGAGATCCTCACCCATCCTCACATCAGCACAGGGGTGAGTAGATATTGAGTGAATCTTCATTTTTGGCTGAACTATTGCTTTTTAATAGAGTATGTGCTTATAGAACTGTCCAGAGCAAAGATGAACTATTATAGCCAAAACAATCTTGAGAAGTGGATGGAAGCACTGAGCTCAACAAAGCATATAACAAGTTGAAGGGAGGAAGAAGAGAGATCAGAAAAATTCTTAGTATAAAAACTTGTATCAGTGGCGTACAGTGATGATTAGATCTGGGACTTCAGGCAGGCAGCAGTTACCTTGATAGCTGTATTAAAATTTGTATTAAACAGTAGATGACTACCATTTACTCTGTTACTATTGTTTGGTTAAGTTATAATGAAGTTTGTGTTTGATATTAAGAGCTGTAATAATCAATAAGGATCATTGATCTCCAGTTATATTATTTCTGTCTACCAACACAGCTCTGTCTGCTGTGCTGTGCTGTTGGAAGAAGTTTTAATAAAGAAGATTCAAGTGTCTGAAAATTGATTTCTAAAAGACTCGGAGATGAGGGCAATTTCAGTAAAATGTGTCAAATATATCCCTACCTGGGAAGCTTGGGGAAATAGGCTATTTCCAAGTAAGTAGAAAAATGAAAAAATATCTTCTCCAAACAAATCCAAATTTCCAGAGCTGTCTTATTTACACACAGGGTCATTTTGGTGAGCAAGGTAGTTGCAGCATTATTCAAGTAGTGTCCAAAATCCTCTATGAAGACAGTCTACTTTATGCAGCTTGTGTGCCCAGCATTTTTTATCACTCTTTAAAAAAATGCTGCTTACACAACAATTTCTTGTTTGTTAAAAGTGCATTCATCCATATTAGTCAATTATCACAAAGAATCATCACCAACACGTTTTAACCTTCTTTTAACCATTTGTTCTGATTTTCTAGATGGCAAATTCAGATCTCACTCTCAACATCATCAACCGAGGTTCCAGCAACAGCAGGCAGCTGTTCAGTCTTCAGTGAAAAGGCTGATAAATTCACTGTTCAGTACCTACCCAGCACCAAACAGCAGAAAATCTGGTGCAGACCTGTACAGAAATAAAGTGAATATTGATCTTTGTCAGGTGGACACAAATCTGAATTCAAATGAATGCCTAAGTTTCTCTGTAAATGGGCAGCTGTTTGTTCATGTTCACCACTTACAGCTTCACTTACAACTTTAAAGTGGTGATAGGCCAATGTTCTGTTAAAGCTGTAAAGCCTGTTTTCCTTTCCCCTAAAGTGGTCAAAAAATCAATAATTCAATAACATAACAACATCTAAAGAGATCACTTGTGACAGAGCTTCGTCAGAAGTTTCCCCCTGCTTGCAGTCATTGCACTCATTCAGCATAAATATCTCTGTTAATATTCAATTAAAAGTTCTCACTTTTTTTTGAGATATTGGCTTTATATTTAATAGTTCCTGCAACTGCCAGTTCACCTGTCTTTGATTTCAGAGCCAACAGTAGACATCATCCATCTAACTGGAGACAGCAATGGGCATGTGCAGTTTGGTCAAGACGCATACAGTCTACCAAAAGATCAGGCATATGCCCAATCACTTCAACTTCCTGTCAAGCAGAGTCCATTGTGAGACCAGACAGAGCTGGGCAGTGAATGATGGCACAGAGATCTGGTCACACCATTCTGCACCTTCAGCACTGGATGTTCCATGAACAGACACTTTACCCACAACATTCTAGTTTGACTTTTTTGGGGGGGGGGCATTTAGCCTTTATTGGACAGGACACCTGTTGCCATTCACGGTAGGTATTTTTAAGGACTTGTCCCACAATGATACCATTCAGAAATAACACTGAAAGTACTTTCTGATGGCCCTCTGCTTCAGATTGGTATTTGTAAAGTGTTATATCATGACAGAATTTAAGGACAGGCCTTCACACTAAATGCTGAAATGATTTGGGCCTTTCTGTGTGGAGTTTGCATGTTCTCCCCGTGTCTGCGTGGGTTCTCTCCGGGTTCTTCGGCTTCCTCCCGCAGTCCAAAGACATGCATGCCAGGTTAATTGGTGACTCTAAATTTTCTGTAGGTGTGAGTGTGTCTGTCTCTATGTTGTCTATGGTGTACCCCGCCTCTCACCCAATGTCAGCTGGGATAGGCTCCAGCCCCCGCAACCCGATCCAGAATAAGCGGTTACAGAAAATGAATGAATAATCATATCATATGAAATGTCAGACATTTGAGAAAATACTCATCAGATCATATCTGTTTATATTTGTTGTATGTGGATGTAGCATGGATGAAGTCTCATTTTGTTGCCCAACCCTGTTTTGATGAATGATAAAAAAAAATTGACATTGATAGCTTTTTGGTATTTTTCTTATGACATCGCACTGAAAATGATTAAAATGCAATTTTTGTCATGACAAAGAGACAGAAAAGGCAGGGGAAGACAAATTTCTTCTTGGGACAAGAAACCCAAGTAGGAACTATGAAGTCCTACTTTTGAATCTGAAAATCCTTAATATTAAACTTCTTTACTTCTTTTCTTTTTTCTTCATAGAGATACCGTTTTCTCTTTTTATTTAAGTAAATTTGCGTATTTTAAAATACTGAGCACGGTCTTTAGACTGACAGTATTTGTTGTTTGATCTTCTAGCTGCCTTGTGTTATATTCATAAATTGTAGCGTTCCCATTTCCGGGGCCCTCTGAATGTAGCATACCGGGTTGACGACAACAGGCAGTAATTAAATCAGGGGACCGACCGACCACGAACTCGAGGTGGAAAACTCCGCACAATAAAGTGAAGTAAGTTTAAAATTAGTTAAATGATAAATAAGTCTTTGTGCTGGTGATTGGTATATTGTTAGCTAGCTAACATTAATGTAGAGTCATGTCAGCTAGTAACAGTTTGCTATTTGAAGAGAAATTATTTTGACAGTTCAAGGGCAACTGTGGCATTTTAGGCTGGATGGTAGCTAACGTTAGCTAATTTAACCATAACACTAACCCTGCTTAGTAGTTCTCATTATAAATTGTGCTGAGGCTCAACGCTACGTTCCTCTTTTCACACATTATTTCACCCTGTTTGTCAGTGAATCTCAAAGTCAAAGTCTCAAAGTTGAGGCGCAGGGAGGTTAAGTGTCCGTGATACCCAGTTAACACCCAGAAATTATGGACAAGGGCATGCCTGATATTAGTGTATGTGGATCCGAAGTGAAGAAAGTGAGGGGACGGAGGTACCGGTGTTACAATTCTCAATTCGAGTAAGGGAGTAATAATGTTGATTTAATGACTCACTGGATGAAAATGCGTTTTGCAAGAGACTCGCGCTGCTATCAGAACATCCTTGTTTCTTTCTCTTCCTCGTCATGCTACCACTGCTTGCGCTGGTGCCGCACCTGCTTTTAATTTCTGATTAGTTTATTGCATGACTGGCTTAAAAAAGTTAAAAGTTAAAGTACTTATCTCATCTTATATAAATTATGCGCAATGCTGCACAAATATTTTTATTCCTTTGTGAAGGCATAAAAAACAATAACATAACATTTTTCACTTTTATTTCATTTATTATTGTGCAGGAACAAATTGAAAATGAAGTAATAAAATCAGTTCAAATTAAACAGCCCTGACTCACTTAACTCTGCTTTACAGTTAATTCCTGTTCTGTATCACATAAAAGACAAGCTCACATGACAAAACAGAACCAACAAAAAATACATTCAAATTACTATACTATACTATACTATACTTTTCTGTATCAATTCAAAAATTTCATGACGTGATCACAAAGTAACAATGGGTTTGTCCTTTGCCAGAACTCGTTACATTCGTGCCATTGTGTCAGTGGGACTAAAGCATCAAGTTATTTCTCTGTGGTTTTTGAATGTTTTTTCTTTTTGTTTAATCCCAGAGGAATTATACAAGTGCTCACCCTATATTATGTTTTTGCCACACAATGTTTTGTGTCACCATATTTTTGACCATAACACTCACTGTGCATACTTATGTTCCAGGAATTTGCTGCTGCGTGTAAAATACAGAGTGGCAAGTGTGTTATCACCATTAAGGTAAGCTGCTTCCATGTGATATAGCTTAAGTATGACTATAAAAATATTGGTTCTTTCTTTGTCAGAACTGACAATGTATACTCAGGCCTGGAATGAAGTCATTTTTAGGAGAAGTCACTTTGGCCTATGATGAATTCAGGGCTTTCTGGCCAAATTGTAGGGTACAAAAGTGCACAAACAGTAGGTGATAATTAGACTATTATTAGAATGAGAAGATAAAACAGGCTTAGCTGATAATAAGACAGATGAGCTACTGTAAACCATTAATCAAACCAATAAATAAATGCAGTATATCAGACAACCTAAAAGCTCATCTAATATCTCGTTATCATAAAATATAATTTCTTTTAATTGTGTTCTGTACTTTCAGCAGTGAGTGACAGGTAAACATACACAAAGGACAACCATTTATTGCATACTGCAGTTAGAACCTGACTATAATTAGCTGGCAATTAACCTGATCAGCTACAAAGTAATTGATACACAAAATATTAAACCATTAACCAACCAGTATCTAACAGTCAATGTCAAAGAACTGTATGCTTAGAATTGTATAGATTGCAATGTCCACGGCCAATTCCATTCTATTTAAAGTCTGACCTTTGCAAATTCTGCTTTTCTGTCTTTGTAAGACCGACAGTATATAGAAATGTTTTTGTAACTATGGAAAATTAAATTGTACATTCACACATACATTCATAATAAAACACTGGCTATGAAATAACTTTTACATTTTCTCCAAAAGTGCTCTGGGTCACTCTTAGCCTTAGTCTTATTAAGTTTATGTACCAGAGGAAGCACAATCTCTTGTGAAGTCATGGGTAGGCAGATGTAAACAAAACAGAGGCTGACTTGATGCAACAGTTTGCTGTAGTACTGCTTAGCAGTGAGGAAAAAACAAAAGAAGAGACCTAAACGAGTCTGGATGATGTGTGGGGAGACATGAGGGGTATACTACGAAGCAAGCTCAACACAGCCAGGCTTTCTTTGCATGATCTGGATCGACAAAGCCTAAAACCGCAATCAGAGATAACGGGTATCACGATGGTGGTTATGAACTCACTTTGGTAATCCAGGCTTTCGTCTTCAGACTCTGTGCGCGCTCACATAAAAGGGGCGTTTCTTGCATCATTTGACTCTTTTTCCACATGAAATGAAGCGATTGCAAGCCACTTAAGTCAAAATCATCAAGTTGTTATAATTATGAGCTGTGGAAAATATACAAAGTACATTACAGCAAAAAGCAACATTGTTGCTGCAAATAAAGCAGGAGAAGAAGTATGCTGTCAGAAAATTACTGATCGACTAAATGTGGTCTTAATGCTGCCGTTTATTCTAACATGAAAACTGCACATTAAACAATAAAACTCCATACAGCAGATTTAAACATGATGAAGTCTGTCTGACGCTGTCCTATGATGACAGAGACGTGGACATCACTGAAGTTTTTGACCAAACCAACGTAAAATGAGTGTAAATGATTAAAGATTGTCCGTGATAAATGATGATGAATTTTCTAATCAGTGATCTGAGCTGCAATATCACAAAGACAAAACAGATAACAGTAAAAAGTATTCAAAGTGTCTGTAGTTGTTTCATCATTATTTTAGTGTGTGGATTATATACCATGTCAATTTAAAGTGTTAATATGATCTGGAGCAAACGGGAAAAATGACTCTGCATCACCAAATGGAGGTTACCATCATGACAGCGCGATGCATACCGTTTGTGCTGCTTTGTTCGGTGATATTACGAACATACAGCTCAACAACTTTTCATTTTTATTGTCTTTCCTCAGTTTAAAAGCTATATCGCTCATAAACAACCTTGTTAGGACAATTATAAGTGAAAGAACTGCGCTTTTTACAGACGATTTAATCCGAATTTCTGAACATAACCTGCTCCCGACCAGGTTATGAGTTTAGCATAAGTTACCATGGTGATCTAGCCAGGTTAAAAGAGAGCCACTTTCGTGACACTGAAAATCCTGGCTTTAGACTCAACATAGCTCGCTAACCCATTCATCTCGCTTCGTAGTATACCCCTTTGGTCAGCACAGATTGTTTATTCTTAAGTCAGAACAGGAAATGACTTTTTAACTGCCACTGTGTGAACAGTAATATGCTGCCAGCTACACAGCAAAATCTGTATACTCAGATTAACACTGTTGGAATTTATTTCAACACTTTTGAAATGTCTATATGGGTCCACACCACAGATAGTTAATTTTATTGTTTTTGGAGAGTTGGTACCTTAACACTAATTTAGTGTAATTATTGACTATTTTGAGTTAAAATTCAACACTTCTTAACACTAACAATTGTTAGTTTTTCTAACTCTCGTATGCAGTGTTGATATTAATTCTCTCAAGGGTTACCACTAACACTGTAAGATGTTGGTTAATATAGCTTTTCTTAATTACTAAAAATGAACTTGAAAAGAACAATTTTCTGTTTTTATTAGGGAGGTCATTCACAGTCCAGGTTTGCAAGACATTCAGTACATGAAGACAGTACATAAATCACATTTACATAAGTACATAATAGTAAAGACATAACTCAAATAATGGCATTAAACTTAATATAATAATATACATAATAAGCTTGTCTTCTACTATTTTCCTCCCTTACATTTTAGTGTCACCAACTATAAACATTTGAACAAACAATGTCATACACATTCATTTATCTGTGAAAGTCTGCTCCTCATAGTTCATTGAAAATGGCAATTTCCTTTAAAGTAGGTCAGGTCTCTGTGAATTAATGTATCCAATCCATTTTGACCACAATGTCCTAAATTTTTCTCTTTGCATTTTTATAGAAAAGGTTAGTCTCTCCATTGTGTCGATTTCCTGAATAATTTTTAACCAGTCCTCTAATGTTGGAGCATCTGGTTGTAACCACTTCCTCGTCACAGCTTTTTTGCCTCCAATAAGTAATAGTCTCATTAAATATTTGTCTGTTTTAGTTTGAAGATTCAGTGTTACAGTGCCCATATACATTGTCAAAGCATCAAATGGAATAGTGATCTGAATGACTGTTTCCAAACATTTATGAATTTCCCTCAAATAGAATAATTTTGGGGCAATCCCAAAATAAATGATAATGGTTACCTACATCTGTTCCACATAGCCCCCAACAATTCATTCCAACACCTTGATATCTCTTCTGGGCAGGAGTAATGAAAATCTCATGATATTTTTCAATCCAAATTCCCTCCAACAGTGTGATGATGTAGTTATCCACTGTGATTTGCATATATCCCCCCACTCATCTTCAGATACGACCATTCCTCCCTCTCTTTCTCATAGATTTTTTACATGTTGGGTGGTTGTCTTTGAGGAGTCCTGAAAGCTTTTATATAGAGCTGCACAATATATCGTTTGAGCATCGTCATCGCAATATACGTGTGCGCAATAGTCACATTGCAGGTCCTACGATGTAGGAGGCAAATGAACTAAACGTGTTCTCATCTAATTTCAAGGGTACCTGACACACACTGCGCGCAGCGATCCACCAATCACAATCGCTCTTAATCAGTTTGCCAAAGCGGACCACGCCCCTGTATATGGAGTGAGTCACAAGATCAGTGCAGGTTAATTGTCCACAAGATGGCAGCAGTGCAGCATAACATAAAGTGCTATTCAAGTCATCTGGTGAAAATTCCTGTATTTTTTCATATCGCAATACATATCGCAGGGTTAAAAAAAAATTGCAATGTCAGTTTTTTCCAATATTGTGCAGCCCTACTTTTATATAATCTGGATATTATTTTGCGTCCATTTCCTGATTTGTAAGTTGACACAAAAATATTCAATATATCATTACTATCATATCATTACTTTCTCCAAGCCCTCAGCTATAATTTAATTCACCCTGTGTCTCACTTGTAGATATCTGAAAAAATCTTGATCCTCCAATCCATAATCTTTTTTAAGTGTCTCAGAGCTTTTCAGTGTTTTGTTATGGATACAGCAGCAATATGCTGTTAGCCCTTTACCCATCCATATTTTAAATCTGGTATCCGTCTTGTTTGGGATGAAGTCAGTATCATATGGACACCATCTTAATTTCTCCACACCCTTCAGGTTTTACTTTTTAACTACCCTCTGCCAGGTGTTAAGAGCCACTTGTATCCAAGGATTGTTTTTATCTGTAAAGGTGTCCATCAATCTACTGTCTACAATCATAGCTTGTATTGATGATCCAATCGATTTCCCAACTTCTTCTTTCCTTCCACCTTGCCCTGAACTGTGAATTACAAAGACACACCAAGGGCCTTAATTGAGCTGCATAATAGTAGTCTTTAGGGGTGGTTAATCTGTCTGATTTACCGATCCGATTCGAGTACGATTATTGAGGTCCCGATTTCGATTACCAACCGATTTTCGATTATTAACGATTCTCGATTAGCGATTTTTGATTTTTGATTTGACAACAGTAACCCAAAATACACCATAAAGTTATTGCACCATTACAAAAAACAGTCAGTTGCTAAATTACTTAACTCTTTTATTGATTAACAACTCAAATCACTTCCTGTGTAGTGCAAAAAAAGAAAAATAGTGGTGGGATTAGAGTTAAATTATTTTAAAAATGCACTTGCCTTTGATCTTTGTCTGTAATTATCACCATAGTTATGTAATGTAATAATAATGATAATAGTAATGATAATGGTAATAATATTAAAAACTTCAAACTTATACAGTGCTGTACAACGTATATACTATACATATATTAGATCATTATACACTGTACAGTATAATACACAACTACGCTCTGTAGTCTGGCTCAATGTCCCGCCTACAGCACAGCACATCTGATTGGTTAGAAGTAGGGCTGGGCGATATGGAAAAAAATCTTATCACGATAATTTTTTTCCTATCTGTCGATATCGATATATATCACGATATAAATCAAATCACAATTTCTGTCAAGCTTAAAGTAGACTTGCACCGATTTCAACTTTCTTAGCCGATTCCGATTTCCGATTTTTGAGGGATCTGACCTACCGATTCCGATTTTGGCCGGTTCCTATTTTCAGTCTTTCTAAGAACTGTGATTGACAGCATTCACAAACATTTTTGCAACTTTTCTTGTAAATATGTTCATAATAAGACACTGACTATTAAATATTCATTTAATACTTTCTCCAAAATCATCCAGATTACAACCAGGCCTTATTATATTTTTATATTAAGATTCTGAATTGGGTGAATGTGATCTCGCGAGATCATCTCGCGGGATTTCGTGGTATGCGATTTCACGTGATCTTTTGTGGAAGCGGATGTAAACAAACTAACAGACTAACGCGGTGCAACAGTTTGAAGTAAAACTTTGCCGTGAGAAAAACAAACACAGAAGTTAAACGAGTCTGGATGAGAAAATGTTTGAGGAGAAACATCAACACAGGTTGTTTATTCTTCAGCCAGAACAGGAGGTGAGCTTTTAACTGTCCCTCTGTGAACAGCAGTCTGCTGCTAGCTTGCTAGCAATATCCTGAAGTGCGAGAGAGTTTACGGCTGTTTTGCGACATTGTCAGCTGCTCTGTCTCGTTGTAGACTGTCTGTCTTCTCTTTATCCTGTTCTTGGAATCTGTCGCTGACACCAGCTTCATGCAGACGTGTGTCAGAGTGTGTAGCTGTTATCAGTGCTGTGTTGACGTCACGGCCAGTTAGTCTGCTGCACGCATGACGTGACCATCGTGCAGAACATGTGTGTAACAATGACGGGCACAGAACCGGATTTGTGACGCTGACCGGCCGGTCACCGGTCAAGGTCAGTCACGTGAAAACCGGCCCGATTCCGAGCATTGTCGATTTATCGGTGCAAGTCTAGCTTAAAGGTTCCCTTTTACTCCTAAGTGAGATGTGAAGATATCAGAAGGTTAATTTTGGTTTAAATATTATTTATTTTCTGTCAAAAGTTGAACATGACAAATGTACTGTAAAACATTATACGACTGTATTTCAAATAAATAAAATAGGTATATATAATAAATTAAAATCGCAATTCTGACCAGTCAAAAGCTTTCAAGTTTTACAGGAGAACACAAACATATGGAAGCCCATATGTTTACTACGTAAGTAGCAAGTAGTTGCTACGTAAGTATTTGAGGTGACTTTTATAAATGCAATGTAACGTTTATTACCTTATGTAGCACTATATATCGCTAGCATGCCATGCACGCCATGGTTGTGCCTGAAAGGTGATGGAGGGTCCTTTGAAGACAGCGTCACTGAAGCACATGCGCAGTTTGTATCTCATAATTTCGACTTTTTTATCTCATTTTTTTTACTTTTTATCTCATAATTTCGACTTTTTATCTCATAATTTTGACTTTTTTATCTCATAATTTCGACTTTTTTATCTCCATTATTTTGACTTTTTATCTCATAATTTCGACTTTTGATCTCATAATTTCGACTTTTTATCTCATAATTTCGACTTTTTATCTCATTATTTTGACTTTTTATCTCATAATTATGACTTACCTTGAGGATATTTTTTTCTTTCAGTGGCGGAAACGGGCTTCCATACAAACAAGCTCCAGTTTTCGTTAACATTTTCTATCGAAGGGACACTAATTTTCTCCTTCATCTCTCTCCCACTCCTGACGTACTGGTGTGCAAGGCTGCAGCAGCCCAAACACGTGTGCTGCTACCGGCTGCTACTCCAATGCATCTATCTGTGCTGTGTGCGTCAACCTAACCTGACGTGGTGGTGACTATTCTAGTCACATGATTGGTTCGGCGTGGCGCTACTCTCATTATCATTGGCTGTTCGCGTTGTCTGTCAAAACATGGATGGAATGAGTTCTATTGACGTTGTATCGACCACGTCTTATATTTCTATCGAGAAAAAGTTATTTCGCGATAGTTATCTTTATCGTTTTATCGCCCAGCCCTAGTTAGAAGTCATGATCAATCAATCAATCAGTAGACACACTGTGTCACAGACAGGGCGAGACAGAGCTGCAGAGAGGAGCTGTGTACAAGTTAAGACAGCTGATATCACCAAAGTTTCAATGAACATCCCAGTTTTATGATCTGTTTCTTTGGTGATAGCATAGTTACATCAGTGAAAAAAGTTATGGTCTGGATTTCACTCAAGGCGATGTGACGGCTTTTAAATCAGTCGCTCTTCACAGAGATGCGCTGCACACAGCAGCATCTGTCTGCATTGAGATGTCAGGTATTATAACCTATACAAAAGTAACAGTGACAGTAAAACTATGATGCTCACATGTGGTCCGTGGATCACATGCATGCCGAATTGTAGAGGGCGATGTGTACGGGACACGAATCAACTGCGACCCGTTGCAGCCCTAGTTGGTTGCTCGTTGCTGGTTGATCCTCGTCCATTTTACACACCTGCTCGTACGGCTCACTCGCTCTGGCCGCTGCACGCACTTGCGAATTGGAACTGGGTGCGCTCGCGTGACGTTCAACTTCCGCATTTTTTCAAAATAAAATAATGCAAAAAATAATCGATTTTGAAAATTTTATAATCGATTCATACTCGTCCATAACATAATCGCGATTAATTAATAATCGATTTTTTTCACCACTCCTAGTAGTCTTTCAAGTTTGGTAACGCTAGACCTCCATTCTCTTTACATAATTGCATTACTTTGTATTTTACTCTTGGTTTCTTTCCCATCCAGATGTACCAGGAAATTAACTTGTCCCATTCAATGAATTGCTGTTCAGTTATATTTATTGGCAGGGATTGGAAAAGGTATAACAGGCGAGGCAAAATAACCATCTTGACTGACTCAATCCTGGAGGATAAACTGAGGAATGGTAGGCGATTCCACTTAAAAATATCAAATTTAATTTTAGAGTTTATAGGGATGTAATTGGCTTCAAATAACTTTGTGATATCCTGAGTAAGATTAACCCCTAAATACTTCATTGACTTCTTATCGCACTTCAAATCATACTTTTCTAGGAAGTGATTTGGTGGATCATAATTGCGATTCAAAATTTGGGTTTTTTGGATATTTAGTTTATATCCTGACAACTGACCAAATCTCTTCAAAGATGACATCAAAGTTGGTAGTGATACTAGAGGCTGGGTTAAAAAGATCAATACGTCATCCGCAAATAACGATAATTTATGTTCCCCTCCCGCTATATGTATACCCCTGATTTCTTCATTTTGTCTAATATACTGGCTGAGAGGCTCTATAAAGAGAGCAAAGAGGAGAGGGGAACAGGGGCAGCCCTGCCTGCAAGAACATTCCAGTGTAAATGATTTTGAGACGCTGCCATTGATTTTAACTCTTGCTGTGGGATTATTGTATATTGCTTGGAGAGCTTTAATAAAGGTTTTGTGGAAGCCAAACTTCTCCAAAACTTTATACAGGAAGGTCCATCTGACTAAATCAAATGCCTTCTCTGCGTCTAATCCTATAAGCATTGCAGTGTTTCCTCTACATTCATTTAGGAGTGGCGGCCCGCCACTCCTAAATCCTAGCCGCCACTCCTTCAAATTTCTTTTTTTTTTTTTTACTGTTGACGCAAATACACCACCGCCGCATCTCTCCACCTTCAAAACAGACTCCTGTCGGGTACTTGCGAGCACTAAGGTAAACTGCAGATAACTATCTTGCTCAGTATGGAAATATACTTACGTGTGCTCATTTGCATGATGCTAGCGTTGTTTGGGGGGCGCAGTCGTCAAGCGCGTCAAGCACCTAGGCGACAGGGCAGAGTCAGAGGAGCGAATTCCCGAATTACAAATAAACAATAAAGCAGCGAATTACCGGCCGGAGAAGAGGTAGACGTAAGTTATTAGCTTGAGATAACTCGACATAGATTTTACAAGTTAAACAGACGTTCACAATATGTTGATGACCAGCTAACGTTACGTAACTTATCGGTAGTTTAAGTTAATTTGGCCCGGTGCCAACTCAGTGTCGCTAACGTGAGTAAACTAATTGATAGTATTAGGCTAACGTTAATATCTACACACCATTATGTAACAACTGACTGCATTTTTCAGATGAGTTTATTGAAATATTTCTCTAAGAAGAGAAACGGAATGCCTGCCCCCGCTGCTGAAAAAAATCCTAGAGGAAACACTGCATTGCTTCCATCTTATTTTGATGAATATGCCACATAATGTGCAGTGTTCTCCTTAGACTATCATTAGTTTGTCTCTGATGGATAAATCCTGTCTGGTCCAGGTGGATAAGGGATGGTAGGATTTTTTCTTTTCTTCTAGCTAATATTGAGGTGTAAATTTTATAGTCCACGTTTAATACTGAAATGGGTCGATATTGTTTACAATCTAATTTATCTTTACCATTTTTTGGTATTGTTGAGATTACGGCTTCCCTCCATGAAGGGGGGATCTCTCCCTTTTTGAGTGCCCAATTGCAAGTCTGGCGCAAGCTTGGAGTTATCTGTTCGCTAAAAGTTTTATACCATTCAGCCGTAAAGCCATCCGAGCCTGGGCTTTTATGCAGTTTAAGTCTTGTTATTGCTGCCTTAACTT
Source organism: Lutjanus erythropterus (assembly GCF_056507025.1). Taxonomy (NCBI): domain Eukaryota; kingdom Metazoa; phylum Chordata; class Actinopteri; order Lutjaniformes; family Lutjanidae; genus Lutjanus; species Lutjanus erythropterus. Next base: position 38,076,343 of record NC_139330.1, read on the forward strand.
CTTTATCAGTAATTTCAGTAACCAGTGCTTTATTTTGTTCCTGTGTAACTAGAGGTAGATTCAGAAGTTTAAGGAAATTATGTATTTAATTTTTCTATCTAGTCTTGCTTGTGAATATAATTCTTTATAGTACTCCTCAAACCTACTTTAAAACTCTTCCAGTTTATACTGTATTTTCTTTGTTTTAGGACATTTGTTTATAGACATTATTTATTTTATTTATAGTATTGTCTGCCTGCTGTTTCCTTAATTTGTATGCCAGTAGTTTCATAGCTTTACTTCCTGCCTCATAATAAGCCTGTTTCCGAAATATCCATTTTTTTTTTTAAATTTCATTAGAATATATCTCATCTATCTCATTTTGCAGTTTCTTAATTGCTACTGCCTTATCTGATTCTGCTCTACTCTTATGGTTTCTTTGTAATTCCTTAAGTTTACTGTACAAATTGTTGAGCCTCTCTTGTTTGAGTTTCTTTAGTGATGAGGAACAGGAAATTATTTTCCCCCTTAATACTGCTTTATATGTATCCCACACAATAGGTGGGGACGCCTCTCCATTACTGTTTTCTTTGAAATAGGTTTCTATTTCCTTTTCCATTTCTTATTTTACCTGGGGGTTATTTAATATGTTTGAATTAAATTTCCACAGTGTGGATTTTGGATTATTACTGATGTTAATTATCATCTCTATCTGTGAATGATCTGACATATCAATAGTTCCAATATCACATGATTGTATTCTGAACCTGTCTCTCTTAAATACAAAGAAATAATCAATCCTTGAGTAGGTAGAATGTGGTGAAGAAAAATGAGTGTAGTCTCGGCTAGTTGGGTGGAGATCCCGCCAAACATCAACAATACAAATTTATTTCATGATAGAATTTACTTTGTTAATTATAGAATTACTGTGTCCTGGGTTATATTTGGATGAATCCATCCTGGACAACCTTAAGTTCATATCTCCTCCACATATAAGCACTCCTTGAGATTCAGTCGACATCATGTCGAACAATCTTTTATAGAATAACCAATCACTTCGTGGAGGAGCATATATGTTAAAGAGTGTAGCCATCATCCCTTCAATCCTTCCTATGACCATCACATAGCGACCTTCTTTATCTTTGGGCTCTGAAATATGTTCATATTGAACCTGGTTTGAGATTAAAATTAGACTTGCACCGATTAATCGGCAATGCTCGGAACCGGCCGGTTTTCACGTGACTGGCCTTGACCGGTGACTGGCCGGTCAGCGTCACAAATCCGGTTCTGTGCCCGTCATTGTCACACGTGGTCTGCACGATGGTCACGTCATGCGCGCAGCAGACAAACTGACCATGACGTCAACACAGCGCTGATAACAGCTACACACTCTTGACACGTCTGCTTGAAGATGGTGTCAGTGACAGATTCCAAGAACAGGATAAAGAGAAGATAGACAGTCTACAACGAGACAGAGCAGCTGACAATGTCGCAAAACAGCTGTAAACTCTCTCGCACTTCAGGCTAATGCTAGCAAGCTAGCAGCAGACTGCTGTTCACAGACTGACAGTTCAAATCTCACTTCCTGTTCTGACTGAAGAATAAACAACCTGTTGCTGATGCGTCTCCTCAAACATTTTCTCATCCAGACTTGTTTAACTTCTGTTTGTTTTTCTCACGGCAAAGTTTTACTTCAAACTGTTGCACCGCGTTAGTCTCCAGTTTGTTTACATCTGCTTCCACAAAAGATCACGTGAAATCGCGTACCACAAAATCCCATTCACCCAATTCATAATCTTAATATAAAATTATAATAAGGCCTGGTTGTAATCTGGATGATTTTGGAGAAAGTATTAAATGAATATTTAATAGTCAGTGTCTTATTATGAACATATTTACAAGAAAAGTTGCAAAAATGTTTGTGAATGCTGTCAATTACAGTTCTTAGACTGAAAATCGGAACCGGCCAAAATCGGAATCGTTAGGTCAGACCCCTTAAAAATCGGAAATCGGAATCGGCTAAGAAAGTTGAAATCGGTGCAAGTCTAATTAAAATGGCAGCCCCTCTTCTGTGGCCTGATTTATAGGAGGAGCAAAATAAATGTTTAAATCCTCCTCTTTTCAGTTTTAAATGTTCTGTTCCTGTTAAATGTGTTTCTTGCAGAAAGGCCACCCGTGCTCCCTCCTTTCTCAATTTTGATAATATTTTACCTCTCTTATCTGGATTAAGTACTCCATTCACATTAAAGGTACTCCATTCACATTAAAGGATACCACTTTTATGTTATGAAGATTATTTGCCATTACTATAGTGATAAGACATTTCGCAATTCTTACATGACGTTAGTGTGACATCTCTCTTGCTGCACTGAGCAGCAGCGAACGTACATTGAACAAAGTAACTAAAAACCTTGGTTAGAACCCAAAATTGTTCATTAGAACTTCCAAAGGTGGGGTTTAAGAAGAAACCCTGTGTGAGATGTTTCAAAACAGCCTTTACGGGGGAACGCCTCCTTTTCAAGTGAGGGCCCTCATTTACTGTGGCTTCATGGCAAACTCTATCCATACTGACACACATTCAGCCCCCCGACTTGTTGATTCCTATCTAGTGTGGCTTTTCATAGCAAAGAAATAAAATATTGCACAGAGATAGAGAATGGAAGAGGAAGAAAAAGAATAAAGAAGAACAAGAAAAAAAAGTATTTTGTTCGGCTGAGTCGGCCCTATTCATCACATTTGTATTTAATGTAAAAGTAACTACTTAAGAGTCCTTACTGTATGTAAATTACAGCTTAAGCATGGACCTAAACATGACATGTTCTAGTATGTAATGTAGGCATTTAAGCAGTATGTATATTCATTTTTACTCAGCCATATCCTGATCTTTCTGTGATGGATCCCAGCTGAATTTCTGGAGCTTGTCTCTGATTGTTGGTCCTCCTTGTTTGCGGTCCCGTGTTTGTCCCCGTCTCCCGCTAACAGCCCATGTCAGCCTCTGGATCTGCTCCAACAGGGTCTCAGGTGATTTAAGCACAGTGACCGGTAGCCCCTTCTCAGCCATCTCCTTCGTTGCCTCTTCAGCGGTGTTGTAGATGCGGGTCCCGTCTGCATAAAAGACTCATAGTCTGGCCGGGAAGGGTGTCTGGAATCGTATTCCCTTTTCTTTCAAGATCCTCTTTGCCTCCGCATGCTCTTGTCGTTTCTTAGGTATACTCGGTGCGTAGTTGTCCAAATTAATTTGCTTATTCTTCCAAGTAAATCCCTTCTTCTGCCAAGCTATTCGGAGAATCTCCTCTTTGGTTCTGTAGCTCAGAAACTTTACTACAAGGGATCTCGGAGGAGCTCCTTCTCGCGGTGCTGGTCCAAGTGCGCTGTGCGCCCTTTTGATCTGGAGATCCATATCAGGTGGCAGAGATAAGTTATGTTTCAGCAGCTCTTCAACAAAGCTTATCATTGATGGAGACTCGTTCTCAGACCCCTCCACTACGGAGTAGATCCTAACGTTGTTTCGTCTTGACCTTCCCTCTTGGTCTGTTTGTTTTGCTTCCAGGCGAGTTTGGAGTTTTATTAGCTCCTTCATCACTTCTTCCATAAACTGTAGCCTCTCCTCTGTGTTTAAAATTCGCTCCTCTGCCTCATCGAGTCTCAGCTTGGTTTTGCTTATCTCCTCTTTGATTTCTCCCAGTTGTTGCTTGTTTTCTTGTCTGAAACTTTTTATCTCAGTGAGTATGGTATTCAGACTGACCATATCGGTGTCCATGCCTTCTTTTCCATTAGCCTTAGCTGGCGAGCTGCAGCTAGCTGGGGAGGACTCTCGGCTTAAGTTATCGTGTGAATCGACATTCTGTGCATATTTCTTGATTTTGACTTTGTTCTGCCTGTCTTTCATCATGATTTCGGCCTTATCCGTAGTTTAAGGTCAACTGAAGCAAGTTTAATAGTTTTACAGGGCTATTTAATCCAAGTTGTCGGGGGTGAATTTCTTTTATGCTGCCATCTTTGCGGCTGCGCAGTGGGAAGTCGAAAAGAACAATTTTCAACACTTTTTACACTTTTCAGAACTTAACAATATTGAACAGTATATGCTTTCGTACTTATTTAGAGTCTCAAATGAGTGAGCTGGTTAAAAGCACAACATGTTCACTATTTTTCTCCTATATACACTATACAGCCCACAGCTAAAAGCACTATGTAAAAGGATAGTCCATCCAAAAAATTTTGTCATTATCTACTCAAACTTATGCCAATTGAGGGTCGGGCATATTTTGTTAGTCTGCAAAACACTGCTGGAGTTTGACAGGAATCTTCCAAACAAAGTAAATGAATGGTGACCAGTTTTCAAACGCTAAAAACAACTGGGGAGAGAAGAAACATAAAATCCCTCCATACTGGTGTAATCCAAGTCCCCTTGCACACCGTTCCATTGTTTGGAGGATTCTGCAATGCTCTTTTCCTGTGAAAGTCCAGTAGTGTTTTGTGGACTAAAAAACTAAACCTGATCTTCAGTTGGCATGAGGGCGAGTAGATGACAACTAAATTTTCATTTTTGGGTCAACTATTCCTTTAAACCCCTCCTTTCCTGTGATTTGCTGTTGAAAAGTCCTATGTGCTGTGATTGCCTGTTGTGAAATACACCAATGGTTTGACTGGCTGTTGTAAAACCCTCCTGTGTTATGATCGGCCATTTTAAAATCCCTCTGTGTTGTGATTGGCTCATGTAAAGCTCCCCTATTTTGTAATTGGCTGATATAAACTCACCTGTGCTTGATTTTGTTTTGGAAAATCTCTGTGTTGAGATTGGCTTTTGTAAACTCAATCAGCTGTGGTAAAATACCCCTGTACCGTGATTGGTTGTGGTTAAAAAAAAGCAAACACTTGTGTTCTAAAACCCTCCTGTGTTGTGATTGGCTATTGTAAAATGAACACCTGTGCCATCATTGGCTCTTGTAAAATCCCCCTGTGCTGTGATTGGTTGTTTAAAAAAATCCCCATGTTGTAATTGGCTGTTGTAAATGACCCATTTGCTGTAATTGGCTGTTGTAAAACCCCCATCAGTTGTGACTGGTGGATGAATCCCCCTGTGTTATGATTGGCTATTGGAAAAACAACTTTTCTTTTATTTGCTATTGTAAAATCCACCTGTTCTGTGACTAGCTGTCATAAAACTCCCCTTGTGTTGTGATAGGCTTATGTAAAACCTCCCTGTCTCATGATTGATGGCTGTAAAGCCCCATGTGATGTAATTGGGTATTACAAAAGGCAACAGTGCTTTGATTTTCTGTAGTCAAATCAATGTGTTGAGTCTGGCTGTTGTAAAACTCTCCTGTGCTGTCAAATGCTGATTTAAAACTCCTCCGTGTTGGAGTTGGCTTTTGTAAAATCCTTCTGTGTTGAAACTGGCTCCTGTTCTCTTATTTAGTCTTGTAGAGAAAACCCAGTTTTTGGATTGACTGTCAAAAATCACCTATGATGTGATTGGCTGTTGTAAAAAACAAACAAACAAACAAAAAAACACCTCTGCTGTGATTGTCTGTTGTATAAACCCCCTGTGGCATGGATGGTTGATGAAAAATCCCTCTGTGTTGTGATTGGTTATTGTAAAAAAAAAAGAAGAAGAAAAAGAAAAAAACTGTGTTCTTTTATTTGTTCGTGTGCTGTGATTGGCTGTCATCATTGGCTGATGTAAAACCCACCTGTCTCGTGGTTGGCAGCTGTAAAGGGTCTGACTGTTGCAACAAGGGTTAGGGTTAGCAAAATAAAACAAAAACAACCCTTGTGCTCATAGAAAATTCCCTGTGTTTTGCTATGTTGTTGTAAAATCCCCCTCTTCTTTTATCTGAGGGGTGTACTACGAAGCGAGATTAATGGGTTAACGAGCTATGTTGAGTCTAAAGCCAGGATTTTCAGTGTCACGAAGGTGGCACTCTTTTAACCTGGCTAGATAACCATGGTAACTTATGCTAAACTCATAACCTGATCGGGAGCAGGTTATGTTCAGAGTTTCAGATTAAATTGTCTGTAAAACGCGCTGTTCTTTAACTAATTATTGTCCTAACAAGGTTGTTTATGAGCGATATAGCTTTTAAACTGAGGAAAGACATTAAAAATGAAAAGTTGCTGAGCTGTATGTTTGTAATATCACTGAACGAATCCATATAATGGTGATGCAGAGTCATTTTTCCCGTTAGCTCCAGATCATATTAACACTTTAAATTGACATGGTATATAATCCACACAGTAAAATAATGATGAAACAACTACAGACACTTTGAATACTTTTTACTGTTATCTGTTTTGTCTCCGTGATATTGCAGCTCAGATCACTGATTAGAAAATTCATCATCATTTATCACAGACAGTCTTAAATCAATTACACTCATTTTACGTTGGTTTGGTCAAAAATTTAAGTGATTTCCACGTCTCTGTCATCAAAGGACAGTATCAGACAGACTTCCTCATGTTTAAATCTGCTGTATGGAGTTTTATCGTTTAATGTGCAGTTTTCATGTATATTTTCCACAGCTCATAATTATAACAACTTGATCATTTTGACTTAAGTGGCTCGCGATCGCTTCATTTCATGTGGAAGAAGAGTCAAATGATGTAACAAACGCCCCTTTTATGTGAGCGCGCACAAAGCTTTAAAATGAGAACCTGAATTAACAAAGCAAGTTGATAACCATCATCGTAATACCCGTTATCTCTGACTGAAGTTTTAGGCTTTGTCGATCCAGATCATGCAAAGAAAGCCTGGCTGTGTTGAGCTTGCTTCATAGTATACTCCTCTGATCTTGTAAAATCCCTGTGCTACGATTGGCAGTTGTTAAAAAAACAACAACACGTGTTCTAATTGGCTGTTAAAAAACAAAAAACAAAACCTGTGCTGTCGACTATTGGTCGGCTCAGCTCAAAATGATGTTAGATTGGTTTACAAATACGCAAGAAACTTTTATGGATTGGTCTCCAGTCTCTAGCATGTTATCCCAGGAGACTTAAATCCCTGCCTTTTATCAACAATTTAGACCAAATAACTTCCCTTGATCATAACACAATCATTTACAACACAGTATTGATGTGGAACGATGTGAGAAAACACCTAGATAACCTGTCTGTCGTTTATGTTGGATCTCCCCTAACGTTTAACCCTGATCTTCCTGTACAGATCAGGAGTTTTGGTCTGAAGGAGTGGCCTATTTGATTTTGCAGGCCTGATGATCTTTGGCTTTGAAGTTGTTTGCGCAAATTAGAACAGATTTTAATATCCCTCACAGAGATTCTTTTAAGTATCTCCAAATTTGTGATTTTACAGAATCTCTTTTAAGGAAGAATGGGATTTGCTTGAAACTGTCAGTTAAGAGATATATTGATCTCAGCCAGGTCTCCCAAGGATGCAAGGGGATCTTTCCGAAATGCACTTCAATTCCTATATGTCAGCAAAATTTTTTACATTGTTTCACAGGATTTATTGTACACCTGCCTGCCTCCAGAAAATGTTCACCAACAGCTCAAACCTCTGTTTTAAATGTAAAACACACAAAGGTACATTTGCTTCATGTGTCCCGGTCATGCCAGTGTATGCACGTATTTTGGAAAGAGCTTCACTCTGTAATTCAGGAGGTTACTGGCAGACAGTTCTTATTGACTCCTTTGTTCTCCTTGCTGCACCATACTTCAGACAATTTCTTTAATAATGATATCAAATCTGTGTTAACGGCTCTTTTATATTTGAAAAAGCGCAACTTGTTGGGATGGTCTGTCCCACAGGTCCCCACAGTTGACATGTAGTTATCACAGATATCAGCTCTGCTTCCTCTGGAGAAACTGACTTATGATCTCAATAACAAGTCATCCAAGGAGCGACGCCTGTAGCTCAGCTGGTAGAGCGCACGCCCCATGTACTGTTGTTATCAGTCCTCCACAGTGGCTGCGGGTTCAACTCCCACCTGTGGCCCATTTGCTGCGTGTCATCCCCTGTCTCTCGATCCCCCTTTCCTGTCATATCTTCGGCTGCCACTGTCAAATAAAGGCAAAAAAGCCAGAAAAAATTATCCTGGAGGAAAAAAACAAAACAAATCGGGCAGGTTCTGTCACCTTTGGGAACCCTTACACCTTTTCCTCCAGAAACTCTGACTTGCTAACTGATGACATCTGTTGATGTCAATATCACATTGTTGGACAATGTCCTTTTTTATTTGCTTATATGATTTTTTTGAATGGATAATATATTATGTTTGTGTTGTTTATGTTGGTTGATCTTGGTTGTTTATACCAGTGATTTTCAACCACTGTGCTGCGGCACACTAGTGTGCCGTGAGAGATTGTCAGGTGTGCCATGGGAAATTATCCGGGGGGGTGCGCAATGCCTGCTAGTGACTACATTGCATGGCAGATCATGGCAGAGTAATCAAATACTCTTCCAGGTCAATAGGTGGCAGTAGGGAGCGCAATAATGACCTTAATAGAATTAGTGATGCGTGCGAGAGGTGGCAGTGACAGCAGCGATGGATAAATATTTGACAAGGAAAAATGCAGACTCCAAACTGGGCCCTAGACAAAATTCTAACCCAGATGAAGAGCCTAGTACGAGTGGTGGTCAAAAGAAAGCAAAAAAACGGTGAGCTCGAGGCAATACAGCGAAAGTTATCTTTCATTTGGATTTACTTTCACCGGTGATCTGACTGCGCCCACCCCATTATGCTTGGTGTGTGGGGAAAAGCTATCCAACAGTACAATTTTCATTGCAACTTGATGAGTCTACGGACATTAGTGGACATGCTCAACTCTTGGCCAATGTGCGTTTTGTGGATGGAGACGTCATCGGATAAAACTTCCTATTTTGCAAGGCATTGCCAGAAAAAACAACAGGAGAGGAAATTTTTCGGGTCACATCAGAATATCTTGAACAAGGAGGACTTAAGTGGGAAAACTGCACGAGTGTCTGCACTGATAGAGCAGCAGCCATGGTCGGGCGCACCAAAGGCTTCATTAGCAGAGTGAAAGAGAGACACCCAGATGTAATCATTACACACTGTTTTTTGCACCGCGAGGTGTTTGTCGCTAAGACTTTGTGTTGGATGATGTTGTGCGCATGGTAAACTTTGCAAAGACAAGACCTCTGAAAAGCCGCATATTTGCATCTTTATGTGAGGAAATGGGAGCGGAGCATAACGCCTTATTGCTCCATGCGGAGGTCTGATGGTTGTCACGCGGCAAAGTGCTGGCCCGTGTGTATGAGCTGCGCGAGGAACTAAAAGTGTTTTTGACTGATGAGAGGTCCGATGACGCAAGGCTGCTTGCAAGTGATGAGTGGTGTGCAAGGCTGGCATACATGGCAGATATATTTCAGCATCTGAATGAACTGAACACACGACTGCAAGGCCGACATGAAAACCTGCTCACAAGCACAGATAAAATAAATGGATTCCGTTCAAAGGTGCACCTCTGGCAACAACATCTGGAAAGTGCCAACCTTGAAATGTTCCCACTCACCCAGAAATGGCAAGGACATGTCAACACTGCTGCGTTGTGTGAAATTATAGGTAAACATTTGAAAACTCTTGAGGAGAGGTTGTCATTTTATTTCCCCTCAACCCTCATTGAAAGCTTTGACTGGGTTAGGGACCCATATAGCTCAGCAGCAGTTTTTGGAAATGACATGACTTTGCAGGAGCAGGAGGAACTAACTGAACTTAGACAAGACCGTGGTTTAAAACTAAGCTTTGCTGATCTACCTTTGGACAGTTTTTGGTTGACTGCTGCCAAGGAGTTCCCCATTCTGGCAAACAGAGCTATTTCAACATTGCTCCCATTTTCCCCAACATATTTATGTGAACTGAGCTTTTCAAGCATGACTGCTATTAAAACTAAAAACGGAGAGAGACTGAGAGCTGTTGAGGAAGAGCTTTGTGTGTGCCTTTCTTTAGTTCCTGCCAGGATATCAGCTTTGTGTTCATCTAAACAGGCCCAGGTTTCACACTGAGTGAATATAAACAAATTAAGAGACTAAATTGTCATTATATATACTGTATTAGGCTACAATGTGTCATTTGTAACATTTTTGGTTGGTGGTGTGCCGCGGGATTTTTTAAATGTAAAAAATGTGCCGTGGCTCAAAAAAGGTTGAAAAACACTGGTTTATACATGTATATGTTTTAGTTATAAAGTCTCATAAAAAGAAAAGAAAAAATAGGGTGGAAATTAGACATATTTTAAAAAATATGACACTGTTATCATTATTCCAATATGCTTTATTTTGTTTTGCAGGATTATGATTGAATAAAATATTGAAATTTAATAAGACAAGTTTTTATCTGTAATTTTTGGTAAGTTAATCGTTATATAATTGAAGAATAAAAAAAATGTCAGATTAATCAGTAAATTAATTAAAAGATTAATCATTTAAATAATAATCATTAGGTGCAGTCCCTTGAGGGAATGCATTTACTGCTACACTGCACTTTTATATTAAGTTAAAAACATGACATAGTAGAGCTTCACTACTTGGAGTGTTGACCACATGCTTGGAATAATAATGTCGTCTTTACAGTTTTTGTAAATGTTCTGTGCATCAGCCAAGTCACATTATCTGTCAGTCAGTGGCCATAAGTAATAGACTCTAGGGACACATAATTACAGATTCACTGTTTACAGTAAACTGTATCCGTATCTGTTATCCCTAAAAATAACACAAATTGTTTTGGCATGTAGTTTTGACATTTTTGAAGACCGCTCCCACTCCTTTTGGAGCTCAATATTTATTGTCTTTATTGTCTTTTGGCCTCAATGTATATTGATTTCTATATTCTGATATATATACAATTTCAAGTGGTCACACATGCTTACTCAGACCAACAAACAGCATGTTTATGTCTTTACTTTCAGAAGTTGGGGGTGCACTTCTTGTTGCAACAGATATTATGTTTATTGCTCTCTTCATGTTTGCGTTAAATACACTTGAGGTGCACCTGTAATTGCAGGTCCTCACCACAACATCTCACTGAAAGCCATGTATCTCTCCTCTGAATATTATTCTCAAACATTCTAAAAAATGAAAAAAAAAAAGGGACAGAAACTTTTATCTTGGTGAGGAGGTGTGGTTGACCCTGTTGCTAGGTATGATTTATTCTTTTAAAAGGTGTGGTTGGTTGATCCAAAAAATCGGACAGATAGAACTTAGTCTCTATTAGGGCTGAACAGTTAATCAAAATTTTGTCACAATTGCAATATGTTCTGCTGCAATCGCAGGATGCGCAACATTTTTGAAAGGCAAAGTGAAGGTCAAAACAGAACAAACAAAAGATACAGTAACACAAAAATTACTACATACTTTGCTGTATCAATTCAAAGATTTCATGAGATGATCACAAAGTAACGATGGGTTTGTCCTAGGGCTGAACGATTTATCGTTTTCTGATCGAAATTGCGATTTTAGACAACGCGATCACGTGATCGCCAAAGCTGCGGTTTTTTGCAGTGCTCCTGAGGGCTGTACTACGAAGCAAGCTCAACACAGCCAGGCTTTCTTTGTATGATCTGGATCGACAAAGTCTAAAACCGCAATCAGAGATAACGGGTATCATGATGGTGGTTATCAACTCACTTTGTTAATCCAGGCTTTCGTCTTCAGACTCTGTGCGTGCTCACATAAAAGGAGCATTTGTTGCGTCATTTCACTCTTCTTCCGCATGAAATGAAGCGATCGCGAGCCACTTACTTAAGTCAAAATGATCAAGTTGTTATAATTATGAGCTGTGGAAAGTATACTAAATACATTACGGCAAAAAGCAACATTGTTGCTGCAAATAAAGCAGGAGAAGAAGAATGATGTCAGAAAATGACTGATGGACTAAATGTGGTCTTAATGCTGCCGTTTATTCTAACATGAAAACTGCACATTAAACAATAAAACTCCATACAGCAGATTTAAACATGATGAAGTCTGTCTGACACTGTCCTATGATGACAGAGACGTGGACATCACTGAAGTTTTTGACCAAACCAACGTAAAATGAGTGTAACTGATTTAAGACTGTCTGTGATAAATGATGATGAATTTTCTGATCAGTGATCTGAGCTGCAAAATCACCAAGACAAAACAGATAACAGTAAAAAGTATTCAAAGTGTCTGTAGTTGCTTCATCATTATTTTACTGTGTGGATTATATACGATGTAAATTTAAAGTGTTAATATGATCTGGAGCAAACGGGAAAATGACTCTGCATCACCAAACGGAGGTTACCATGACAGCGCGATGCAGACAGTTTATACCGCTGTTTCATTTTTACATTATATGGATTCGTTCAGTGATATAACGAACATACAGCTCAGCAGCTTTTCATTTTTAATGTCTTCCCTCAGTTTAAAAGCTATATCACTCATAAACAACCTTGTTAGGACAATTATAAGTTAAAGAACGGCGCGTTTTACAGACGATTTAATCTGAAACTCTTAACATAACCTCCTGCCGACCAGGTCATGAGTTTAGCATAAATTACCACGGTGATCTAGCAGGTTAAAAGAGAGCCACTCTCGTGACACTGAAAACCCTGGAATTAGACTCAACGTAGCTCGCTAACACATTAATCTCGCTTCGTAGTTACACTCCTCTGACGTGCATCACAACCAACAATGCAGCGAACGTCATATGGAACTTAATGAATGGACCAGACCTGTGTGTGTGTGTGTGTGTGTGTGTGTGTGTGTGTGTGTGCGTGTTTGTTTATTAATTTATTTATTTATACGGATTAAATGTGATGATGTGTGCGAATTGTCTTCAGTATAGTCAGTAGTTTTTCTCTTAATGTTATTTTTCTTTGAAGCCCTCACAAATACCTAGTTTGAATAATTAATAATGATTGTAAATGTTACTATACATTGTGAATATTGCACTGAAGCTTGATTTGAAGAAAAAATCGCGAATCGAATTGAAATCGCAATATCTGCCAGAAAAATCGCAATTAGATCTTTTCCTAAAATCGTTCAGCCCTAGTTTGTCCTTTGCCATGCCAGTGAGGCTAAACTTTGAATGTTTCTTTTTTTTTTCATCCCAGAGAAATTATACATTTGCTTGTCCTATATTATGTTTTTGCCATGCAATGTTTTGTGTCACCATGTTTTTGACTTTAACACTTTGTGTGCATACTTATGTTCCAGGAGTTTGCTGCTGCGTGTAAAATACAGAGTGGCAAGTGCGTTATCACCATTAAGGTAAGCTGCTTCCATGTGATGTAGCTTAAGTATGACTATAAAAGTATTGGTTCTTTCTTTGTCAGAACAGGCTATTGGCAACCTATACTCAGGCCTGGAATGAAGTCATTTTTAGGAGAAGTCACTTTGGCCGATTATGAATTCAAATTTATTGGGGCTTTCTGGCCAAATTGTAGGGCACAAAAGTGCACAAACAGTAGGTGATAATTACACTGTATGAAGATGAAACAGTTTTAGCTGATAATTAGCTAGATGAGCTCCTCTAAGTAATCAACACAAACACACATTATTAGACTGTAAACCATTATTCAAACCAATAAATAAATGCAGTCAATCAGACAATTTAAAGGCTAATTTTATGTTTCACTATTATAAAATTATCTGTTTCTTTTATTGTGTTGTGTACCTTCAGTAGTGAGTGACAGGTAAACACACACAAAGGGCAACCATTTATTGCATACTGCAGTTAGAAACTGACAGTAATTAGCTGATAATTAACCTGATCAGCCACAAAGTAATTGATACACAAATTATTAAACCATTAACCAACCAACATGATTAGACCAACTGTATGATTAGAATTGTGTCGATTGCAATGTCCATGGCCAATTCCACTCTATTTAAAGTCTGACCTTTGCAACATCTCACTGAAAGCCATGTATCTCTCACTGGAGCGGTACTCACAAACATTCTAAAAAATGAAAAAAAAAAAAGGAGGAGGGACAGAAACTTTTATCTTGGTGAGGAGGTGTGGTTGACGCTGTTGCTGGGAATGACTTATTCTTTTAAAAGGTGTGATTGGTTGATCCAAAAAATAGGACAGATAGAATTTAGTCTCTATTAGGGCTGAACAATTAATCAAAATTTTGTCACAATTGCAATATGTCTTGCTGCAATTTTCAAATCACAGGATGCGCAACATTTTTGAAAGGCAAAGTGAAGGTCAAAATACCATTTTAAATTAAATATTGTGGCGCTGCAGAGGTGTACTGGCCAACACATCATTCTCTAGTTTAGTGCAGATCCCTGAAAATAACACACCATAATCATTTTAATGTGTTTTTCAACTGAGAATAATGATGTAAAAAATATCTTTTCCTCCAATATTGCAAATCCTATTGCAATAGCAACATCAGTCAAAATAATTGCAACTAGATATTTCTAAAAATTTGTTCAGCCCTAGTCCCTATTAAGAAATGGTGTAATGAAAACGGGTAAAAGTCGACGCTTAAGCGTCGATTCTGATGTCTCCGCCTGCAACAGTTTCATACTGACTTTTTGTGTTCCCTACACCTGATTGAAACCATTGATTCATTATAAATCCTATTTGCAAGTGTCCCAGGAGTTTGAGAATTATGGCTCTATTGATTCAGTATACAGTTAATGAGAAAAGATTGCAAGGAAAGAGCTATTACCTTTATTACCTAATAGTATCCAACATAGTTATTCAAAAATATATCAAGGTCAAATACAAAAAAACTTTAAAATTGACCAAGTCATTGGCATAAGTGTGTTTTCAGAGACAGGTCTGTCAGGCGGCCATTTTGCGGCCATCTCGAAAGCGTTGGTCTCCAAAATTTAATCAGTTCATGTACCTGTTATAGAGTGTTAGCACACAAGATTTGGTGCTAATCTGTCCACCAGCCCGGCACCTTTGGCAGGCGGAGGCATAATTATGAACACTATTTAACCCTCAATAACACCCATGGACATTTTTGTCCTTTTGGATTTTAATTTTTCAATCATTTTGGCTGTGTTAATGCATATTGCATACACTTTGGTCAGGTTGTGTATTTTTGTGTTAATTTAGACACTTAAACTTCATATCCTATAATATGTCTAAAATAAACTGTGTAATGAAAATGCTCCCCAATTTACACCCAGAAGATATTTTTGTCCCGTTGACTACTGGGAAAACTGCGATTTTTGATCCCATTGCCATTGGAACATAAAAGCATGTTTGCGTTTTTTTTTTGGCTCTCATCCTGCAGTCTTCAAAGTTTGTTTTGTATGTCTGCTGTTAACTATACTTGATGTGGATGTGGACTTAGAGAAATTAAATGTGAGCTTTGAGCTTTACTTGTAGTAAAGTTCAAAGTCCCTCAATAATCCACAGTCACGCATTCACTCATTCATCTCATTCATGTAAACAGACAGCTGCATGAAGGACAGAGGTGCAAGAAAAACAGAAAAACACAAAGTCTGAGAGTCCATGAGTTTACACACACACAAAGTTACTCTCTCTCTGTCTCTCTCTGTCTCTCTCTCTCTCTGTCTCTCTCTCTCTCTCTCTCTTTCTCTGTCTCTCTGTCTCTCTGTCTCTTCTGATGACGTGACCATCGTGCAGAACTTGTGTGTGACAATGACGGGCACAGAATGGGATATGTGACGCTGACCAGCCGGTCACCAGTCAGGGCAGGTCATGCTGAAAACCGGCTTGTTCCGGTCGATCGGTGCATCCCTAATATGTGCTGTACTTATTAAGGAATGCACAAGGGTTAAGATAATATAATATAATATTTTTTTTTCAATAACAGGACAAGCTGTGGCATGTAGCAAGAACAAAGCACAGAAGAGGGGGCTATGCACCAGGGGCTATGCAGTAAGGACTTAAGTGTTGCATATGGGGCATGTGCACTACCAGGTAAGCAACTCGAGAGCCCCAAGATAAGGGATGGGCCTTGACACCCTGTTAACCCACTTAAGAACCAGTTCCAAAAGTACAATTCCATCAATGGCTTTACACATATGTGTGTATTTTTGGCCCAAACCTACTGCTACATAGCCTTTCTCTACAATGTTATACACAAATTGAAGAATTGCCATTACTTCTTAAGCGAACATGAAGAAATGGTAAAATAAAGCAGTGACCTAAACGTATAAACAGCATCACAGGAGAGAAACTAAACGTTAATCCACAGTCATTCATTTAGAGGTTAGGAAGTACTGAGAGCCTAAGGTGATAGTTTACCCACAAATTAAATTTCTCTCGATATCTACTCATCCCTGTGCTGATGTGAGGATGGGTGAAGATCTCCAGTTCACAAAACACTGGAGCTTCAGTGGAAAACAGCGTTGCGGCCAATTGTAGTGAATGGTGACCAGTTTTAAGATGTAAAAAAGAACACAAAAAACCCCACAAAATGTCTCCATACTCTTTGTGTGGTGTAACCCAAGTGTCCGTAAGCTGAGACATTAAAATTTGACCCAAAAAGACGCCATATTTTTAGACTAAATGTCAACTGTAACCTCTCAGACCGGAGTTGCTTGCACACGCCTGAAGTGGGTACACAAGCTCTTGCCCAAGCGGCGCAACACGAGATATACAAGGTCTTGCGATACTTTCACACCTGTGTTTACATGCTACCTGGAAGCAACTCAGACAGAGCGAGATCTTCTCAGAAACAGTGACTTGTTATGCGTACAGTTGACTTTGCAAACTTTGAACCAAGAAGAAAATGTTCGAGGACTGATATAGAAGAGGAACATCATTTCTTTGCTGCAGCTACACCACTTGGGCGAGAGCTTGTGTACCTGCTTCAGGCGTGTGCACACAGATCCGGTCTGAGAGGCTACAGATGACATTTAGGCTAAAAACATGGTGTAAATGGCATGAGTGAAATTTCATTTTTGGGTGAACTATCACTTTAACACACAGACAATTCTTCAGACCACTGTCTCTGCTCTCCTGCACAGACAGGAGCTCAGTCTCACAACACACGCTAGCTTGAGGGCAAAGATGGGGGGTCAGAGATGCTGAGGTCGAGATATATTCCAAGCACAGTGTCTTGGACGAGAGTGATGCAGTGTGGCCCGGTGTGTTTTAGCCTTTAGTGATAATGGCCATAGAATGGTCAGAAAATTTCATAGAATGTAGTCTCCATCTAGATATGGTGTAATTATGAGTGAGTATTAAAGGACAACTTTGGAAATTTTCAACCTTGGCCTTAATGGAGACGGCTCGTTTTGAAATTGTTTCCAGTGTTGAGGGAGGCAGATGCAGCTGGCAGCTGCAAAATAAGTACAACAGTATACATTGGACAAATGCGTCCCGTTGCATTGAAAGTGCTTTTTTCACCACAGACCCGCTCAGATCGGCAGTTTTATCTCTGTCAACAGCATGCGAAGCGTCTGTCTTACCCTTCACTTGCTCCGGGCTGTGTGTAACAAAATCTCACGGGATCTTTGCTTGTTACCGGAAAAAAACAGAGGAGCCATGACTTGTAAAAGTCAGTTGGTTGTCCCATAGTACAGGTGAGAGTTTACTAGGCCGATTGAAGTGTCATGGCTAAATATTTACCTGATTTGGAGAATGTAGATGAGACCTTTGATTTCAGTGGCTGCCAGTACTTATTTGAGCCCGAGTATACGGATGAGGAGTTTGAGTTCCTACAAAGAAAGAGCGGATGAGGATAGAGAGAGAGGGGCAACGGGCAGATGAGGGTGAAGCAGCTGCTGCATGTCTGTGAATCTGTGAAGACTGGTTGTGCTCCTGTGAATGCTGTGACTCTATGCCCACAGAGGAAGAATGTCTGTGTTGTAACGAGTGGGACCTGTTGCCCAGTATTTATGGTCTTGATGTGTCCAGGGATGATACAGAAATTACCCAACGCTGTGTAATCACTGTGGTGGGAAAATTATTCACCAAACTGGTCACTGTTGTTCCTCTTAGTTATTTCTGATGTTCTGTCAGGCACTAACTGGTTACTCGTCCTTGAACACACAGCTGTTTTTCCTTTGGAAGAACAACTTCTGATAACACAATCACATCCCGACTCTCCTGATAAGCAGTTCAGGTCCATCCTGACCCAACCTCCTTCATCTCCTAACCCTGTAAAACAGATTTACATTCTTGACTTGATTATCAGTTCCTTTTACACTTTGAGTGTGACTGTGTACTGATCCTTTGCAAAGCTCGATTAAAACACCAGAAAGACAATCTTGGTCATTGGGGTCTGTCTTAATTTTCAGATTTTCCACCACACCACCTTACAGGATTTCCGCCCTCTGACCAGCAGGGCAGTGCTGGATACCTTCTTTCATGTGCCCAAAATAAATTGGAGGAGGCAACCAAAACCACAGGGACCAAATGGTCAACTATCCATTGAGTAAGTATAAATAATATGTCTTCATGCATGTAATATCTGTACCTAGAATTGTTTGACAGATGCACCTTTTCTGTTGCATGCATTAGTTTGCCCTCAGACATTTCTAAATCATCTTAACCCTTTCCTTTCATCCAGCCAGCACAGACCTGCAGCCTATCATGTGGTGCTGGAGTTGGCTGTCAGAGGAGAACGTCTTGTTTGTGGTAACAGAAGAGTGCTGCCAAGCTGGATCATCACTGCTATCAGAAGCAAGTACCCATTACCCACTGGCACTTACAGCAGGTTCAAGGAGGCACATGTTCAGAACACATCTACCGATGAATTACTTTTCAATAATTGTACTCATGACTGCACTGCTGAGCAGTCTACAAACTGTTCCAGTCTTTAGAGACACTAGCAGAGCCTGCATAAATCTTGCACACTGTAAGTATTTACAGTACAAAATCATCCACTCCAAATATGCAGGGGTGGACAGTAAGAAAGTACATTTACTTGAGTACTGTACTTTACTTGAGTATTTGTTTTTCTGGAAACAAATATTGTACTCTTGTATGATTGTACTACATTTCTAGAAAGGTTGTCATTACTTTGAAGTCAGCTGTTGTTGTTTGTTCTTTTCTAAAATGTGACTGGCCCCATGCTGTGTTCCTCACAGAAGGAAACCAAGTACAGTACCCACTCTTAACTGGGATCGATGCAAAAGCAGAAATGCGTCATCCAGGCACTCTGTAACAAGCCCTAGCAAGCACTCCCTCTTTCATTCCAACAAAACTCAGTAATGATGACGGCAGGAGAAAGACTAAATTAAATCTCAAGATGTTGTTAGAATTAGAAAAAGATAAATAATTTCAGGTAGGCTTTTAATGTTGGATTGTTTTTATTTGGGTGAAAAATACCACACGATTATACTGCCCCTGAAGCCAAAAAGAAATCTCAGTTATTTAACAGACTTGGAGAACTTCTTTGGCTTCAATCTGATTTTATGCTGTGATTTTAATAGTTACATCAGAAAAAATGACAATAGCTGTCCTTTTTGTTTTTGATTGCATTTCTATGCTGAAGTTTTTATAGGTGTTTCTATAGGCTTTGTGTTTCATCATGGTTCTAGTAAGTCAGAGCACCATTGTGGTGGTTTCAGAGAGTTTCAAGGTTCAAACAATAAGCAATGTATTGATAAAAGAAATGTACTTTGTAATGTGTACTTTTGGATACTTAATGTTTTTTTATTATTCATTTTTTAATGGAACATTATCTTGGTGCGTCAGCTGTGAGCGGAAGAGTGGGCGGTATAAATGTTGTCACAATGTCGGATACTCGTGTTAAACGATTCCAAAGCGTCAAATAATGAGGTTCATGCATTTGGAAGTGAGCCCTGCAAGCTGTTTTGGATGGCTCTGCATGCTGTGTTTTACTGTCTTTTTTAACGGTGTAGTAACATTGATGTTAATGCGTGCCAGACTTACTTATATGGTCATACCCAGGCATATGCTCGAGGCATGCCCGCTCCCCCGCTCTGCTTCGGAAGTTACATCCATGTGCGCTGCTCTGCTGTCTACAACGATTTCACAGTGTTAGCACGTTGAGCAATGGCTCCCAGAAAATGTTTGTTCGGGTGTGAGGGAAAGTTACCTTTGTTTAGCTTTCCTAAAGAGGCAAGCACCAGGCAGAAGTGGATAGAGTTGTTTTTTCCCGGCCAGCAAAAGAAAAATACCTCTTTGTTTGTCTGTCTACGGTACGTCACAGGGGACTGTTTTGTCAACATGGGCCAGTACGAAGCTGGATTAGCCGGTAGCCGGGCTCGGCAGCGCTCGCCAGCCCTTCGGAAGTCCTCGGGAGTGCGACCAATCACAGCGGAGTGGGCTCGGCGGGAGGCGTACATGGAGCAGTGCCGGGGGGGTGGAGTAAATTACACAGACCGTTTTCGCGGGACGCAGAAAATACAAGGAAGAGATGCAGCGAAAGGCACAGCGTCCTGAAGATCTACAAAGCTTTCTGTGCGGGCGATCGTGTGTAGCTGCTCTATAGGAGTCCAGAAATCAAATACAAAGGCCCAAAAATGAGTATAATAGGTCCCCTTTAAGGTATGCTGTACAACAGAATTTCAAATGTATATATACTGATGGTTTGGGTTTTAGGAGGCATTAGCAATGTTATTCCAAATTACAACCCATTTCAGTTCTTGTTCGACCTCAGCTATGTCTCTCCCCCAAGCCAAGCAAGTTTAATTTGTCATATATATAAGCCACTATTCATCTGGAGCACACTGTATCCAACTTAAAATAGGATGTTCTTGTAAGGCTGATTCCCACTGAACTTTATAGGCTTAACAAACTGACCCTAAAAGAGAATGTTTGTCACTATTTGTTGAATTATGAATAAAACTATAGGCTAGATATTTATTTACATATTTTTTTTAAATTAATGAGTCTAAAAACTTTTCACCAATCCACTTGTGCCACAGACCCCTGTTTGAGAACCACTGCCCCAGAATATCTATACGAATTAAAAAAAAAAATCCATTCCTCTAAAACTTTGTAGGTGGCAGGAAATGGTAGCTGTATCTGTCTGACCCTTGAATAAAGAATTCTTATTTTTTTTCCTTTTCATGGTTGGTATTCTGCAAAAAAGCCAGAGTGTGCAGTGTTTTTATACATTTCTGCCCAGCCTTTCTTTTATAGCACCACATCATAAGGTGTGTGATGTATGTAATTCCTTGAGCTCATTAAACATATACTCCCTCTTGTGGCATAAAGGGACAACAACTTCTGTCTTAAGATGTGCTGTGCCTCAGGTTATTTATGTATTTACTGGGTAAAAATTACAGATTTATTTTTTAACTTATTTTTAATTTATTCTAGTTAACTCAGCTACACTGTAAGAAAACAATCTGTAGAGTAATGAATGATGTCCTGGCACAAAATTATCAGTACATATTCTGTTAGGTTTGTGGACATTTCTTTCAACCCTAAAATGGAAAATTCTGTAGATTTACAGTATATCCCCTGGGCCATTCATGGACACTTCTGTTAATCCTTAACTAGACATTTCTGTAAAATTAAAGCACATCTAGAGCAGCATTTGCTGAAAATTTCTTCACCACTTTAAAGTTCTAATCAAATATCAAATCTGTACAATTTTTATGGGCAGTTTCTTTGAAAGTGAAACGTAAATGTTAACTTTCAACCACTTACATTATCTGGTAAATACACCTGTATTTTCCTCCACGGTTTAGACCAACATCATGTTCTAATAATCTAATATGGAAGACACCAGATTCGACCACCACAACAGAGTTCAAGGTCACTTGCTAGACTCTTCCATTCTGGCTGCCAGCTGGTGGAACGAGCTACCAAACTCAGTCTCTCAGTCAGACTTGAACTTTGCTTCATGGGACTTATTCGTGTTGTTCTCTCATGACTAGATCCTTGCTTGTGTGTTGTATCAGCTCTCAGATGTACGTGACTTTAGATAAAAATGTCTGCTAAATTAAATTGTAAATTGTAAGTTGTGATGAAATAACTCTTTACACAGCGAATACAGCATCATGGTCCAATTAATCCACCACAATATAAAAATATTTTATGTCTACATCTGCTAGTGGGCCATCACAACGAGATGAGGAAAGATAATATATTAGTTCAGTCCAAGAGAATCTTGATATTGCCAACAACTGCCAACTATTTTGATAATCTGTTAATTGCAATTTTTAAGAGAAAAAAAGTCTAAATTCTCTGATGCACTTTCTCAAATGTGAGAGTTGTTGTGGTTTCTTTAACCCTTTATTACAGTTTACTAAATATCTTTGGGTTGTGGACAAAATAAAACATTTGAGAGTATAATTGTGCACTTCGGGAGACACTAAACAAAAACCTTTTTTTTTCACCATTTTCTGGCATTTCACAGACAAAACAACTACTTGATTAATTGAGAAGATATAATCAGCATTAATCAACAGTGGAAATAACCTTTAGTTGCAACCCTAGTTTTAAACTTTGAAACAAGTGGAACTGTCAAAATGGAAAGAAAAACAACAGTGCAAGCATGAGAGTATTTACACCATCACTACCAAACATTTTAGTGTTAGTGCCATTTTCTTGAACAGGACATGTAATGTTCTTTAGTTGGGTTATCTTATTCATTCAAGTGCTAAGTAATGGTTGTGGGACAAACTTAAATTTGTATGTTTCTGCAGCAATCCTTTTTTGTATCTTACATTCATACATGACAACAATATTTCATGTAAAACTACAAAGAAAATGGTATAATCAGAGGTTGAGGGAAGAAGAAGAAGAAGAGGCAGAGGCTCTATGCATGCTTGTGTGTGTGCTCCTGATACCTCTCTCGGTGTGAGCAAGGTACTGAGTACAGCCTTCTGTCTAACAGTCATGGAGGAATGTATTGCTGTTTCATCCCCTTATCACGGCTCTGTTGCATGTTTGGAAAAGGTGTGTGTGTATATATATATATATATATATATATATATATATATATATATATATATATATATATATATATATGTACATGTATATGTGTATATATATGTGTATATACATATATATATATATATATATATATATATATATATATATATATATATATATGTATGTATATATTTCTATTGGAGTCCCAGTATAAAGTGTTTGCAGGCCAAGATGATGTCTAAATTGAATCCATATTTTAATACTGGAGGACACTATCATAGTATAACAGTCAGTATAACAAGAAATAGAAGAATACAAGGGTGAGTACAGGAAGGGTTTCAATGATACCGGGTGAACAGAATTTGACTCCAAAGTCAACCATGACGGAGGGACCTCAATATCCCCATATTTGACCCAATAGTTCAAATTTCTTATGTTTGTTGCCCAATAATAGTACAGGAAGTTTGGTAACACCATTCCGCCCTGAGCTTTGGGCCTCTGTAAAACTTGTCAACGAAACCTTGGAGACTTCTTATTCCGAAACAAAACCGAGAATAAGGCTGTCCACTTTATGGAAAAATGAAAGAGGAAGAAATATCAGAATACATTGGAATAACTATAAAAAGTGCAGGAAAACATTCATTTTAATTGCATTGATTCTGGCAGCTACAGAAAGATTTAGTAGGGAGCACCGCTCAAAATCCTGTTTAATTTGTGTGAGCAGCAAGAACTGTCTATTTGTCTGAGCCAGGAAAAATTAAGCACATATGAAGACAAAGGGTTGTTGTCCGTTTATGACACGTTTAAATATACCCTTAAGTGTGCCCTTTCTCTATTTTAAACCAAAATTGAAAAAAGGTCATTTTTACATCTAAAATACTTGAAAGATTACATTCTAATTAAATCTGAATCTGAATCTGAATGAATCTGAAATAATTTATATGAAAATTCTTACTACTAGTCCAACACGCATAAACCAGTATAAACCAGCATAAGCGAGTATTTTGTTTCGATATGATGTAAATATCTTTAATACATGTGTTTGTAATCTCCAAACATTAACTCTGTGTTTACCTTCATAGTTCAAAAAATAGTATTTTGTCTCTTATAATGTGTCCTGAAAACTGAAGAAACTCAGCCCTTTGCCTTTATATTTATCAAAGTAGATTGCTTAGGATGGTTGGTTAGGATGTAATCTATAAAATTATTTTGGATTTAAAGATGAGCAATTTCACATTTTGGTTTATTATTTATAGGATATATTCCCTACTATGGTATGAAGGGGCAACACTCATGTCTTCATATATGCTTTGCCTGAGTTCGATTCTCCTGGCTCTTATTTTGATAGAGCTTATTTAACTTCCGGGTCAACTGTCTGCCTTTCTGCTGTTTTCAAGTCAACAAGTAAGGAATTACACCAAAACTGATCCCTTTTTTTAGTATCATTATTTAGATTTTTACTCTTGTTTTTATGTCTGCTGGCAAAAAAAAAGGAAAATTAGCTCTCTTTACCCATTTTTGTTTTCTGGTTCAAAGCACTAACTTGAGGGTATACTCCCTCTTGTGGCAAAAACAGGCAATAACTCAGGGTTTCATCTGTACAATGTGTGAGTATACCTATGAATTGCTGGCTAAAAATTACACATTTATTTTTCAGAGAGGAAACTGGTGCCCAGTGACTGTTTAGCTATCTCTGTTACATCTGAACATAAAACAATAAGTCCCTGAGTAAATGGGACAACACAACCTTCAAATACTATTTCTGTATTTGCTTTTAACTAATATCTTGCCTTTAACTTATAATATTTGTGCCTTTAGTGATGCTTTGCCTAACTGACACAAGCCATGTATATATTATATATATTGATATATTGTTTATGTAATGTAATTTCATTGTATTTGAAGGCAAACACAGAATTAATATTTGAAGGTTGCAATGTCCTGTTTGCTAAAACATATATGTATTGTTTTACATTGTGATATGACTGACAGGAAGACTTGACACAGAAGTTAAAGTAACTTTATGAAAATAAAATATATATATATAAATATAATAAATATTCATTGGATATTGGTTAAAGGCAAATACAAATTTAAAATTTGAAGGTTGTAATGTCCTAAAGCAGTAGTTCCCCCAAAAATGAAAATTCAATGAGTGAAGATCTCCAGTTCACAAAACGCTCCTGGGGTTTCTGTGGAAAACAGTGTTGCAGCCAAATCCAGTACAATTGAAGTGAACAGTGACCAGTTTTAAAATGTTAAAAGAATACACACAAAAACCCCCACAAAATGTCTCATACTGCTCATGTGGTGTAATCCAAGTGTCCGTAAGTCGCGACATTAAAATTTGACCCAAAAAGACGCCATTTACACCATGTTTTTAGCCTAAATGTCAACTGTAGCCTCTTAGACTGTAGCTACTTTGCACAGAGATAACTGAACAGTCATTGGGCACCAGTTTCCTCCTTGAAAAATAAATATGTAATTTTTAACCAGTAATTCATAGGTATACTCACACAATGTACAGATGAAACCCCAAATTGTTGCCTATTTCTGCCACAAGAGGTAGTATACCCTCAAGTTAGTGCTTTTAAGCCAGCAAAGAAAAATTGGTAAAGGGAGCTAATTTTCTATTTTTACTGGCAGAAATAAAAACAAGAGAGAAATCCAAATAATTATTGTAAATTATACTGGTGTTATCTTATTTCTTACTTGTTGACTTGAAAACCGTTGAAAGGCAAACATCTGACCTGGAAGTTAAATTAGTTCTATCAAAATAAGAGCCAGGAGAATCGAGCTTATGAAGAGAAGAATGTTGCTCCTCAATACTACAGGAGGGAATATATGCTTCAAAGTGTGCCCTTTTTGGGTTTTAGCTTTAAACCTATGGAGCTATATTGGGGCCAAATGTTTTGAACTTGAAAAATAAAATTTGAAACTGTTTGATCTTAAATTTTGAAAAATACATCAGTGTATTCAAAATAAGTGTTCAAAAAGTTTTTTTCAGGTTAAATATAATTATGATTCAATCTGGTAATTATTTTGAATAAATTATTTTCATTTTTCACTTTCATATATTTAGACATTTGAGATCCTATTTCTTTCAGTTACAAATTTTATCTTTTCAGATTCGAATATTATTTTTTATAGTTTCAAATCTTTTTTTCACTTTCGGATCTTTCTGTTTCAGTTTCAGATCTTTTCTTTTCAGTTTCAGAATTTGGTATGTACTCCTTACAGCAGTGGTTCCCAACCTTGGGTCAGGACCTCAAAATGGGTTTGACAGATACTTAAATAAATAATTGCTAAATTAAAATTAAGGAGGAACTGATGCTCTGTGTTACCTGTTCTCACAGTGACATGACGTCTCTGTGGGTCAGACTTGTGGCTCTGTGCTTTTTCACTCACAAAAACAAGCCCTCCCTCCTCCCTTTCCTGTGTCTCCTCTTCATTTGCTCATAACAGACGGCGCTGAAAACAGTGACAGAATTGACATTGTACCGCGTCGCATCACCAAACTTTCATAAGACTCAAGTGTAGAATAAGTTTGGGTTTTATAAGAAAGATGAGAAATGCTGCTGCAAATCATTTATGCAAAATGTGAAAGTAACCGTATATTAAAAAATAAAGCCAGTAGGACATAGTATTCATTGGATTTTAGTCAAAAGCAAATACAGAATTAATGTTTTAAGGTTGTAATATCCCGTTAACTCAAAAACGTATTGCTTTACTCCCTGAAAAATCAATAATTAATTTTCTACCAGTAATTCATAGGTATACTCAGACATTACACACATGAAACCCTGAGTTGTTGCCAATCCATGTCACAAGAGGGAGTATGCCTTTAAGTGAGTGCGTTTTTTTCTTTTTCTTTTTGTTTAAACCAAAAAAGAAAAATGGGTAAAGAGAGCATTTTTTATTTTTTGCTGGCAGAAATAAAAACAAGACAGGTTTGTAAGTTTACATTCATGAATATGGAATTTACACAGTAGTAATATTAGATTAATAAAAATACTATACTCAACATTTCCTAATATAATATTCCTCTCCTCAAGAGCAAAACCTCATCTTGTCTACTACCAGAAAGATGTGAGTTTTGGACAAGACCAGAAAAGATGGCCTAGAGTACCATCACCTGACTTACACTTATCACAAGTAGAAGAGACAGAATGAATGACTTTAAACTGAATGAGTTGAAGTCTAACATTGATAGAACATGCTTTAATCCTGCCCAGCCCTTTTGCCCATAACTTGTTTGAAATCTCTACACCAGTGTCCTTAATCCATGCCTCTTTAATGTGGAGAGAGGAGATTGGCGATGAGAAAAGACCTACAAATTGAAATTAAATGTTTGGAGGTAGGGGTTTTAGTTGTAAGTTAATAAAAAATGTGTTATTTGGGGATCGTATCAAAGTGAGGGAGTGACTGTCTGACAAAATTTCTAATTTGCAAATAGCGAAAGAAGTGACCAGGAGGCAGATTAAATTTCACCTGAAGTTACGCAAAAGAAGCAAGATGGTTGTTAATATAGAGATCCTTAATAGTGGACAGTCCCTTATCTGACCAGTGTGAAAAAACAACATCCATCTGGCCTGGCTTAAAAGGGGTTCTGACATATAGGAGCATAGATGGACAAATCTGGGAGGCTTAGCACACCTTTGATTTGTTTTAGGATCTTAAATGAGTTACGCAAAATAAAGTCATCCTTTAGCCATTTGATAAGTGGATTTGGCTTCAAAAATAAAAAGGCCATTAAAAAGGCTCCTGTGAGTAAGACTGCATTACAAGACTCAATCTCAGGCCATCTGAGACAGGCACTGCTCTCCTGTCTAGCAGCAGAATGATGAGAAAACCCATGATCTGGCATTGCACCTGGCCACCTTCGTTAGCCCAAATGAAGGGCATATTTTAAAGAACGAAGATGTAAGAAAAATTGGGACATGTTGAAAGAGAGAAGTAAATTTGGGGAGTACTAGCATCTTAATAATATTAATGCGTCTGATTAAAAAAAGAGGGAGAAATTTCCATTTATCTATCATAGTTTTAGTCCCCAAATCCAAAAAATTAAGTTTAAAAAGAAATTTAGGGTTTCTAGTGATATTAATCCCGAGATACACAAGGTGTTCAGTGGAAAGTCTGAAGGGTAGACTGCCAAGAATGCCAGCGTCGAGACCATGAGAGAAGGGCATGAACAAACTTTTTCCCCAGTTAACACTAAAAGATCTAAGAACATCCCTGTTTCCCCTTTTTGATATAATAAACAGCTTTGGGCAGCTTTCTTGGTTTAGAGACAAGGTTATATCATCTGCGTACAGACCAATGGTACAATGAGATGTGCCGCAACTTATACCAGTGATTTGGGGACTGGCTCTAATAGAAATGGCCAGAGGCTTGAGAGTCAGCGCAAAGAGCATTGGGGAGAGGCAGCAACCCTGACTGGTTTCATGGTGCAGTGAGAAAGGGGGAGACCTGTCATGATTAGTCAAAATGGAGGATTTGGGGCAAGAATGGTAGCAAACATGTACTTCCATTCAATTTGATCAAATGCCTGTTGGGCATCCAGGGAGATAACTGCCTAGTAAGGCAACTTAGTAGAGTAAATTATATTCAATGAACGCTGGGTGGTTAGAAAAGGAAAATCTATCTGGAATAAACTCTTTTTCAGTACCGTTGGAATTACTGTTGGTGGCTGAAAACAGCCACTAACAAAAACTGCTGTAAAAATATATCCGATAAATATTTTTTTGCATAAATATGTTAATTAACCTCACTTCTGGTCAAAACTACTAAATATTTAAATATTTTTAGAATTTTAAGATTTTAAATGCCAATTTTATAAGCAGTGTCGCCGACACCAACAAAATGAAACAGAAAACCAACCATGCACCCTCAATATGCATTTGGTTTTCTGAGTTTTGTTTTTTCAGGGAAAATGAAAACTAGTATTACTGAAGCATTTAGAATTTTTTTCATACTTGCTTTATGACCAGCATTTCATTCATAGGCCTATAGTGGGTAAATGGTGTCATGAGGTGGTCAACATTAAAAACTAATTTGACCTCTTCCCTACAGACCAGAATGCATCTTTTTATACTGTAATGGCTGTGCGATCAAAAAAATGTGGTTATAATGGAAGTCAATGGGGAAATTTCATCCACCAACAGTATGAAAGGGAAAAAAAGTTCAAATCTGATGGTGCACAAAAACTAATAATGCATCAAAGTCAATGTTGTACTTATCTTATGTACATTATGCATGATGCTGCACAAATAGTTTTATTACTTTGTGAAAGCATTAAAACTTACAATAACACACAACATTTTTCACTTTTATTTCATTTATTATTTTGCAGGAAAAGATTAAAAATAACGTAATAAAATCAGAATTAAACAGCTCTGACTCACTTAAAACTGGTTTACAGCTAATTCCTGTTCTGCATCACATAAAAGACAAAATCATATAACAAAACGGAACAAACAAAAGATCCAGTACCACAGAAATTACTACGTACTTTGTTGAATCAATTCAAAGATTTCATGAGATGATCACAAAGTAACGATGGGTTTGTCCTTTGCCAGTGGTTATTTCTCTGTGTTTTTTGAATGTTTTTTTTTTATTCCAAAGGAATTATAAAATTGCTTGTCCTATATTATGTTTTTGGCATGCAGTGTTTTGTGTCACCATGTTTTTCACTTTAACACTCAGTGTGTATACTTGTGTTACAGGACTTTGCTGCTGGGTGTAAAATACAGAGTGGCAAGTGCAATGTCACTATTAAGGTAAGCTGCTTCCATGTGATATAGCGTAATAGGAGTATGACTATAAAAGTATTGGTTCTTTCTTTGTCAGAACAGGCTATTGGCAATGTATGCTCACGCCTGGAATGAAGTCATTTTTAGGAGAAGTCACTTTGGCCTATGATGAATTCACATTTATTTGAGCTTTCTGGACAAACTGTATGGCACAAAAGTGCACAAATAATAGGTGATAATTACACTGAAGAAAGGAAACAGAAACAGTTTTAGCTGATAATTAGCCAGATGAGCTCCTGTAAGTAATCAATACAAACACACATCATTAGACTGTAAACCATTATTCAAACCAATAAATAAATGCAGTCAATCAGACAACGTAAAAGCTCATTTTATATTTCACTGTTATAAAAATATCGAGTTTTTATTGTGTTGTGTACTTTCAGTAGTGAGTGACAGATAAACACACACAAAGGGCAACCATTTATTGCATAATGCAGTTAGAAACTGACAATAATTAGCTGATAATTAACCTGATCAGCCACAAAGTAATTGATACACAAATTATTAAACCATTAACCAACCAAAATGATTAGACCAACTGTATGATTAGAATTGTATAGATTGCAGTGTCCATGGCCAATTCCATTCTATTTAAAGTCTGACCTTTGCTAATTCAAATTTTCTTTCTTTGTAAGACCTGTAAACGGCAGTATACAAAAACATTTTTGGAAAATTGAATTGTACATTAACATCTTCAAATGGCTCTTAATAAACACAGTATTTTTTTCGGACAGTGTTTAACATTATAAATCAATAAATTCTACTACATTTTAGCAGCTTTCTGAGTGTTTTCTTAGTGTTAGACCAGTCGATTAGTCTAAATTCAATTTTGCCTTAATTGACAGGGAAATTAGTCACCAGGAACATCCCTAATGGTGACTAGGGATGTAACAATACATTCAACTCACGATTAAATACAATTTCCGATACTGGCTTAACGATACTATTTTTTTTTCACATAATGAGATTTCAGACAAATTATGACTAAAAAATATTTTTGTAATTATTTCTCAGATAAAAAACAACATTTCTGAGGTAGGGTGTGGCTGCAAAACACAAACTATGCGATGAATGTATATTTAATAGGGCTGTCAAAGTTAACACGTTAATGCTTTAATGTAAATTCCTTTTTAACAACACATTTTTTTTTTAAACTTTATTTTTATTATTTTCTTTTAAACAAAAACAGAACTTAAAATAGACAAGGTCATCACAGGTGTAGAGAAATGCTAAACATACAGAATGAGGATTGAATGAACCTGCGTTACATTCATTGTCGATAAAGTCCTTTATGTCCATGAGTGTTATTTGAGGTCCAAAAAGTTTTTATGATCCTTGGCTCCATTTAATGCTAGTCGTCAGTGTTTCCTTCAAAGTGAGATGTCTCCCATTCTTTCTTAACTTAAAAGTCTACTCTGTTTGTGCAAAGGAAAAATACATTACATTGTTTCTCCAACCAAACACGTATAAAGAAATCACTACAGTTTCAAATAGGACAAATAGGACATTTTTTCCAGTATTTTTCACATTTCTTGGTAGCATGTCTCAGGGAAAAGGTCAATCGTTCCATAGTATAAATGTCATTAATTATTTCTATCCACTCAAGGATTGTAGGAGGTTCTATGCTCAACCATTTTCTGGTTATTGCTTTTTTTACTACCTGCTAGTAGTATTTGTAACAGGTATCTGTCCTGTTTTTTCAGGACAGTTGATACATTTCCCAAATATATAACACTGAAATTAAAATCAAGCTCTGAGCTGATTATAGATCTGATCTCTGTCACCACATCTGTCCAGTAAGAAAAGATTTTAGGGCACTCCCAAAAAATGTGAAAATGACCAGCAGACATTTTACCACACATTCTCCAGCACCGACCTTGTTCGGGGTTGTGACTTTGTGATTTTTTAACCTTTGGAGTTATAGGTGTCCAGGTGTATTCCCTACAAATATTTAACCAGTCATCTTCAGTCAGTGTTATGTTAGCTTCTTTCTCCCACCTTGATTTAACATACAGAGTGGAAAAACCCCTGTCCAGTTGTAAAGATGAGTCTTTGAGATCAATTTCCTATTAGGGTTACCTTTGTATGCATCAGTGAATATCTTAATCAATCTCAGTAGCTTCTCTCCAATAGTTTTAAACTTTGTGTCAAAATAATGTCTCAGTTGAAGGTACCTGTTACAATGATGATTATTGTGGGAATAAGAAGAAAGAAGAGATGACACAGGTGTACCCGAAAACAATGTTCAATACGAGCTCGGGTTCTTCCACATCATACAGCGTACAGAGTAAGAAGGAATGAACCAAGAACACTCCAACAGTTACAGCTTATATAGGGTTGTCTGACTAGACATAACCGGTTTATTTTTGGACCATGCAAATATGCCAACAATGGACAGAGTCTTGTCCACCAGACTTTCTGGCACCCTGCCAGCCATATATCTGTCACCATACACGTCATGTCGGAGTGTAAAACATACCACACCGGTCACAGAAATACATCCTGACAGTACCTAAAGAAATTGCATTTCTCTACGTTATATGTTTTTGAAAGACTGCATTTGTCCAGTTTAAATCTGTTGTCAAATTTAGGCGGTGTTGCCAGCGTAATATTCGTGCATTCCTCTCAAAGTTCAGGTCTTTAAATTCTTTATGCCAAATGTTTAAGGGGACTGCAGTCCATTTAGATAATTTGTCTAAATATTTCTTCTGAAGGGATTTTTCCCCAAGTACAGATTGAAGAGGTATGTTTGTTTGAGTTTGTTCTATGTCTTTCCATTTCGCATCATATGTAGGATCACACCAGCAAACCAGAAAACGTAACTGTGCTGCTTTGTAATAATCTTCTAAGCAGGCTGAAGCCCTTCCTCTTCTGTTCTTGGGGAATTGTAATGTCTGAAATCGAATCCTAGGTCTTTGCTTTCCCCAAATGAAGGATGAAATCATTCAGCTCCACTCACTGAATTGCTTGGGAGGGACATCAACAGGCAATGACTGAAAAAGGTAGAGCAGCCTGGGTAATATATTCATCTTTATAACGTCTATTCGATTATACATGTTCATTGGTGATAATGACCAGCGATTTAAATCGGCCTTAATATCCACTGTTATATGAGTATAGTTATGTTCATAGATGGCAGTTAGATCTCTAGGTATTTGTACTCCCAGGTATTTAATTATGTCACCCTTCCATTTAAAATGACATAATCTGTAAACTTTTTCTTGTGGTTCATAGTTAAAAGTAAGAGTTTGGGTTTTCTGTAAGTTCAATTTGTACCTGGAGTATGAACCAAATACTTTAAGAAGAGACAGTAATTTAGGCAAGCTTTCATTACACTGTAACGAACCAGCTGTGAAATTCACAGTAATTAACTGGCAACAAATGACAAGTAAGTTATTGTAAAAAAAAAAATTACAGTGTTGAAGTTGAATTATGTTTTTTTTTTTTAAACTTATGCCATCTGAAATAGCATTTATTTGTAAAGTTGAACTGCCACAAGAGTTACCTGACTATATTCTCTACGTATGTCCACTTAGTTTTATTCTTCTCCAAATCTGCTTTTATTGAATGACAGTTTTACCTAGTGCAATGAGCCTTGGGGTGCTGGGGAGGCTCAACTGTTCCTCTGCATCGGCAGGAGTTGTTGTCACCTATGAGTATTAGAATTTAGATTAACAAAAGCACAGAAAAGCACTTCACGCAATTATTACAGAAAATTTCAGTGTCCAACGAGCTAGCTGTGCTGGCGGCAGCAGCAGCACTAGAGGTGCAAGTTCTTTCTTTATGTTTCAGACTGACGTGTGAGGTGAAAGATGAACGGACAGAAAAAGTCTTTGAACAGTTATCATAAGGGCAAGGCACTTTTGTCCCACTTGTAATATGCAGCTGGAGATGCTCCCATAAAGTTGCTACACGCTCTGACACAAAGCTACATCTCTCAAATTTGCATGCTAAAGCATGTCCTTGTGTTTGTGCCCCTGATTTACCTGTGGGCGTATGGACTCTGTACATATGCTTTTGAAGTGCAATTACTGTTGTAAAGGCTGTAGGACACTCTGCGTATCCACACTGAAATCTAATGTTTGCAAGATTTCTGTGAATTTTAACATGCCAAATGAAAGCAGGAATTGACACAGCTTTGAATTTACAAACAGTACACGTGTAAGACATTTTGAACGAGAACTGCAGTTAACTCAAACTGGAAGAAAGTGCAACTTTCTTTTTCACAAATGTCTTATATAAATGAGCAAACTAAGTTTGATTGACTAAAGTCAGCCGAGAGAAAAGTCACTTACATGCAATGATGCACCGTGTGCTGCTCCACGCATTTCCGTTAACCGTCGTGTTGTCCTGTAACAGTCCGCCTCCTCCTGCAGCAGACTGGGGATGGTTGCAAACTCCTCTTACAATCCGGTGGGGTTTGATACAGAACAGAAGCCAGAACCAATAATGTATCTTTTCTGAAAAACAACACTCCGTTTGCGCCAGTCGGTCTCTCTGTCTGGTTTGCTTGCTGCGCACCTGTAGTCTACAGCATGTGAATCGCGCATGGATAGTGATCACGTGATCCAGGTGGCTTCCCGGGCATGAGATGCTGCACCAACCGTCGTCTGCATCCGCTCTCTGATCACCGTAGTTCCTCTAATTAGATGACTACTGTATATGACAGCAGGCTTTTCTTTTGTCTGTCCCCAGGTTTGATACTGGAACATGCAGCCTTTTTTTTTTTTTTTACTCCATATAAACACTAATCATAGAATAAATAAAATAAAATAAAACATTAAAGATAGAAATCCACATAGAAAAGTTGTTTAAAAAAGCATACAGTACGATATAACAACTCTTTTGGATAATTTTATTTGTATAAATTATACATTTGATAAATTTGATGAATTTTAATTAAATTAATATGACACAAATTTACAAATTTTATTTTCCCGATGCTGTTTCCCAAAATGCATTTCGCTCCAACTGAGAATGGTAGCTGTAAAGCAGCCAAAATCTGTTTTAATTCCCTGAATACGTCAGTTAAAGTTTTAATATTTTTCATGCAAGAAAGTAACCGTTTAGATACCCAGTATGCGGTTAGTTCATCTAAATGACGCCTATTTGGAAGTTTGCTCCAACATTTTCAGAGAAGTGAAACTCCACGTGCGGGGCCAGCTGACTGGCAGCGGCGGTCTCAGAGGTGTGAGAGCTCAGGGTGGGGGAGGTGGATGGTCACGGTGGGGACGCTAGAAGTCAGGATCTGTGTTAACGTTATATCAGTTAGCCTACTACTGAGACTTGGTGGAAGAATGATATAAATTATCTGCATAAGTGGAAATGTAATCAACTGAAATATAGTTAAAAGGTTAAAATAAAGTGAATAATACTCTTAGGTATTAACGATTCTTATTTTTACACTTATATCGTGGTTTTAAAAAATCAATCATTCCCCCACCCTCCCTGATACACATGCTCGAATTTCAGCCTGCTACGGCAAACCGTTTGGGAGTTATTAATTTTCCCACCATTTTTCAAATTCAAATGTCAAAAAACTGCATTTTGCCTGCCACGCAGCAACCTTTGACCCCATGGACCCCAAACTCGGGTCAGATGATCCCCAGGGGTCGCTGAACAATAATCCAGTGGAATAATAACCCAAATCCCAGCGGTTTTCTTAATTGGCCATTTAAAATCCAAAAAATCAGAAGCTCTCAGACTTATGGCCCTTCAGACCCTCTGAGTCAGAAAAGCCTGTATGGACAAAACATATTTCCAAAAGTTGCACGGGTCTGAAATTCTAATATGTCGTTCGGGGGCCCGAGACGAGCGTGTAGACATGCATTCAGTCCTGATCGGGCCCCTACTGTTTGAGAGGCGGGGCTTCGAACTGCCACATTCCTCGGTCTCCCGGTGGCCGCCATTTCCATAGAAACAGACCGAATTGTTCGAAACTTTGCCTGTGGACTTGTGAAGAGGCCCCTATCGATCACCCCAAGACCCAACTCTGCAGGACCTTTGGAAGGCCAAGTAGCCCCCTGGGGGTCCTATTGCAACGGGACCAAAATATTCTGATAGAGGACCCTCTGATAAGCAACATACTCAGATTTCATGTTTATAGCTCAAAGCGTGTGTGAGTTGTTAGCTAAAAGCAGGCCAAAAGGCCGCATTCACTCTGATGGTTGACCCCTGTGACCTTTGACACTTCCCAAGGTGCTGCGGCTCTGAAATTTTACACAGTGCATGGCTCGACCCTCACGATGAACACATTAACATTTCAGCCCCCTAAGTCAAAGCGTTTGGGAGTTATCAATTTTCCCTCCATTTTGTAATTTAAAATGGCCAAACGCGCCACAGGGGATGGCCCTAGTTTTTACAATACTATACTGGTTGCTGTCGTTTCCTAAAAGTACATGTTATTGTAAATTTTGATATATTACTGTGAATTTCTACAATACCATAATGGTTGCTGTGATTTCCCAGAGTACACGATATTACTCTGAAATTTTTATTGGTTGCTGTAATTTTCCACAGTACGTTACTGTGAATTTTTACAGTACTATACTGGTTGAGGTTTCTATAGTACACAATATGTAACTGTGAACTTTTACAGTACTGTACAGGTTACCGCCATTCCCTACTGTACACAATATGTTACTGCAAACTTCAATTAATTATTGTGAATTTCTACAGTACTGTTATGGTTGCTGTGATTTCCTACAGTACACATGATGTTATTGTGAAATTTCACACTACTGTAATGCTTGCTTTGTTTTTTTACGGTAGTGATGATATTACTGTCACTTATTACAGTAGAACTGAAGAACTAGTGGCAGCCTGTTGCAGCAGCTCCTGCTCACCGTCGAGCCTTTTCCTAACTAGTTTTCGTTCTTTACTACTTTCTTACATTTATTCTTACGGGGTTGTGCTCCTGATTGATCGGTGCACAATGGAGACCAAAGTCGCTGTACTTGTTCTCGTCTTTCTCTTGCTTTTTTCACTGTTCTCGACCGGATCTGGGGACCCCGTACGCAGCCCTGGTCCCATTGTTTACAGTAGGGATCAGCTGCTGGCGCTCCGTGGCAACACGGTGCTGCCCCATGAGAGACCCGATGTTCCCCGCGAGTTGAAGAGGAGGAGGCGGGGTAGCCGTGCCGGAGCTGATCGCCGCGCCAGGAAGAGGAGATACAGACCCGTCCTCCCGTCCATCATCATGGGGAATGTGAGATCTCTTCCCAATAAGATGGACGAGCTATCGGCGCTGACCCGGCACCAAAGGGAATACCGGGAGTGCAGCATCATGATGTTTACGGAAACATGGCTGACTACACCGATTCCAGACATGGCTGCGCAACTGGACGGCTTCAAACTGCTGCGGGCGGACAGGACGAGGGAGAGCGGTAAGAGGAAAGGAGGAGGGCTGGCAGTGTTTGTGAATGATAGATGGTGTAACTCTGGGCACATCACTATTAAAGAACAACTCTGCTGTAGGGACATTAAACTGTTAGCCATTAGCATGAGGCCATATTACCTGCCGCGGGAATTCTCGCACGTTATCGCGATAGCTGCATATATTCCCCCCTCTGCTAACGCTGAGACAGCCTGTGATATCCTCCACACTGTCACAAGCAGGCTGCAGACAGAGCACCCACAGGCCCTGCTTCTTATCTCTGGGGACTTTAATCATGCCTCTCCATCCTCCACTCTGCCCACATTCACCCAGTATGTTACATGCTGCACCAGAGACAATAAGATTTTGGATTTTTGTTATGCCAACACCAAGGAGGCATACACTGCATCACCCCTCCCTCCTCTGGGAAGATCTGACCACAACCTGGTCCAACTTCTGCCTGTGTACAAACCTCTTGTGCAGAGGCAACCAGCTGTGTCCCACACAGTGAAGAGATGGTCCGTTGAAGCAGACGAGGCTCTGAAGGACTGTTTTGACACAACTGTATGGGAAGTTGTTCACTCTATGTGATTCTCATGGAGAGGACATCGATAGTCTCACAGACTGCATAACTGACTACATTAACTTCTGTGTGGAAAACACTGTACCCACCAGGACTGTACGGTGTTTTTCCAACAATAAACTGTGGATAAATCCCGACATAAAGGTTCTCCTTAAGGAGAAGAAGAGGGCCTTTAAGTCAGGAAACAAGGGGGAGCTGAAGGTTGTGCAGAAGAGGCTGAGAAGGAAGATCAGAGAGGGGAAAAACACCTACAGGAGGAAGATGGAGGAACAACTGCAGCAAAAGAACGTCAGTGGAGTCTGGAGAGGCCTGAACACCATCTCTGGCCACAAGGAACCTGACTCCCAAGCTGTGGGGGATCAGAAGTGGGCAAATGACCTCAACATATTCTTCAATAGATTTGATCAGTCATGTGTCCCTCCCTCAACTCAGTCCTCCATGCTGCAGCCCCCCTCCTCCGCACCCAGTGCACACTGGCCCAGCCCCTCCCCCACCACCCCCATCTCCTCCTCCTCCCTCTCTACAACGCTCAACTCACAGCCACCCCCCTCTGCTCATCTCACAAACCCAACCCCCCTACCCACACCCTCCATCACACAGCCCCCCTGCTCCAACCTGTCACTCACAACAATCCAGGTGAGAAACCAGCTCCGGAGGATCAAGGCAAGGAAGGCTGCAGGTCCTGATGGCATCAGCTCCAGGCTCCTCAAATCCTGCGCAGATCAGCTGTGCGGGAGTGTTGAGCACATGTTGAATCTGAGCCTGAAGCTGGGGAGAGTGCCACAGTTATGGGAAAACATCCTGCGTGGTACCTGTGCCCAAGACTACGCACCCCAAGGACCTCAGCAGCTACAGGCCAGTGGCACTTACATCCCACCTGATGAAGACCCTGGAGCGGCTGGTCCTTGTTCATCTCCGCCCCCTGGTGAGCCCATCGTTGGATCCACTTCAGTTTGCCTACCAGCCCGGCATCGGGGTGGATGACGCTGTCATATTCCTCCAACATCGAGCTCTCTCTCACTTGGAGAAACCTGGGAGTACTGTGAGAATCATGTTTTTTGATTTCTCCAGTGCTTTTAATACCATACAGCCTGCACTTTTGAGGGACAAGCTGGAGCACACTGGGGTGGACCACCACCTCATATACTGGATTGTGGATTATCTCACCAACCGTCCACAGTATGTGAGGACCCGGGACTGTGTGTCCGACATGGTCATCTGCAGCATCGGGGCCCCGCAGGGAACAGTCCTGGCTCCGTTCCTCTTCACCCTCTATACTGCAGACTTTTCATACAACACATCCACTTGCCACCTGCAGAAGTTCTCTGATGACTCTGCAATTGTTGGCCTCATCACAGATGGGGATGACAGAGAGTACAGAGAACTGACACAGAATTTTGTGGACTGGTGCCAGCGGAACCGCCTCCAGATCAACGCAGGGAAAACCAAAGAACTGGTGGTGGACCTCCGCAGACGAGCACACTGCCCCCCAACACCGATGAACATACAGGGAACGGACATTGAGGTGGTGACATCTTATAAGTACCTGGGTGTTCATCTGAACAATAAACTGGACTGGACCCACAACACAACCGCACTTTACAAGAAAGGCCAGAGCAGACTTTATCTGCTCAGAAGACTGAGGTCTTTTGGAGTGCAGGCGGCACTCCTAAAGACCTTTTATGACACAGTAGTGGCATCAGCCATTTTCTATGGGGTGGTCTGCTGGGGGAGCAGCATCCCGATGGCTGACAGGAAGAGACTCAACAAACTGATCAAGAAGGCCAGCTCTGTACTGGGATGCCCCCTAGACTCAGTGGAGGTGGTGGGTGAGAGGAGGATGATAGCTAAACTGCTATCTATGATCGAGAACGACTCCCACCCCCTGCAGGACACTTTAACAGCACTGGAGAGCTCCTTCAGCAATAGACTCCTTCACCCAAAGTGTGTGAAGGAACGTTATCGCAGGTCCTTCCTCCCTACAGCTGTCAGACTTTACAACCAGCAGTGCTCACAGTAGACCACACACACACCAAGTCTTACAAACTGACTGCACTATGATGTACCTCAACTGTGTGTTCCTATGTGCAATATCAATACTCCAACCAGGTGTATTATCATCCAGTGTGCAATATCTGTACCAAAATTCCTAACTCAATGTGCAATATCCATAATCCCCCTATGCCATGGTGTAAATTTGTAAATAATGTATATTTGCTGTTACCATTTCCTATGTTATATATTTTCCCAGTTATATTTCCCTGTTAATATTGCTTGCTGCTATTTATTGTCTCTTTTTGCTGTTGATTTTAATATTTTTACTATACACTTTGCTGCTGTAACACTGAAAATTTCCCCACTGTGGGACTAATAAAGGAATATCTTATCTTATCTTATCTTATCTTAACTTGGTCTGCTGTGAATTTATACAGTATTGTGTTTATTACTGTGATTTATACAATATTTTGCCAATTACTGCTTATTATACAGTATTTTACTTTAAAAACATTCACAATAACTAACTTTACAGAAACACACTAAATTACTGTGTATTTCACAGTCATTTTTTACAGTGTAGGGTTGGTAAGCGTCACAAGAATGTCATCTGCGTACAGACAGGTCTTGTGTTGTGTATCTCCAATCAATATGCCTGTTATGTCATTATCTTCTCTGATTGCCTGTGCTAGTGGCTCAATAAAGAGGGTGAAAAGTGTAGGGCTGAGGGGGCATCCCTGACGACATCCCCTCTCAAGAGACACTGTTTTAGATAAATTCCCGTTTATTTTAATTCTGGCTGTGGGAGAGCAATGAAGGTAAAGATTTCAGGCATCCAACTACCTGGCTGTTAAAACCAAATCGTTTAGTCTGTATCTATCAAATCCAGGATTATATTTTCCATTCGTTTTGTGAGTATTAATGCAAATAATCTGTAGTCCATATTTAAAACAGATATGGGTCTGTAAGAACTAGACTCTGTCCTATCTTTGCCCGTGTTAGGAATGACTAAAATTACTGCTTGTGTCCAGGACGATGGAGTCTCCCCCCCTCGAAGAACATAATTAAAACATTCCTTAAGAACTGGTATTATAATCTCTCTAAAGGTTTTATACCATTCCGATGGGTAGCCATCTGCACCTGGCATTTTATTCGTTTTTAATCTTGATATAGCCCTTTTTATTTCTTCTTCTGTTATCTCCTGAGTTATTATTTTATTCTGCTCTGTTCCTACAGATGGTGAGTCTAAAGACATTAGAAAATTTGATATGGCCGTTGACTCAGCTGCCTGAGGCTGAGCAAAATAATATAATTTTGTGTAGTATTTTTCAAAGGAAATTTGTATGTCATCCAGTGTATGATACATCTTATTGGTTTGCGGGTCTCACTTTATGTATAAATCTCTCGGCCTGCTGTTTGTGTATTCTCCAAGCAAGTAGTTTTTTTGATTTAGAACCATTCTCATAAAAATTTTGTTTAATTAATTTAGCTCTCTTCTCTATTTGATTTTCATATACTTTGTTTAAAGTCTGTTTTATATCCTGAATCTGGTTTAGAACATCAATGTCATTATATTCCATATGTTTATTCTCCAAAGACTTCAAGTTTTCAGTCAAATCCTTGTTTCTCTTTTTCCTTCTTCTTCTGAGCTGACCACATGATAAGTTTACCTCTAATAACAGATTTTGCAGCGTCCCACAGTGTACTGGGAGACACTGTGCCATTATCATTATGTGTAGTGTATTCTTGAAATTCTCCCTTTATGTATTTCTGACATTGAGGATCATTCAAAAGATTAGTGTTAAATCTCCACAATGTGTCTTTGGGCTTGCTGTCAAAATGCAGTGTTAAATATACCCCTGCATGATCAGAGATATCCCTTACCCCAATGTTACATTTGGTAATCCTGTGGTGATCTGAATTTAACATAAAAAATAATAAATTCTTGAATATACAGAATGAGCATGAGAAAAAAAAAGTAAAGCATCTATCAAGTGGGTGTAGCTCCCTCCACACATGTACCATACCGTCTTATTATTTTTTTGTTTTGTTTTGTTTGAGGAGTCCATAGAGGGATAAAGTTGGATATTCCAGTCTCCCCCACATACCAACACACCTGACACTTTCGTAGATATAAGATTAAAAACTTTTTTTGATCTGCTGTTTATTATTTCCTGGTGGTCTATAAACATTCAATAATGTCACTTGTTTGTGGTCAATTAAACCTTTGACCATTAAGTAGTGCCCTTCTTTATCGTTGATCTGTGAGGAGAGCTGGAAGTTTACCTTGTTTGAAATTAGTATCGCTACAGTGCAGTGCGCCATAGAAGCTTCAATTGACTTAACTATTGAAGTTTCTAGTGCATTTTGGCCTTAATGTTAAATTGAGCAGGTCAGTATGCTCATCTGTGCCTGATGGACTTTGTCATGTAATTATTTGAGCATGTATTTTTATGCCAAATGCAGTGCCTCTGAG
Organism: Lutjanus erythropterus; assembly: GCF_056507025.1. Taxonomy (NCBI): domain Eukaryota; kingdom Metazoa; phylum Chordata; class Actinopteri; order Lutjaniformes; family Lutjanidae; genus Lutjanus; species Lutjanus erythropterus. The sequence continues at coordinate 38,118,302 of NC_139330.1, forward strand.
GGTTTCTGGGCATATTTGTCATTTAGGTTAATGTATTTGATTTAATAAAGTTACATTTGAATTACACTTTAAACACTTGAAAAATATCCCTTTAACCCTTGAGGCAGCCTTAAAAAAAGACTATACACTTCTTTCCCAAAGGCCAAAACACATTGCAGGGTTCAGAAAAATGCAGTGAAGTAACAAACATTTCATGGAGGAGCCGAGCATCTGTCTGTTTCATACAGATATTTTAATCTGATTTAATCTGATGCTGTGGATGTGGGCCCTCAATTCTGCAGTGTCTCTTGACTGGTCCTGCCATATGATAGCCAGAATACTTTTGACTGCGGTCTGGTGTTTGCTGAGTGTCCTGTATCTCAGTGCAGTTGTCTGGATGCGGGTCCTCAATTCCAGTGGTGGACAAAGTACTCAACCCCAGTACTTGAGTCAAAGTATAGATACTCCTGGTCAAATATTACTCAACTACAAGTGAAAGTTGCTCAGTCAAAATTTTACTTGAGTTAAAGTACTAGAGTACTTGGTTTTAAAAATACTTAAGTATTCAGAAGTTCACGTTTATAAAAATACTTAAGTATTTAAAAGTACAAATTACAAAGTACATTTTCTAATATCAATACATGCTGTATTGTTTTCGTGATGCATTTACAGAAGCTTGTAACTCTCTGAAACCATCCAATGATGCACTGACCTGCTTGTAGAACCACTCTGCTACACAAAGCCTATAGAAACACCTATAAACACTTCAGCATAGAAATACAATCAAAACCAAAAAGGACAGCTGTTGTCATATTCTGATGTAACTGTATTAAAATCACCACATAAAATTAGATTGAAGCTAACTGTAAGGAGTTCTCCAAGTCTGTTAAATAACTGAGATTTCTTTCTGTCTTCAGAGGCAGTATATATACATGAATTATGTGGTATTTTTCACCCCGATAAAAACAATCCAACTTTAAAAGCTACCTGGAACAATTAATAATTATAATAACATCTTGAGATTTCATCTTGTCTTTCTCCTGCTGTCACCATTACTGCTTTTTGTTTGAATGACAGAGGGAGAGTTTGCTTGTTCTTGTTACAGAGCACCTGGATGATGTATTTCCACTTTTACATCAATCCAGAGGAGCTACTGTGATTGGTTTTCTTTTGTGAGGAACACAGCATGTGACCAACTGCATTTTAGAAAAGAAAAACACCAACAGCTGACTTCAAAGCTCAGTCGAAAAGTAACAACAACCTTCCTAGAAATGTAGTGTAGTCAAAAGTACAATATTTGTTTTTGAAATGTAGTGGAGTGAAAGTAATACGTTTCCAAAAAAACAAATACTCAAGTAAAGTACAGATACTCAAAAATGTACTTAAGTACAGTACTCAAGTAAATGTACTTTGTTACTGTCCACCACTGTTTAGGTGTAAATCTGGAACAAATAAGTAATGCGAGTTTAATATTTAAGAAATTGAGTGACTCGAACTTAAACTAACATCATTTAAACAATTTTTGATTTAAGAGCTAAGTTGATTCCAAGTTTTAGAAAACTAAATCTGGTAAATTCCCTAAGGATTCTCTAGGAGAGAGGAGGCACCATGGTAGGTTTATGAGCCTCGTGCAAACTGCTTCTTGTAACCGGCGCCAAAAGTAAAAGACTGTGCGCCTTAGGGAGCCTTCAACGAGCTTCATGGTCAGGCCAATGGGTAGAATAAGAGGGCCCACCTTCATCCCTCTCCCCTTTCCCATAGCTTTAATGCCTTGGGGTTCATACGTTGTCTCAAGCCAGAAACGAGGCCAGTGAACAGAGGTCAAGTTGTGCAGGGGACCCACGGTGGCAACCGGACAAAGGACGGAGCCATAGACATAATTTTTCTGGGGGCTAAGGACCCACTAGTACAGTCCACTGATCCATGAGTGCTGCAGGCAGCAGATTAATGAACATGCCGTCGCCTGCAGGAAAGTCTCAGTTTCATGCGCTTCTGAGGGCAGCCCACTTCTAAAAAAAATCTATCTGGAAAGGGATTTCCTGCTACGTAAAATACAGTCCCTGCGGGGGTGAGAGCAGTATCCCCTCCACTATTTGGGGGGCTCGCTTCAAGACAAAGCTGCGAGATGAAAAATCCTTGATTCCTTTTAGCATTAGTCTGAAGCGATGGCAGTTACTGATGACGAGCTAATAACAGCTGTATCAGCTCTCAAACTGACTGGTACAAGTGTCCACAGAAACAAATCTAAGAACGATTTTGACACCTGACAGCATTCAGTTAGATCTGTAAACTGAAATGGCTGATTATTGGTAGAGTTCTTTCTGATGTTGATTTTAATCATCATTTAATATTCCTTTTTATATCTTATAATTAATACAGGCACCTGATGAGTGTTATTTGTGTACTTAGGCTATTTATCAGCTTCCATTATGGTCATCTGCACAATAATACACACATCACACTTTCTACTTGCTTGTGTCATTATTCACAACATGCAGCGATATGCAATCAGTTATTTCTTCATGAGCTCTTTGTGAAACTAAAGGTCATAAATATTCACATCAGAATCATTAAAGTGCTGCAGAAACTTTGTCAGTCACTGGACTTTGATCTCCCTTTGTGGGTCTTGATGACACAAGATGAAAATCGCCAAAACTGCCCAATCAAGGGATACACCAGTGTATCCTCAGTCTGAGCTCCTCCCAGTAAATTGCACTGCTCTCTGTTCAACGTAAATGAAAAGAAACTAAACTTAATTGATATGTTTTTTTTTTTGTTGTTGTTGCTTTTTCTGCATTTTACTGTGACACACCTAGTTTTCATACTGAAAATTATTCAGCTCTTGCAGTGAGCAAGGTGAACGAAAATTTAGAGTTGCATGTGTTGAAAATATCTGTTTGCTTAATCAGTTTCAATTTTCACTGTAATCAAAGAGTACATCTAACACTTATTCCAAAATTTTAAGCACTGATAACCCTGAAAAAAGTTAGCTTTACTCTAGTACTTGCCTAACTTACTCAGGTTTACAGTGAATAAATATTAAATAATAACAACAACAACAACAACAACAACAACAATAATAATAATAATAATAATAATAATAATAAATAATAGATAATAAATAATAAACAACCAGCCAAAAAGCTGGTATTTCTTTTTCCTTTTTTTTGTAAATTTTTTTCATAGCACCTGTTCATAGAAGCACCAAAGAAAAGACATTTGAGGAAAGTATCTTTATCCCTGAATTGCACCTCAGTGGCCAACCGTGACAATTAGAGCTGGGACTTCAGTTCAGCCAAAACTTTGCCAGACACCAAAAATGCAGCAAAATGGAAAAGGATTTTGCTGGAATAAGGGGGAGGCCGCAGTTAGCTCATGACATGTTTGTACTATATACAAACCATGCCATACGTGTCATATACGTGCCATATATAAACTCCACTTGAGGGCAGCAAACACCACACAATAATAGCTGAACAAGAGTTTTCTGTACTAAAACTTTACTGCAGTTACTGTTACTGTTACTATTGTTTGGGTAAGTTATAATTAAGTTTTTGTTTAATATTAAGAGGTGTACTAATGGATAAGGATCATGAGTCTCCAGTTTTATTTTTTCTGTCTACTAACACAGCTCTGTCTGCTGTCCTGTGCTGTGCTGTTAGGAGAAACTTTAATGAAGAAAATTCAAGTGTCTGAAAATTCTTTTCTAACAGACACCGGGATGAGCGCAATTTCAGTCCCGGACATGCAGATCCTCCACTACACCACGAAAGTCTGTAGCAAGTCAGTACTATCAAGTCAGCCACCGTGCAACAGCATTGGTCTCGATGGCTTAGTCACCAGCAAGATATCACTGACCTTCAAGAAGGCCTAAGGCAGGGGTCGGCAACCCATGGCTCTGGAGCTGCAAGCGGCTCTTCAGCCTCCTTGTAGTGGCTCCCTCTGGCTTTGACAGAAAAAAAAGAAAAGAAAGCAAATGAATAACAGTTATTTCTTAATTTAACTTTGATTTATTTCATTTTTATTTATTTTGTTGCACAGTTATCTTGGAGTTTGAGGTGAAACTAATTTTAAAAAGTTTTAATAATCTGTCAACTAAAATATGCATCACATCCACGTCTATCCACACCTTTACCTGCAGGGGGCTTCTTGAGTGTGCGATCCCCGCCCTCGGTAAGCCAACCATGAATAAATCCAAAAAAAGAAAAGTCTCAGAGGAAAATAGAGTTTAATTCTGCGTGGACATATTCCTTTGCCTTAACTGCCAGCGATGCTGGCTTACCTGTGTGCTTGATATGTGGCGAGAAATTAGCAAACAAAAAAAAATGTAACGTTGAAAGACATTTTCAGAGCAAGCATTTGCTGAAAAGTACAAAACAGGAAATTGTTCAGAAAATTAAAGAAGTGCCTCTCTCTGCAAAGACCGTCAAGGACAGGGCCATTAAAATGGCATCAAACATCACCAGTAAGCAAATTAATGACATCAATTCAGCTCAAGCATATTCAATTGCCTGTGATGAGTCAAGTGATGTAACAGCACTGTTATGAAGATGTGTAAACTCTGATGGGTTGCAGGAAGAACTGATTGAACTTATAACGCTAAAAGGCCAAACACGGGGGGAGGACATTTGTGAGGCTGTTGTGCCTAAAAGCCAAAGGAAAAAAAAACCACTCACCTGGTGTCAGTGGCAACTGACAGTAGTATAAGAGGAGCACAGAAGGGCTTTGTGAATTTACTTCAGAAGTCACTGGATCGAAAGCTGCTGACGTTTCACTGCATCTTGCACCCAGAAGCACTGTGTGCTCAAACAGCATTTGGGGAAAGATTCAGCGAGTTCAGAAAGGGAAAAAAACACTCTGTCCTTCCCTGTCACACCCCTGGACATGGACCCATCCCTGCTGAACATTTTTTGCATTCGCAAGAGTAATTCAGCCTGATCTTGAAAATTGAACTGGCCGACATAGCGGATAAAGACTTATGGGTGTCCAAGTTCAAAAGCCTGACAGCGGATCTTGAAAAAGTCATCTGTCAGAAGGCCGTTCTCGCTAAAGAGCACTAATGGAGTGATATTGAAACCCCCCCCAAACCCGACAAACTTGTTTGTGAAACATGAAATGCCATTCCTGACACTTATATGAACATGAAAAACCATTTGAAGTCCTGTCCATCTTTGGCTCAACATACTTATGTGAGCATGAAGCATGAACTTCATAAATTCCAAATATCGCTCCCGCCTCACAGATGAAAATCAAGTCACATTAAATAGGTGAGAACACTAGCATTTAATAGGTTATTGCTTTTCAGAAAAACATTTATTTTAGACCCGGAGCTGATGTAGTTTTGTTTGTATGTTCAGGTGCTTTGGTGCTGATTGCTGTACGTGGCTGAGGAAAACAAAAACAGAAAACTATGACAGCACACTGAAATGGACTTCACTATGTTTTATTTATATTAAAGTGGGCTAGTTTTTATTTTATTAATTTTACACAAATAGGCACGCATAGTTCAGTGTTTAATTCATTTCAAAGTAGGCCTACACATGCACACTAAACTTCTGTTTGGGGTTTTCCTTCATTATAACAGGTAAAAATAGAAAAAGAATAAAATTTATAAAATTTTATAAGCTGTGTATATATATATATATATATATATATATATATATATATATATATATATATATATATATATATAATCACTCTTTAAAAAACTGCCGCTTACACAACAATTTCTCGTTTGTTAAAAGTGCAGTAATCCATATTAGTGAATTATTACAAAGTAAAAAATTATCACCACTTAATTAATCAACACTTTTTAACCTTCTTTTAACTGATTGTTCTGATTTTCTAGATGGCAAACTCAGATCTCACCCTCAGTGTCATCAACCCAGGTTCTAGCAACAGCAGGCAGCTATTCAGTTTTCAGTGAAAAGGCTGTGATAAATTCACTGTACACTACCTACCTAGCACCAAACAGCAGAAATTTGGTGCAGACCAAAACACAAATAAAGTGAATACAAAGTGATATTTGTCAGGTGGACCCCACCACCACCAACACCTGTCAGGACAAGCAGTTGTGGATGGATGGAATACTTTTTCTGAATCTAACTACTTCAAATTGGTATTTCTAAAGTGTTATATCATGACAGAATTTAAGTACAGGCCCTCACACTAAGAGCTGAAATGATTTGGTTAATCATATATGAAATGTCAGACATTTGTGAAAATACTCCTTAGATTATATTTCTTTATATTTGTGTATATATGCTGTATGTGTGTGTAGCCCTGTGTTGTTCAATCATAAAAAATGGCATTGATACTTTTTAAATATTTTGTTGATCTTATTTTATCACACTGAAAATAATTAAAATGCTATTACTGGTGTTACGGTTCTCAATTCCTTTTGTCAGACAGTTACTTGATGTTGTGCAGTTGCCTATTTACGTCACAGGGTGGTACTGTTGCGCTGCCTGTTCTGCAGTTGATCTGGTGATTCGCTCTGTTTATCCCTTCCAGGGCACCGTAGTGTTGGGATTTGCTCCGTGTAGGACGCCATGTTTTTCAAAGTTTATTTTCGCTTGCTCCGCAAGGTAAGCATTGGATCAGTATCCTACATTATGTCTAAACGTTAGCACTAAAACCACCCATCCTGTTCACTGGTTCATGTGTACATGTTGGGTGAAAGTCCGCCATGTGTTTCAGTGATAATTGGCCGTGTTTTTAACAGTTTGTGAGTGAGTTTGTGACACAGTGAGGTGTGGCTATGAACGTGGCTAGCATGCTGTATATGAGTAGACAATTGACTGTAATCTAGACAGGATGGAGCATTCATTTTTTGTGTCTACCTAGTTATTAAGTTGAGAATGTAATGTTATGTTGGTCATTTGTTCTTTTCAGAATGCTGTATGTAATTAAATTAGACTGATATTTATTTTCATGTGACGTATAATTTTTTCTATTTTTTGCTGGGTAAGAAATTGTAAAATAAAACCACTTGATGATATGGTAAAGACTGGCTTTGTAGACAGGGGATACATATTTTGGCAGACTGAAAATACAGCCTGACAGAATGTGTGTCCCCGCATGATGGGGGATACATATTTTGACAGACTGACTGAACAAGTCTTCATAATGAAAACATGTCCTTAACGAAGAAAGGAAAACATATTATTGCATTCGTGCAATAAACCTTGACAACAAGCACTGAAGAATAAAAACATTTATTTTGATACATGAGCCATGTAAAACTTTTTAAAGTCTCCTTGAGAGAACAGCAGTAATCACACGACAAATTATACAATCCACATATTGCTATATTTCATTATATCATTGAGCATAGTAACGTCCATCTTTACTGTACTCTACTGTTCACCTTTACTGTTTACAGTTCAAATTAAACAGCCCTGACTCATTTAATACTGGTTTACAGCTAAATCCTGTTCTGTATCACATAAAAGACAGAAGCACGTGACAAAACAGAACAAACAGAAGATACAGTAACACACAAATTACTACGTACTTTGCTGTATCAATTCAAAGATTTCATGAGATGATCACAAAGCAACGATGGGCTTGTCCTTTGCCACAACTCGTTGCATTCATGCCAAATTTGCCAGTGAGACTAAACTATCAGGTTATTTCTGTGTTTTTGGAATGTTTCTTTTTTTTCATCCCAGAGGAATTATACATTTGCTTGTCCTATATTATGTTTTTGCCACGCAATGTTTTGTGTCACCGTGTTTTTCACTTTAACACTTTGTGTGCATACTTATGTTCCAGGAGTTTGCTGCTGCGTGTAAAATACAGAGTGGCAAGTGTGTTATCACCATTAAGGTAAGCTGCTTCCATGTGATGTAGCTTAAGTATGACTATAAAAATATTGGTTCTTTCTTTGTCAGAACAGGCTATTGGCATCATATACTCAGGCCTAGAATGAGGTCATTTTTAGGAGAAGTCACTTTGGCCTATGATGAATTCAAATTTATTGGGGCTTTCTGGCCAAATTGTAGGGCACAAAAGTGCACAAACAGTAGGTGGTAATTACACTGTATATAGATGAAACAGTTTTAGCTGATAATTAGCTAGATGAGCTACTGTAAATAACCAACACAAACACCCATTATTAGACTGTAAACCATTAATCAAACCAATGAATAAATGCAGTCAATCAGACAATTTAAAGGCTAATTTTATGTTTCACTAGTATAAAAGTATCAGTTCTTTTTGTTGTGTTGTGTACCTTCAGTAGTGAGTGACAGGTAAACACACACAAAGGGCAACCATTTATTGCATACTGCAGTTAGAAACTGACAATAATTAGCTGATAATTAACCTGATCAGCCACAAAGTAATTGATACACAAATTATTAAACCATTAACCAACCAACATGATTAGACCAACTGTATGATTAGAATTGTGTCGATTGCAGTGTCCATGGCCAATTCCACTCTGTTTAAAGTCTGACCTTTGCAACATCTCAGTGAAAGCCATGTATCTCTCCTCTGAATATCTGGAGCGGTACTCACAAACATTCTAAAAAATGAAAAAAAAAGGAGGGACAGAAATTTTTATCTTGGTGAGGAGGTGTGGTTGACGCTGTTGCTGGGTATGACTTATTCTTTTAAAAGGTGTGATTGGTTAATCCAAAAAATAGGACAGATAGAATTTAGTCTCTATTAGGGCTGAACAATTAATCAAAATTTTGTCACAATTTCAATATGTTCTGCTGCAATTTTCAAATCACAGGATGCACAACATTTTTTAAAGGCAAAATTAAGGTCAAAATACCATTTTAAATAAATATTGTGGTGCTGCAGAGGTGTACTGGCCAACACATCATTCTCTAGTTTAGTGCAGATCCCTGAAAATAACACACCATAATCATTTTAATGTGTTTTTCAACTGAGAATAATGTAAAAAATATCCTTTCTTTCAATATTACAAATCCTTTTGCAATAGCAAAATCAATCAAAATAATTGCAACTAGATATTTCTTAAAATTTGTTCAGCCCTAGCCCCTATTAAGACATGGCGTAATTATGAACACTATTTAACCCTCAATAACACCCATGGACATTTTTTTCCTTTTGGATTTTAATTTTTCCATCATTTTGGCTGTGTTAATGCATATTGCATACACTTTGGTCAGGTTGTGTATTTTTGTGTTAATTTAGACACTTAAACTTCATATGCTATGATATCTCTAAAATAAACTGTGTAATGAAAATGTTCCCCAATTTACATCCAGAAGATATTTTTGTCCCCTTGACTAGTGGCAAAACTGCGATTTTTGATCCCATTGCCATTGGAGCATAAAAGCATGTTTGGGTTTTTTTTTTGGCTCTCATCCTGCAGTCTTCAAAGTTGTTTTTGTATGTCTGCTGTTAACTATACTTGATGTGAATGTGGACTTAGAGAAATTAAATGTGAGCTTTGAGCTTTACTTGTAGTAAAGTTCAAAGTCCCTCAATAATCCACAGTCAAACATTCACTCATTCATCTCATTCATGTAAACAGACAGCTGCATGAAGGACACAGGTGCAAGAAAAACAGAAAAACACAAAGTCTGAGAGTCCATGAGTTTACACACACACACAAAGTCTCTCTCTCTCTCTCTCTCTCTCTCTCTCTCTCTCTCTCTCTCTCTCTCTCTCTCTCTCTCTGTCTCTCTGACTCTCTCTGTGTGTGTAGCTGTTATCAGCGGTCAGTTTGTCTGCTGCGCACATGACGTGACCATCGTGCAGAACTCGTGTGTGACAATGACGGGCACAGAATCAGATATGTGACGCTGACCGGCCAGTCACCGGTCAGGGCAGGTCATGCTGAAAACCGGCCAGTTCTGGTCGATCGGTGCATCCCTAATATGTGCTGTACTTATTAAGGAATGCACAAGGGTTAAGATAATATCTTTTGAATAAATTGTAAGCCATACTGTAAAAGTAGCTTACAAAATATAGCAGTAGCTATTAGGGATGGGCATCAAGACCCGGTTTTACTTTAGAACCAGTTCCAAAATTACGATTACTCCAGAATCATTAAGAATTGAGATTTCCAATTCCACTATTGATTCCCATGTGCAAATTTAATGCATCTGAAGTCACAGACTCAAACTTTTCCCAACTTGGTTTTTGTTTTCTCTGCACCTGGGTCCTTGATACACATGTATGCATTACACGGAGTGCACGTGTGATTGATGTTATCGAGTGGCTTTGAACTTACCTACATCAGCATTAAGCTCACATTGTATTTCTGTGGTTCACATCCACATGAAGCAGAGTGAATGCAAACATGCAATGAGGACCACTAACTCATATAGTTTTACCCCTACAAAGATGCACACATGTACACACACTCACGCACACACACCACATAGCGGGTGAGGGAGGTACCCATCACCTGTTCAGGCCCAGATTCTTTAACTTGCTGATGAGCCTGAAGGGCCCTATGGTGTTACACCCTGAACTGTAGTCCACAAACAGCACTCTCACATATGTAATATGATAATTTTCTTTTTTTTCAATAACAGGACAAGCTGTGGCATGTAGCAAGAACAAAGCACAGAAGAGGGGGCTATGCACCAGGGGCTATGCAGTAAGGACTTTAGTGTTGCATATGGGGCATGTGCACTACCAGGTAAGCAACTCGAGAGCCCCAAGATAAGGGATGGGCCTTGACACCCTGTTAACCCACTTAAGAACCAATTCCAAAAGTACAATTCCATCAATGGCTTTACACATATGCGTGTATTTTTGGCCCAAACCTACTGCTACATAGCCTTTCTCTACAATGTTGAACACAAATTGAAGCATTGCTATTACTTCTTAAGCGAATATAAAGAAATGGTAAAATAAAGCAGTGACCTAAAAGTATAAACAGCATCACAGGTGAGAAACTAAACTTGAATCCACAGTCATTCATTTAGAGGTTAGAAAGTATTGAGAGCCTAAGGTGATAGTTTACCCACAAATTAAATTTCTCCTGATATCTACTCATCCCTGTGCTGATGTGAGGATGGGTGAAGATCTCCAGTTCACAAAACACTCCTGGAGCTTCAGTGGAAAACAGTGTTGCGGCCAAACTTAGTACAATGGTAGTGAATGGTGACCAGTTTTAAAATGTAGAAAAAGAACACAAAAAACCCCACAAAATGTCTCCATACTCTTTGTGTGGTGTAGCCCAAGTGTCCGTAAGCTGCAACCTTAAAATTTGACCCAAAAAGACGGCATATTTTTAGACTAAATGTCAACTGTAACCTCTCAGACCGGAGTTGCTTGCACACGCCTAAAGTGGGTACACAAGCTCTTGCCCAAGCGGTGCAACACGAGATATACAAGGTCTTGCGATACTTTCATACCTGTGTTTACATGCTACCTGGAAGCAACTCAGACAGAGCGAGATCTTCTCAGAAATAGTTACTTGTTATGCGTACAGTTGACTTTGCAAACTCTCAACCAAAAAGAAAATGTCCAAGGACCGATATAGAAGAGGAACATCATTTCTTTGCTGCAGCTACACCACTTGGGCAAGAGCTTGTGTACCTGCTTCAGGTGTGTGCACAGTTCCGGGCTGAGAGGCTACAGATGACATTTAGGCTAAAAACATGGTGTAAATGGCATGAGTGAAATTTCATTTTTGGGTGAACTATCACTTTAACACACACACTTCTTCAGACCACTGTCTCTGCTCTCATGCACAGACAGGAGCTCAGTCTGACAACACACGCTAGCTTGAGGGCAAAGATGGGGGGTCAGAGATGCTGAGGTCGAGATATATTCCAAGCACAGTGTCTTGGACGAGAGTGATGCAGCGTGGCCCGGTGTGTTTTAGCCTTTAGTGATAATGGCCATAGAATGGTCAGAAAATTTCATAGAATGTAGTCTCCATCAAGACATGGTGTAATTATGAGTGAGTATTAAAGGACAACTTTGGAAATTTTCAACCTTAGCCTTGATTGAGACAGCTCGTTTTGAAATTGGTCCAGTATTGAGGAAGGCAGATGCAGCTGGCAGCTGCAAAATAAGTACAACAGTATACATTGGACAAATGCGCCCCGTGCATTGAAAGTGCTTTTTTTCACCACAGACCTGCTCAGATCGCCAGTTTTATCTCTGTCAACAGCATGCGAAGCGTCTGTCTTACCCTTCACTTGCTCCGGGCTGTGTGTAACAAAATCTCACGGGATCTTTGCTTGTTACCGGAAAAAAACAGAGGAGCCATGACTTGTAAAAGTCAGTTGGTTGTCCCATAGTACAGGTGAGAGTTTACTAGGCCGATTGAAGTGTCATGGCTAAATATTTACCTGATTTGGAGAATGTAGATGAGACCTTTGATTTCAGTGGCTGCCAGTACTTATTTGAGCCCGAGTATACGGATGAGGAGTTTGAGTTCCTACAAAGAAAGAGCGGATGAGGATAGAGAGAGAGGGGCAACGGGCAGATGAGGGTGAAGCAGCTGCTGCATGTCTGTGAATCTGTGAAGACTGGTTGTGCTCCTGTGAATGCTGTGACTCTATACCCACATGTCTGTGTTGTAACAAGTGGGACCTGTTGCCCAGTATTTATGGTCTTGATGTGTCCGGGGATGATAGAGAAATTAGTCAACGCTGTGTAACCACTGTGGTGGGAAAATTATTCACCAAACTGGTCACTGTTGTTCCTCTTAGTTATTTCTGATGTTCTGTCAGGCACTAACTGGTTACTCGTCCTTGGACACACAGTTGTTCTCTCTTTGGAAGAACAACTTCTGATAACACAATCACATCCCGACTCTCCCGATAAGCACTTCAGGTCCATCCTGACCCAACCTCCTTCATCTCCTAACCCTGTAAAACAGATTTACATTCTTGACTCATTATCAGTTCCTTTTTCACTTTGTGTGTGACTGTGTACTGATCCTTTGCAAAGCTCGATTAAAACACCAGAAAGACAATCTTGGTCATTGGGGTCTGTCTTAATTTTCAGATTTTCCACCACACCACCTTACAGGATTTCCGCCCTCTGACCAGCAGGGCAGTGCTGGATACCTTCTTTCATGTGCCCAAAATAAATTGGAGGCAACCAAAACCACATCGACCAAATGATTAGCTATCCATTGAGTAAGTATAAATAATATGTCTTCATGCATGTAATATCTGTACCTAGAATTATTTGACAGATGCGCCTTTTCTGTTGCATGCATTAGTTTGCCCTCAGACATTTCTAAATCATCTTAACCCTTTCCTTTCGTCCAGCCAGTACAGACTTGCAGCCTATCATGTGGTGCTGGAGTGGGCTGTCAGAGAATGTCTTGTTTATGGTAACAGAAGAGTGCTGCCAAGCTGGATCATCACTGCTATCAGAAGCAAGTACCCATTACCCACTGGCACTTACAGCAGGTTCAAGGAGGCACATGTTCAGAACACATCTACTGATGAATGACTTTTCAATAATTGTACTCTTGACTGCACTGCTGAGCAGTCTACAAACTGTTCCAGTCTTTAGAGACACTAGCAGATCCTGCATAAATCTTGCACACTGTAAGTATTTACAGTACAAAATCATCCCCTCCATATATGCAGGGGTGGACAGTAAGAAAGTACATTTACTTGAGTACTGTACTTCACTTGAGTATTTGTTTTTCTGGAAACAAATATCGTACTCTTGTACGATTGTACCACATTTCTAGAAAGGTTGTCATTACTTTGAAGTCAGCTGTTGTTGTTTCTTCTTTTCTAAAATGCGACTGGCCCCATGCTGTGTTCCTCACAGAAGGAAACCAAGTACAGTACCCACTCTTAACTGGGATTGATGCAAAAGCAGAAATGCGTCATCCAGGCACTCTGTAACAAGCCCAAGCAAGCACTCCCTCTTTCATTCCAACAAAACTCAGTAATGATGACGGCAGGAGAAAGACAAAATTAAATCTCAAGATGTTGTTAGAATTAGAAAAAGATAAATAATTTCAGGTAGGCTTTTAATGTTGGATTGTTTTTATTTGGGTGAAAAATACCACACAATTATACTGCCCCTGAAGCCAGAAAGAAATCTCAGTTATATAACAGACTTGGAGAACTTCCTTGGCTTCAATCTGATTTTATGCTGTGATTTTAACAGTTACATCAGAAAAAATGACAATAGCTGTCCTTTTTGTTTTTGATTGCATTTCTATGCTGAAGTTTTTATAGTGTTTCATCATGGTCAGAGCACCATTGTGGTGGTTTTAGAGAGTTTCAAGGTTCAAACAATAAGCAGTGTATATAGAAATGAACTTTGTAATGTGTACTTTTGGATACTTAAGGTTTTTTTATCATTAATTTTTTATTGGAACAATAACAAATAGGCTAAAAGCCAGTCCAGCAAATTGCCATTTTACATTTTAGGTTTATGTACCCCCAGCCCTCAACCTCTTTCCCTATCCCTTCTTGCCCCCTACCCCAGCTCCCCTCTAGCAACCAACAGGATAGATCAGAGCAGTCCTATTTAGACAGAAAGTCTTTCAAGTCAGATATCAGATTCATCCACATTAAAATTGTGTTTGGTCCTGCATCAATAATCCTTGCTGATGGTAGTTCAGGTAAGGAATGTCCAAAAAGCTCCAGAGCCAATTAATATTTGAGATATTGTGAGGAAGTTTCCAGCACTGGACTACAATCTTCTTGGCTGCAGTTAGGCCCGCAAGCCAGATTTTGCGTGCTTTAGCCGTGAGGGAGAGACAGGAATCGTCATTTAGAAGATGTACAGCAGGATGTACAGCATTGGTAATACCACCCCAATTAGTCTTGCCAGGGTATTAACAACTTTTGCCCAGAAATCTAGAATCCCTGCACATTTTCATACAACATGAATAAAGGAGCCAACAGTTCTATGGGAACAGAAAGAACAGTATGGGTCAGGGGCTAGTCCTATTTGATGCCTAATTCTCGGTTTAAAAGGGAACTATTATGCTTTTCCTCTTTTTTGACCTATAAATGTTGTCACAATGTCGGATACTCATGTTAAACGATTCCAAAGCGTCAGATAATGAGGTTCATGCATTTGGAAGTGAGCCCTGCAAGCTGTTTTGGATGGCTCTGCACGCTGTGTTTTACTGTCTTTTTTAACGATCTAGTAACATTGATGTTAATGCATGCCAGACTTACTTATATGGTCATACCCCGGCATATGCTCTAGGCCTGCCCGCTCCCCCGCTCTGCTTCGGAAGTTACATCGCTGTGCGCTGCTCTGCTGTCTACAACGATTTCACAGTGTTAGCACGTTGAGCAATGGCTCCTAGAAAATGTTTGTTCGGGTGTGAGGGAAAATTACCTTTGTTTAGCTTTCCTAAAGAGGCAAGCACCAGGCAGAAGTGGATAGAGTTGTTTTTTCCCGGCCAGCAAAAGAAAAATACCTCCTTTTTTTCTCTGTCTACAGTATGTCACAGGGGACTGTTTTGTCAACATGGGCCAGTATGAAGCTGGATTAGCCGGTAGCCGGGCTTGGCAGCGCTCGCCAGCCCTTCGGAAGTCCTCGGGAGTGCGACCAATCACAGTGGAGTGGGCTCGGCGGGAGGCGTACATGGAGCAGGGCCGGGGGGGTGGAGTAAATTACAAAGACCGTTTTCGCGGGACGCAGAAAATACAAGGAAGAGATGCAGTGAGAGGCACTGCGTCCCGAAGATCTACAAAGCTTTCTGTGCGGGCGATCGTGTGTAGCTGCTCTATAGGAGTCCAGAAATCAAATACAAAGGCCCGAAAATGAATATAATAGGTCCCCTTTAAGGTATGCTCTACGACAAAATTTCAAATGTATATATACTGATGGTTTGGGTTTTAGGAGGCATCAGGAACGTTATTCCAAATTACAACCCATTTCAGTTTTTGTTCCATCTCAGCTATGTCTCCCCCCCAAGCCAAGTAAGATTAATTTGTCATATATATAAGCCACTATTCATCTGGAGCACACTGTATCCAACTTACAATAGGATGTTCTTGTAAGGCTGATTCCCACTGAACTTTATAGGCTTTACAAACTGACCCTAAAAGAGAATGTTTGTCAATATTGTATGGAATTTAAGGATTGTGCTTGCCCCATTAATATCTTGTTGTAATACCTTTATCTTCCCAGGCTTTGTTAGTAAAAGGTTTCCCCCTAGATAAAAGGTGACCATTATTCCATAGTGGGGATGATTTACACCAAACATTTTTAACTTTGAGGAATTTTTCTGCCACTTTAAAGACTTGTAGCATATGAGTTAAAATCAGATGTATTCTCTTCTTGGGCTGGCAGTAGTGATCTTGGGAAAAGTGTACACTGCAGACCCGATGGTCTGCAAGATGCAGTGTCTGGACAGGAATGTTAGCATCAATTTGTAGCACAATTAGACTTCAGCATCTTTTTTTTTTTTTTTTTTTGCTTTTGTAATCGATATAGTGAAACTCTCAACTGCACTCAGGGACAACCAACTCCACTCTGACCGGCTCTCAGTCATGGTTCCTTTGTTTTCTTCTGGCAACACGCTAAGATCCCATGAGATTTTGTCACAGAGATGTGCTTTGCATGCTGTTAACAGAGTTAACAGAGTTTACACTGGTGATCTGAGCTGGTCTGTGGTGAAAAAAAAGCACTTTCAATGCATGAAATTTTACAGGAGGCATTTGCCCCCATATATATTGTTGCAACTTGTTTCGCGACTGCTGGCTGCATCTGCATCCCTCAATACTGGACCAATTTCAAAATGAGTTGTCCCCATCAATCATGCACACACATA